>NC_056066.1:908437-1211250 GCF_016772045.2 Ovis aries
TAATAGGAATCAGATTTGAAGTCTCATGCTAAAGATTTTTGGTATTTTCTTCATATTTTCCCAGGAAAATCTAGCAGTTCTTCATGAGTCACCAACATCTATGATTGTGATGCATTATGAGAAATGATTAATAGGGAAACCTTGAAATGTGGATCCAGATTCTCAACTCCTTGAGCAGAAACTCTTCGTAAGGCCAGGACCTGGCCATGTCAAGAATTACCAAAATTCAAAATATCAAAATCATGTCAAGAATTGTCAAAAACTTATCATTTGTCTAACTTTATATATAATTCTGAATGTTTAAAAGCAAACATACTTGAGTTCAATTCTACCAGTTATTAGCTGTGTGATTTTGGACAGTGTCAGTTTTCTCATCCATAAAATGGGAATAGCAGTGCCTAGCCTATAGGACAGTTGTGAAAATTAAAAGAGTAATGCATATAGAACAATTGGTCTTGAATCCGGCATATGGTGGGACTAGGGTAGTTATTGTTGGAATTATCTAATTTAAAACATTTTCATTTTAAAAGGGAATGACTAAATATCATTTGAGATTTGCCAAAGGGTGGGAGAGCTATTTAATATCCAAAAATGATATCACTGATAATTTCTAAGTTGAGGTCATTCCATAATTTTTAGTACCAGGGATCTTTGCTGGAATGTAGAGCTAGCTCTTTCATAAGTATTTTCATCCTTTCATCTATGCTTTCAAAAATATTTTCAGAGCACCTATTACTGTTGGTAAATCCCAGGTTTACATCTTAATGTTATCTTGTACTTAAACTTCTTTGGTTCTATACTGCCTATACTTTTGTAATTTCTGAAACAGAGAATTGTGGAGCATAAATATGATTTTCAAATATGTTGCTATGTTATCACAATATTATTAACAAAATCATAAACTTTTCACCATAACAATGACTTAACAGGATGAGCATTTGCCAAGACAGAAGTAACAGGTTTTAGTGATTTTTGAACCATTTTTAAATTTTTTTCCACAATCACCATTAGGAAATCATGTGAATGTCATTGTAAAAATAAGTCATTAAGATTAGAGTTTAGAATTCATTTTTTGATTGTAAAAATAGCCATATTGACCTGGATGTTTATGTACAATTTAAATAAGATTGTGTAACTTTTAAAGTTCCTTACTTTATTGAATGCTGTCTTAACATGCTGACAAACTTCTGAATTCTCCTTGGTCAATGCTAATGCCGAGGCTTTGTGTGTTGGCAGTTGAATTGTGTATCAGTTTGCTATTGCCTCAGTAATGCTGTGTAACAAGCTACCCCAAAACTCAGGGCTTGAAACAACAACTACTTGTTGCTTCTTGCAGTCCAAATGTGGTGGTCCTGCTGATTTGAGCATGTTTCAACAGCATATATGCCGGTGTCTGCAGTCAGCTGTAGGTTAGCTCTTAATATGTGGTGTCATTGAACTTGGCTGGGCATTCACATGGCCTAGCCTGACACTTTTCTTGGTACCACATCAGTGATAAAAGTTATGCGTACTTTGAGTCAAAGTAGGGTTAAATTGAAAATAATCTTTAGGGTTGTGGCCAGAATGATTGGTAAACAATTTACCAAAAACAATTGTTTCTCCTTCATGAAAATCAAATGCTAATGAGGACTTTTCAAAACACCGTGCACCAAATTCACATACTCAGAGTGCCAGTGTCTGCAAGCAGATCTCCTCTTAAAATCACTTTTCTAGTTACATTGCATTGACTTATTCATTCTTTCTTTTCCCTCCCTTTTACTTGGTGAAATGCACACTGTATGTCCTTTCTTAAATACCTTTTTTGTTCAAAAATATTTTTTCAGAAATTTGAAAATTTCAAGAGAAGGGAAAAGTGTTAGCAGACTTAGATTCCAAAAAAAGTTGACACTGATTATGACCTAATGGTGGATATGACATAAATGGGCTTGAAAATCTCCAAGACTGTTGATACTGGCTAATATTTGGGGGTCTTTGGACACAGTTGTCCACATGTAGTACTATAGCTTCATTTAAGGAAGGAAAGATATATGTTTAGATCAAGCAATAAATTGATTAATCTGGGGAAAAACAAGAGAATGGAATTTTGCAAAGAAAACCTTGGATTGAGAATTATTAAGGTTAAGATTTTAAAATTCTTTTTCCTTGAATCTGCTCTCTGGTGTGTGCTAATCTTGATGTCTATGATTAAAACCCAATGTTCTTCTTCTTCTTTTTGAAAGCGAACACTGGTGGAAGATTTTTGTTTCTTTGTCAATAATGTCTGGAATAAGTCATCTGTTTTTGGATGAAATGCCTCAGTCATTTAAAATTTATAGAACTGCTGTTATATAACTGACTTCAGTCTCATCTTGTACCACTTCTGCTGATAGAGCAAAACAAACCTACGCAAATATGGAAGAAATTATCCACAGCGGACACCAACCCCGGTGCCACACAATAGAATGCATTGTTGCACCTAAACACTGAACATTCTTCAACCAGGACCATGTGTTACTTGCCATACCATTGTGTTTTGTTTGCTATTTAAATTTTTTTCTTTACAATAAGTTTCACTGAAGGTGATAGGAATCATTCCCTTTGAAGCTTTGGTTTGCCTAGAAGAAGTGTCAGGAAAAAAAAAAAGAGAGAGAGAGAGAGATGGAAATAATAACATTCTGGCTAACTCCCATTTACCCCCTGGGATTTAGTCTAATCTCCTCATCATTTTTTTGGTCAATTGTATAACATGAACATTTAAGGCATTCAATAGCAGGTTACATGGTTGAAATTTCTGGCCATCTGTTGTATATATCTTGAGCTTTCATGAAGACTTTGCTGCATCCCTCCCCAGTATAATCACAAAATCACATTGTTTTATTGCCACCCTTGAGAGAATTAACCATATTCTAAAATTAATTAAAACTTAAAAATTAGGGTTAAATTATTTTAAAGAAAACAATGCATGTTGCCTTAAACTATGGTTTCTCCTTGTTTCTTACATTGTTATTACTTTCTGACTCATTTGATCTAAGGTAGAGACATTTCTGCATAAGATTATTTAAGAACTATAGCATATAAAATAGCTGGGGTATAAGAGAGCTTGGCTTATGAATTGTTTGATTGATAGAAAAAAAGGCAGGGCAGAGTGTCTTGTATTCAAAGAATACAACTTTTAAGTTGTCCTTAAAAGTGTAAAATTAGAGCTTGAAAGCCTTGGAATCAAAAGACAGAAATAAAACTAATATTAATGTAGATGTATGGGCTTAAGTAGATCTTTCCTGGTGGCTCAGATGGTAAAGAATCCACCTGCAGTTCAGGAGACCTGAGTTCGATCCCTGGATTAGGGTGATCCTCTGGAGAAGGGAATGGCAATCCACTGCAGTATTCTTGCTTGGAGAATCCCATGGACAGAGGAGCCTGGCGGGCTGCAGTTTGTGGGATCTCACAGAGTCGGACACGACTGAGCAACTTAACACTGCTGCCGCTGCTATGGGCTTACATATCCTACAGCTCGCTTACAAAACAGGGGAGAAATGAGGTGACTCTGGTATAACATCTTGTAAAAGAAGTGTAGTTATATAATTAGTCTACATTTATCAAGCAGCCCATGCCACCTACCTAAGCTCTGAAGATGGAGGAGGTGGATAGGGAAGAATTTTTAAGGAATGATGACTAAGAACAGTTTGTTATGTGCCTTGGTTTCTTTCAAACTTTTTTTTTTTTTTTTTTTGTATCCTGCATAATATCACTCAGTTGCCTGGTGATCTACAGTTTTATTCTTTAAAGTCCTTGATCAGACAGCCTTTGAAACAAACAAACAAACAAAAAAATGAGCTCAGTGATTTGAGAAACACGCAATACTTGCCCTTTAAGATCTGAGTCTATGGAAGAAAAGCAAGACTCTCTACCTAAGAATATATTTTATTTGGATAGATTGATTTTTGTACTGGGAAGGAGAGTACTAGGTATATGGAGAGCACGTTATTGTGCTTTGGCATGTGTGAGCTAGAAAATTGGACTAATATATGATTAGCACAATAAAAAATAATGCAGGTAATGGCATATGTTTTGTTAGTCAGACAGCATCTTGGGAAGATAGAAAATAGAGGGAAAAAGGAAGATGATAATAAGCGGTTTTATTGTAGGAATCAGCAGTCCTCATTCTAAGGGGCAATTGGTACAGCAGAATGATTCCAACTACCATGTTTATAGTTCTCCAATTCAATAGCAGTCTTAATAAGACTTTTCTCTCTCCTGTGCTCTTAAATCGGAAACAACAGTAATTCCTGATGAAAATATGTTTTCCTAATAGTCCTTGAGTACACTCAAATTGGAAAAATCTGAACTACTTTCTAGATTTTTTTTTCTACTATTTTCTCCAAAGTTAGAGTTTGTTGGCAGCGATGAACGATTTAGAAATATGTCCCCATACCATTTCTGTCAGATACCAGGAGTTTAGTACCTTGTGTTTGCCTCAAATTTGGGGTGACAACTTTTAGTTTAAGAAATAAAAAATTAAAGTGTCTGATGAATTAAATGCTGAAATTGACAGCGTTGTAATTCATACATAGCCATTTTGCTACCTTATACATTTGTGCTCCTCTGAATGCCAAACATCTGGTGATGAAGATACAGTGCATCTGTGACTTCCCTGTTTTCAAGGGAATTTTTCACTCAGTGACAGAATTTTGAAACTCAAAGGAGAACAAATAAGAGTTAAGCAATGACAATAAACACATGAAAACAGTTTCTGAAACCAGCTAAAGAGGTAGTAATAAATAGAAAATAAAGATGATCAAACAGGTAAGAAAAATTGCCTCAATTTCTACCCTTTAGAAATTACCATCATTAGTGTTGGATGAACTAAATTTTAATAAGGGAGGTTGGCAAATAACCAAATTCATATTTAAAGATATTTGGTGGATAATATAATCATTTCCTAGTATTTATCTCTCATTTTATGACTTGGCTTTTTATTTCATTAATATTAATGAACAGCTACTTACTTTTGGCTCCAATGGACTTCAATCTGAATGTCTCAGAAATTGAAACTGGCGAGAATGAATTGCTTTTTAAACTCATTTCTGATTGTTAATTTGACTCATTTCAAAATGGGGGCTATATTTTCCATATATGCCATTTGGCAACAGTAATTTGCTTATAAACTTTCACAGTAGAAAATAAATTACCAACTTGGTGGTAATGTAGGGAGGCCCTGCATCAGTGAAATGCTCCCACTTTGCTGCTTCAAAGCATCCAGACTGAGAATGTTTGTCGTTGTTGTTGAGTTGCTAAGTCATGTCCGACTCTTTTCTGAGCCCATGGACTGTAGCTTGTCAGGCTCCTCTGTCCATGGGATCTCTTTGGCAAGAATACTGGAGTGGGTTGCCATTTCCTTCTCCAGGGGATCTTCCTGACCCAGGGTTCAAACCCTCATCTCCTGCATTATCTGGTGGATTCTTTACCACTGAACCACCTGGGAAGCCCTAAGACTGTTTATAAGCAGGCAAACTGCCCCGTGGCTGAGCCGAGTCAAAGAATTGCCTCCCATGTGCTCCCTTTTCCACTTATTTCAGGAATTTGATTTTCAGTAGATTTCAAAGGTGTTAGTTTTCTACATGGATTCATTTAAAAAAATAGAGTAAGATAATAAATTATTTCTAAAATAATATGGTAAAAACACTATGGGTTGAGACAGATCTGGGTTCTGACGTCACCTCTTCTGTATAAGATGTACTTGGACAGGCCTGTTTCCTGATCTGTGACATTCAGATAACAACAGTTCAAGGGGTATCAACATAGAAGATGTAAATATATCTCCATATATAAACACTACTGAAAGTGATAGAAAAGGAAATACAAGACAAATAATCCTATATTAATAGATGTGATGAGTGAAGACAGGAGAAACTGATTGAGATTTTTCATATAAAAACTTATTTTAGATGATAAAGAGCCAGCATTAACAACTTTCCACAATAACCTCAGATACGCAGGTGACACCACACTTATGGCAGAAAGTGAAAAACTAAAGAGGCCCTTGATGAAAGTAAAAGAGGAGAGTGAAAAAGTTGGCTTCAAACTCAACATTCAGAAAACAAAGATCATGGCATCTGGTCCCATCTCTTCATGGCAAATAGATGGGGACACAATGGAAACAGTGAGAGACTTTATCTTGGGGGGCTCCAAAATCACTGCAGATGGTGATTGCAGCCATGAAGCTAAAAGACACTTGCTCCTTGGAAGAAAAGCTCTGACCAACCTAGACAGCATATTATAAAGCAGAGACATTACTTTACCAACAAAGGTCCATCTACTCAAAGCTATGGTTTTTCCGGTAGTCATGTATGGATATGAGAGTTGGACTATAAAGAAAGCTGAGTGCCAAAGAATTGATGTTTTTGAACTGTGTTGTTGGAGAAGACTCTTGAGAGTCCCTTGGACTGCAAGGAGATCCACCCAGTCCATCCTAAAGGAAATCAGTCCTGAATATTCATTTGGAAGGACTGAGGCTGAAGCTGAAACTCCAATACTTTGGCTACCTGATGTGAAGAACTGACTCTGAAAAATATCCTGATGCTGGGAAAGATTGAAGGTGGGAGGAGAGGATAACAGAGGATGAGATGGTTGGATGGCATCACCGACATGATGGACATGAGTTTGAGTAAACTCCAGGAGTTGGTTATGGACAGGGAGGCCTGATGTGCTGCAGTCCATGGGGTCGCAAAGGGTTGGACATGACTGAGCAACTGAACTGATATTTACTTTCAGTCCTTTTTTTAAACATGGCATTATATTTGTATTGCACACACATATATTCATGTATGTATATATGTATATGTTTGTCAGATAATAAGACAAAAATGAAATTTTAAAATATCACCTGAAATCCTAATGCCCAGAAATAGCCATCATTAACATTAGATTAATGTCATTCCAAATATACATCTAAGCATTTATATATAGATAAAAATATAGTGAGAAGGATTAAAAATAGTTGTATAAAAATAGGATCATTTTGAAGAAACTGTTTTAACATGGAGTCTTAAAATTTCGATCTTGTACTGAATGCCTGTCTATGAAGCATGAAAACATTCACCCCCAGGGTGTCCCTCCCTTTCCACCTGGCCCCATCTCTCCGTATTTGTTACTTGTGTCATGTTTGCATTAAAACAATCAGGCTTTTTAAAAATCACATTGTCCTAGAACTATAATTTCCATGTCTGATTAGTTTTAATCCTGTATTTCAGTGAAATCAATATTGTCCATCCACCATTCACCATGGCTTTGCATTTCTAAACTGTTTACTGTCCTCTCTAAACTGGCTCTGTTTCATGGTCAAAGTCTATGTAAAGACATATTTCAGAAGGGTTCAGAAGTGGCTGTGTTTCATGAGGGCTTCCATTTTTGCCAGTGTCACTCTTTTGTGTTAAACTACTCCTTGATGTGAGATTCTTGGGTCACATCTGCAGCCGTTATTCCAGGATCTTCTAGCGCTAGATGTTGCCTGGAAAAATGTCTCAGGAGAACCTGATTTTCCCCGGCAAAAGGATACAGTATTTGTTTTTGATGCCTAGATGTTTTAAACATTCTTTTATTTACCTGTATCCTGGGATATTTTGCATAGTTGCTTTGCTCTTTTCTTGATTGAATGGTCCTTTTGAGACTTTCTGGTTTTTTCCTAATAAAGTATTGGTGATGTCTGGACTTCCTTCCTTTATCTGAGACCAGAGTGTTTTCCCTTCACAGGCTATGGTTTGAGAGCTGAGAGTTCTGAGTTCTTTCTGTTTTTCTTCAAAAAGAAGGCTGAACGAAGTACTGATGGGCCTGTACATTCTTTCTTTGTATTCTCGGCTTTATTTTCTCTTCTGACACTTTGGTAAATGTCCTGTATCAAGGACAAGGGGTGCCTCCCTTTCCTATAGGCAGGCATCCTCAGTCCTGAGATAGCTTTCTCAATTCATCCTACAACACTTGATGGATTACTCCCTTATTTCAGGGAGAATCATTCTCTATCATGTTCCTCACCCAGAGGCATGTCTGTATTTCTCAGACAAGAGAAACTATAAGGAAAACTTATTCAGCCTCTTTCTTTCTTGATTTGTGGGTATGGACACGAATTCCCAGTAAGTTTGGACTCCCCCATCGGCTTGTGGGAAGGATTGGTGTTTGAAGCTTAACAGTGACTCACAGCAACGCTCTGCACCAGAAGTTTCTCTTATTTTCTTAGCTGTATGAGCTGTTGCACTGGGTCAAGTTTCATTTCTTGTTTATTTGCTTTGGTTATATCTTGTGTTTATCTGTTTTTGTTCTTTTAAAATAATTTGTTCTCCAAAGCAGCTTTCATCCTTCATCTTAACCTGAAAATCAGTACAGGATTTTGACCTAAGCCCAGAAAGCTGCTTCTCTGGCCTTTGAGGGTGGTGTGTTGTCTCTGTGGGGAGGCAGTCTGGAGGAGTAGAGTCTCCTGTGTGAGCTCAGCTTCTGAGAAGGATATTTAACTGAACAGCCTCTTTCATATTTTTACTCTTAGCTCTTGACAGTGTCAAGGGTCTCATATCTTTTCCAATTTCTCTCTCTCTTTTTTTTTTATTGTTGTTACCTCTAAGAAGCTGGATAAGAAAGAAAATTCACACCTCCTTGACTTTTCTGTGGTTGGAAATTCTTATTTTTTCCTCTTGATTTATTTTTCTTTGCTGTGAGATTTATAACCCTAAAGGGAAATGGTAAGCAGTCAGATAAGACACATTATCAAGATGGTTTAAAACTCCAGCATCTTTAATGCTTTGAAAGGAAAACTTTAAAAAAGAAGTAGCTATTATTATGTAATAGGAAGTTACTGAATCAAAGGTTTAAAAAAATCAGTGGCCCAAATCAAATGTAGATGCTGTAACAAATCCATTGTTAGATAAAGAATCAGAGTACAGCAAGTGCAGTGACCAGCCACACTTAAGAGGTAGAATTCTTAATCACAGTTACAGAAAAGACGCAGTAGTTTCTATCTGTACTGTTTTATCAGCCATAGTACTTTATGTTTGCTTCTCATTATTAGTTAATCAGAAGAGGAAAAAGCTCTTTCTAAGCAGAAGTCTTACTGGCCCTTGTTTTGCATATGTTATAGGGGCCACTCCTGTACACTTAAAAGCATTTTCTTAGCCAGTTAAGGTAATCACCTAGACATGGCATTTACCTCATTTTAAAAAAGCCTCAGAGTTGGGAAATCTAAGTTCCTATTCTCCCAAGAAGAATAGAGGGAAATATATAAGATGAAGGGAAATATCTCTCATTTTATACCACTTGATTATAAATTATAGATGAAACCATCATTGTCTCTGGATATTATTATTGCTTATTAAGAATTCAGCAGTACTAACCAACTGTACTCAAGTTTATCAGTTGATTGTTTTTAACTCTTACATGACATAAACAATATTACAAGTGGGTATAACTTAAAAATTCTGTTTAATTCATTATACTAGTACTTGATTAAGACATGATGGCAGAGACTATACTATAGGGTTGTTCACATATTGAGTGTTGAAACTTCTGTAGGTTTTCAATTCTTATTTCTTTTATCTGAAATTTTCAGATATTGATTCAGCACGTATTGGTTTTTCAGTTGAAATTTAATAATGCACAATTAGTGTTGCTCAAATGCTTTATACTTATGAACAGACACAGCCATGTTAAATGAGTATTGAATACTGTGCTGAGTATATATAATAATGATTACAATCGAAGAAAAAAAAAGAAGTAGCTAAAATTAAGTATGTCTAAAATTGGAAGGTCTTTTTCTTTCTGAAATATATTCTGCAGGAATTCTCACTGATTTGAAAGGCAGAATGACATTGGATTAGTATCTCCAGGTGAAGAGCTAGGACTTTCTGTACTTTCAAATGCTAATTGATTTTTTTTCCCCCTTGAGTATCCATTTGTTTACATGTGAGAATAACAGGATACAGTTAGATTTTCTTCTCTTCTTCTTACTCTGTGTGGAGCGCTGCTTGAGAAACCTGCCTCATACTTCAGCTATGAGAGTGAATGAGCAAATACATAGAAAGCACTTGGTAAGTGCTTGATGAGTATTATCTATAGCAGCAACAACTGTAGTTTCCTCATTTGGCTTTGTTATAACAAAAACATTCTCTTTGAGGAGTTTTGGCCTTCAATGAGATTTTGCATAATATTTAAAGTGTAAACTCTATGTTTTCCATTTGAACTTTTGTCTGGAACATGTTGGTTTCACTGGTTAAAACATGATGTAAGTAAAGTCAATGGATTCTGTTGGGGACGGACCTCAGATGCACTTTCTATCAATACAGTGGTCCCCAGGAACAGGTTTAGTTTTCTCAACCTGTGTCCAGGCCTGGGGCAGTAAGGAAATCCCGTATGTGGCCACACACCCTTGGCCCTTCCATGAAAGGCCTCTAGATTGAGCATTTCGATTGCTAGATCCTGGCCTTGATCTCAGCCTCACTTAAGCATAGCTCACTGTTCATTAAGTTGCATTTCTCCAAGAGGTTATTCCCTTTGCGCACATGGAAACTATACATGGAGTCATTTTTTATGAGGATAAGGTATTTTGAGCGTTGTCTTCCCTGGTTTGGGAAGATACCCTGGAGAAGGAAATGGCAACACGCTCTAATATTCTTACCTGGGAAATCCCAGGACAGAAGCGCCTGGGGGCGGGGCAGGGAGCTACAGTCGCTGGGGTCACAGAAGAATTAGCCATGATTTAGTGACTAAACAACAAAATTTTGAGTGCAGCATCTTAATAAATCTGGATTATTTTAAATGAATGACTGTTTTACTTGATTTGCTGTGAATTGCTTCCCTAAGCTGCTTTGAATGTTTTGTACCATCTAGGCTACTCAGCTGGGCACTTAGATCTGCAGTGTTAGCACTTCCTGAGAGTGTGTCAGTAATAGAGAAGCTCACACCCCAGCCTAGATATTCTGAATCAGAATTTTCATTTTTCCAAGATTCACGAGAAAGTCACATATATAGTTCAATATTATAGTTCCCATGTATCTAGACGTTCTTTGATAAGGGAAGTCACATCACTCAAAAGAAACCTGGATATAAAAGACTTAAGTCTATGACATAATGATATGCTCATAATGATACTGAATTTTATACTTAAAGTGGTTAAAATAGTCAGTGTTATAGTGTGTATGTTTTTACCATAGGAAAACCCGTTACAATACATTCATAGAAGAGAACAGAGATGAAAATAAAGGTGTTACAGCTGTAACTCAGTATGATGGTGTTACAGCTGCACTCAGTATGATGAATCTTTCAAACCCAATGTTGCATACAGGGAACTCTACAGGACATATGCATAACATTAAATGTACATAAGTCCATTTGTATCAATGACAAAGTGGGCAAAGCTAAACTATAGAGTGTAGGGGTGGGAGTGAAGGGACGCGTGTAACACAGGCTCTGCCGGAGTTTCAGCAGCAGCAGGGTGGAGGCTGTCTTTTATGAGGGGGTAGGGTCAGGACGAATGACGGGTCCTTCGAGGTGCTGGCAGTGCTCCGTTTCTCTGGGCACTCACTTTATAAAATTTTAACTGTACATTTTGAATCCAGTTTTCTGTTTGTGTTATATATCACAATAATTTTTTTTAAATAATAAAAGCGGTTATGTGGTAAAGATAGCAGTGAAGAACTGGATGGAGTGAGTACGATTTTCTAAATTTTATTCCATTCTATTTAGTATTTTAGCTATGTGATTATTATGTTTAATTTTTAAAAATTTAAATAGTATATCAATATGCAATCAATAACCTGAATTATTAGGATAATAATTTATTGGGATAATAATTATTGGGACTTCCCTGGTGGCTCAGATGGTAAGCGTCTGTCTGCAATGTGAGAGACCTGGGTTCGGTCCCTGGGTTGGGAAGATTCCCTGGAGAAGGAAATGTACTCCAGTACTTCTTGCCGTGAAAAGTCCCATGGACAGAGGAGCTTGGTGCAGGCTACTAATCATGGGGTCGCAGAGTCCGGCATGACTGAGTGGACTTCACTTTCACTTTAACCTGAATTAGATAACTACAAAAAAAATTCTTGATTTTACATATTCAATCTCTATCACTTTCCAGAAAACAAGAACACTTGTGCAAATATAAAAAAATATGTATCTCAACTATAAATATTAAATTTTATTTCTGTTCAGAATCCAACTTTCTGTATTAAGTTCCCCTTGGAAACCCTGTTTGACCTAAGTCATTGAACATTAGGCATTTAATTATTACAAATAAAAAAAACTGTGAAGGAAGATGGATTTCTTTCTTTCTTTTTTAGACTGAACACTATTTGGCCAGGGCCTGAACCAGAATAGCAGTTCTCCCCATAGACAGGCCTCAGAGCAAGCCAAATTGACTTCTTTGTTTGGATCACACATTAAATTTCTGAATAAAGTCATTTTCCCCACTGAAAATGTCTCATTTTGCAGTAAGATGGCATTGTTGAATTAAAAAATCAAGGTAAACAATGTTAGCATCTTTCTTTTGAAAATATACATTTAGCTCTGAAAGCAACATCCTGTTGGAAATCTACAGAACAGCTTATCAAGGACAGTCAGTTTAAGAAGAGGTGCGGTACTTTAGGAAGCTCAAGGGTTATATGTAGGCAGCCATTCTTAAAATCACTGGGACTTTTTATTTATGTTTTTTAAAAAGTCATCTAAGTAAACCTAGGACTCTTTTTTTTTTTTTTCTAAGTGTAGTTGATTTTACAGTGTTTCAGATAAAATGATTCAGTTTTATATATATATTCTTTGTCAGATTCTTTTCCATTATAGATTATTACAAGACACTGAATATTGTTCCCTGTGCTATGCAGTAGGCCCTTGTTGTTTATCTACTTTATATATATATATATATATATATAGAAGTACATGTCTATTAACCCCAAAGTCCTAGTTTAGCCCCTCCCCTTCTTCCTCTTTAGTAACCGTAAGTTTGTTTTCTCTGTAGGAATCTTGTAAAAGCAGTTTCTTCCTGTTTTTCTTAGAAACCTCCATATCTCTTTATTCTCCCGTTTGCTTAAATTATTTTTGAAAACCATTTTGTTGTAGATACCATGAACTGTCCTCAGCAAATAATTCTGCAGCAAAGATCAGATTTTTAAAAGTGCATGTGAAGTGACGATGTTTGTTTACTGGATAACTTTAAACTGTCAGACTCATTTTACCAATAAATCTTCACACATCCAAAATTAAATATCTACACAGAGATTTCAATTAGGTAGCCCTTCTTTTTTTCCCCTCAATTCATTTCCAAATTGACTTTGTGTCTTTGGCCTTAAAAATTCTCAAAATTATAGGTAGAATTTGGATGAAGATGTTGCCTGCTGTTATTTTATTTTATTTTATTTTGGTATGCTTGTTTTCAATTATTCCCTTTTACTTTTGTCCTATTTTTCTTTTAAGTTAACAAACAATAACTGATATGCTTATCTCCATTTAGAATACTCCCTTCCTTTAATCCTTTACCATTCTAATTGTGGAAGGTATTGCATATATATTACTGTAACAGGCAGTATTCTAAATGCTGTCTACTTAGTAATTCAGAATTTAGAGATGTTTGATTTTTCACTTTATTTTTGTGTTTTCCTAGTATGTTTGTTGTACAGCCACTAATTATTTTCATTAAAAAGAAAATTTTAGGTAAACTATCGTAGTAAAATCTAACCAGGAAGTTTTAAAAAGCCATTTAAAAATTTTGTGTTAAAATGCTCAGGTTTTCATTTCATATTTAACACCTTGTAACTGTTATGTACATTGGTTTGCATTTGATGTGGGTTGCTGTGATCTCCTATCAGAATGTATCATTTTTATGCAGCAGTTTCTCTGGCAGCATAGATAATACCTACTGTGGGAATCAACTGTATGTCAAGCATTAATGTTGTCCTTCCTGCTGTTTATAGTTATAATAAAAGGGAGAAGAGGATAAAAATGAAACATAAGCAACCTAAAATCATGTAAATCATGCTTTCTCCCTTATGATCTTAATCTTGGTTTTTATTGCCTCTTTTGGGGACAAGGTTATATATATATATATATATATATACATATATATACATATATATATCTCCAGGCTATTTGACGTAGGTTAGGTCAGCTAGCCATGTTGGGTAAGAGAGCTCTTTGGCTCTCAGCTTTAAAGTCATCTGATATTTTAAATTTGCATTGACAGACAATCACGACGTATAACTCATATTCTCTTTTCCTTTCTTCATCAGGAAGCTATTTTGTCAACTCTTTGTTCATATTTTTGGTTATCAATGAAATAACATTTATTTTCTGCTATATCCAGCAAAGAAAATGACATCAACAATATGGAGGAAGTATGTAGATAGATTTTATTACCTCAAATCTACTTGTTTAAAAAATAAACAAGCAAAGTAAAGGAAAATAATCTATCATAAGTTTATAATTTGTTTTATTTTTTGACTATGTGCATCCAAGTTGTCAGACAAGCTGCTTTCAATTAAACTTCCATTTCTCTTTATTTTGAAACTATATTTTCTCCCATAAAATTAATAAGGTTTTCTGGTAGAAATTTTGAAAAGTGTGAATATTGGTAAGAATATCATCTAGTTACTATAAAAAAGATTCAAATGTCTAATGATTTGAATTTATTTCTGTCCCACATTACTCTGAGATAAACAGTCAAGAGCTGATGTGGTGCCTTTGGTACTGAGGACCTGGACTCCTTTCATGTATTATGTTGCCCTCATCAAACATTGCTTTTGCCTCATGATCTAATATGGCTGCTTCCACTCCAGCCTTCACAGTTACCTTTCAGCGAGGAATAGAATAGAGAGAATATTCTGGACATTCTTAGAGGTATTATACATTGCTTCCATGTAAATTGCATTAATATATGCTCAGTCACACAACAGAAACTGGAAAATTTAGTCTTAATTTCAGATAGTCATGTACTTAGGTACAATTAGTGGTTCTGTTACTACGGGAACAGCTGGTGATCTTTGCCACCATACATAAAAGTATAAAGAAGAAAATAAGCATCTCTCATAAACTCACCACCTAAAGATAATCTTGCCCTTAACTTTTGAAACATTTTTTTTCATTACTTTAATGGAGTCGATATTGTAAAACAGAATTGTACTACATGTTAAAATATGCTGTGTTCATTTTTTTATAATAGCTTATTATGAACACCTCTCCCCAAATTTAATGAACTTCATTATATTCTCTTAATGACTGCATGATATTTACATACAGGTATGATAAATATATATCATATATTTAAATGAAGTCATACTTTTAAATATTTACATTTTTAAGATCATCCACGTTTATAAATCTTTTCATGTCAAAATCATTAACTTAGAGATGAAATGACCATTTTAAACTTATTAATAATTTCCGACTTGTGATACAAAGTTAGACTCTCACAGTTATATCTAAGAGTATATATTATACCAAGTGTTTCCTACTACTAACTAGTATAATTTTTTAAGATTGAAAGTTAATAAGTGATCTCTTATTGTTTTAATTTCAAATGCCTTGATAATGAACAACACTGAACCTCTATAAAATATTTCATAGTAATTTGAGAATCTAGTTTAAATTTCTTCTTTATGGCCCATATTTCTGTTTATACTTAAATTAGGAAAGTTCTTTGTATAATAAAGATATTAACACGTCTTTGCTGCTGCTGCTAAGTTGCTTCAGTCGTGTCCGACTCTGTGGGACCCCATAGACAGCAGCCCAACAGGCTTTCCCGTCCCTAGGATTCTCAAGGCAAGAACACTGGAGTGGGTTGCTGTTTTCTTCTCCAATGCGTGGAAGTGAAGTTGCTCAGTCATGTCCGACTCTTATCGACCCCATGGACTGCAATCTACTAGGCTCCTGCATCCATGGGATTTTCCAGGCAAGAGTACTGGAGTGGGGTGCCATTGCCTTCTCCATAACATGTCGAATTATTTCCCAGTTTCAGTTGCTCTTTTATTCAAGTATTATGTTCGAATAATTTCCCAGTTTCAGTTGCTCTTTTGTTTCAAGTATTCTTCGAAATGTGTTTTGTCACCATATTTACAAGTCTTTATTCACATTTAGTAAGCAACTGATAAATGTTTATTTAGAAATAATGCCATTTGCAGAAACATGGGGGACCTGAGATTATCATACTAGGCAAAGTAAGTCAGAAAGAGAAAGACAAATACCATATATCACTTATATGTGAAATCTAAAATACAATGCGAATCACCATATCCATGGAAAAAAATATATGCAGATTTGCAGACGACACCACCCTTATGGCAGAAAGTGAAGAGGAACTAAAAAGCCTCTTGATGAAAGTGAAAGTGGAGAGTGAAAAAGTTGGCTTAAAGCTCTACATTCAGAAAATGAAGATCATGGCATCCGGTCCCATCACTTCATGGGAAATAGATGGGAAACAGTGGAAACAGTGTCAGACTTTATGTTTTGGGGCTCCAAAATCACTGCAGATGGTGACTGCAGCCATGAAATTAAAAGATGCTTACTCCTTGGAAGAAAAGTTATGACCAACCTAGATAGCATATTCAAAAGCAGAGACATTTCTTTGCCAACAAAGGTCTGTCTAGTCAAGGCTATGGTTTTTCCTGTGGTCATATATGGACGTGAGAGTTGGACTGTGAAGAAAGCTGAGTGCCGAAGAATTGATGCTTTTGAACTGGGTGTTGGAGAAGACTCTTGAGAGTCCCTTGGACTGCAAGGAGATCCAACGAGTCCATTCTGAAGGAGATCAGTCCTGGGATTTCTTTGGAAGGAATGATGCTAAAGCTGAAACTCCAGTACTTTGGCCACCTCATGCGAAGAGTTGACTCATTGGAAAAGACTCTGATGCTGGGAGGAATTGGGGGCAGGAGGAGAAGGGGACGACAAAGGATGAGATGGCTGGATGGCATCACTGACTCGATGAAGAGGAATCTGAGTGAACTCCGGGAGTTGGTGATGGACCAAGGAGGCCTGATGTGCTGCGATTCATGGGGTCGCAAAGAGTCAGACATGACTGAGCGACTGAACTGAACTGATGGGGGCGGGGGGGGAAAGACTCAACTCACAGGTACAGAGAACAGACTTGTGTTTGCCAAAATGAAGAGGTGGTGGGGAAGGGAAGGGTTAGGAGTTTAGAATTAGCAGAGGTAAACTATTATGTATAGGAAGGATAAAAGCAAGTTCCTACTCTATAGCTCAGGGAAGTATATTCAATATCCTATGGTAAAGCACAATGGAGAAGAATATGAAAAAGAATACATATATATATAAATAATATATGTATAATATATATATATGTGAAAGTTACTCAGTCGTATATGACTCTTTGCGACCCCATGGACTATGCTCAGTCGTGTCCGACTCTGCGACCCCATGGACTGTAGCCTATCAGGCTCCTATGTCCATGGGATTTTCCAGGCAAGAGTGCTGGAGTGGATTGCCATTTTATTCTCCAGGGGATCTTTCTGACCCAGGAATTGAACCCAGGTCTCCTGCATTGCAGGCAGATGCTTTACTGTCTGAGCCGCCAGGGAACCCCCGGACTATATAGTCCATGGAATTCTCCAGACCAAAATGCGAGTGGGTAGCCCTTCCCTTCTTCAGGGGATCAAACCCAGGATTAATCTGCCTGCAATGTACAAGATCTGTATTCGATCCCTGGGTTGGATAGATCCCCTGGAGAAGGGAAGTATTCTGGCCTGGAGAGTCCCCTGGACAGAGGAGACTGGCAGGCTATAATCCATGGGGAAGAAAAGAGAGTCAGACATGACTGAGCAACTAACACTAATATATATATATATATATTGCACTCATCTTACATGCTGGTAAAGTAATGCTCAAAATTCTCCAAGCCAGGCTTCAGCAATACGTGAACCATGAACTTCCAGATGTTCAAGCTGGTTTTAGAAGAGGCAGAGGAATCAGAGATCAAATTGCCAACATCCGCTGGATCATGGAAAAAGCAAAAGAGTTCCAGAAAAACATCTATTTTCTGCTTTATTGACTATGCCAAAGCCTTTGACTGTGTGGATCACAATAAACTGTGGAAAATTCTGAGAGAGATGGGAATACCAGACCACCTGACCTGCCTCTTGAGAAATCTGTATGCAGGCCAGGAAGCAACAGTTAGAACTGAACATGGAACAACAAATTGGTTCCAAATAGGAAAAGGAGTATGTTAAGGCTGTATATTGTCACCCTGCTTATTTAGCTGCTATGCAAAGTACACCATGAGAAACACTGGGCTGGAAGAAGCACAAGCTGGAATCAAGATTGCCAGGAGAAATATCACTAACCTCAGATATGCAGATGACACCACTCTTACGGCAGAAAGAGGAACTAAAAAGCCTCTTAATGAAAGTGAAAGAGGAGAGTGAAAGAGTTGGCTTAAAGCTCAACATTCAGAAAACGAAGATCATGGCATCTGGTCCCATCACTTCATGGCAAATAGATGGGGAAACAGTGGAAACAGTGTCAGACTTTATTTTTTTGCACTCCAGAATCACTGCAGATGGTGATTGCAGCCATGAAATTAAAAGACGCTTACTCCTTGGAATGAAAGTTATGACCAACCTAGGTAGCATATTCAAAAGCAGACACATTACTTTGCCAACAAAGGCCAGTCTAGTCAAGGCTATGGTTTTCCAGTGGTCATATATTGGACTGTGAAGAAAGCTGAGCGCCAAAGAATTGATGCTTTTGAACTGTGGTGTTGGAGAAGACACTTGAGAGTCCATTGGACCGCAAGGAGGCCCAACCAGTCCATTCTAAAGGAGATCAGTCCTGGGTGTTCATTGCAAGTACTGATGTTAAAGCTGAAATGCCAATATTTTGGCCGCCTCATGCGAAGAGTTGACTCACTGGAACAGACCATGATGCTGGGAGGATTTGGGGGCAGAAGGAGAAGGGGACGACAGAGGATGAGATGGCTGGATGGCATCACTGATCGATGGACATGAATTTGAGTGAACTCCAGGAGTTGGTGATGGACAGGGAGGCCTGGTGTGCTGCGGTTCTTGGGATTGCAAAGAGTCGGACATGATTGAGCAACTGAACTGAACTGATACACACTTATATATATGTATGTATGTATAACTGAGTCACTTTGCCTTTAGAATTAAGTAACATAAAATCTGCTAATAAATCAAATTGCTTACTCTTTCAGCCTTTCATTAAACGAACATTTATATTTTAAAATCTTATTCAATATATTTGATTTACAGTGTTGTATTAAATTTCTGCTGTACAGCAGTTTTTCATCTTTTTATCACAATTCCCCCATTCTGAAGCTGTAATTTTGATTTGTATCTATTGACTAGAATGTACATTTTAGTGATACTTTTGAGAAATATTTCATATATATTAAACTTGATGTTCTCATGCATATCAAAATATCATTCTATTAATTTTGCCCAAGTACTTGGATAATTGTATAGACTCTTTCATTACAGGCATTTCTCTCTGAAACTTTGTTGACCTGTTATGTGATAAAAGAAGCGCAGCTATCCTGATTTTTATTTCTTTGTAAGAAATTCTTGCTGCTTTTATCTTCCTGAAAGTTCTAAGGACTTTTTTTTTATCCCCTTGAAGTATTTTTGTAAAAATCAAGTCATTATCATATGTATTGACATTGATAATATTTTATAAGTTTCACTTGGAATCTCAGGAATTATTTTAGATGGACAGATTTGGAAACATTTCCAGCTGCTTTTTCCTTAATTCTTAATCCTGCTGGATTTATCTGGCCTTAGCCTCTGGAGTATCAGTTTGCACTATTTGGGTGTACTTTTCATGTGTGTTATCTTCTTTCTCATTGATTTTATCTTTTTAAAATAAAAACACTCTGAGTTTAAAAGATTTTTTTTCTGTATCAGTGGTTTAATTTTTCTGCTCTGACAATTAGGCACCCTATTTGTAGCAAAGACTAATTTTGCTATGGTTCTTTCTTTCTTGCTGTTGTCTTCTGTCTTCTTTGGCTATTCAGCTCTGATATTATTTCTGCCTGTCTGTTTTATCTCATCCTTTGGCCTTGTCTTTTCATTATTTATATACTTCTTGTTTCAAGGAATTTTATTGATGCCATAAAGCAGATGCTTCACTTGTTTTGCTCTGTTAATGTTTCCCCAAATATACATTCTTGTTTGTTTTATATGTATATGTGTGTCTTTATCATCTGAGTCAGTAGGGAAGCCCTATAATGACCATACTTCTATATTATTTGGTATTCTGGAAAAAATTATTTGAATGATTTCTTTCTAGTCTATGAAAGTACCATACATTATTTTTCTACCTCCTCCTGTTGCTTGGACATCTTTCACCCAAAAGAGTCACTGATTAGCTGAAGTTCTGTCGGTTCTGGGTGAGGCAGCTCACATTTGGTTGAAGGCAATTTTCAGAAAGGGCCACTAGGAGCTGTCAGCGGGCAACACTCAAGAGCTGGGTGATGGGGATCAGCAGGGGCACCCACGGCACCCCATATGTGGATTCTGCACATTGCCTTCCCTGTAAATTGTATGTGTGTGCTCTCTACCCATTTCCTTGTTTGTTGGTTAAGTGTTAATTATTGAAAAAATAAGTATATAGTACCTATTATATGTTAGAGATCGTGAATATTCCTAAAAGATTTACTTCAGTGCAACTCCAGAGGTCTAGAGCTCTTTATATTGAGAGGATCTCTTCACAATAATAATAATCCTTTTATCTATTAGATTTGCAGGAAAATATCTTCCTAACTTCCTGTTTTCTTTTTAAGACATACGATGGTTTAGCCTAAAGAATTTGAAAAACCTTTTCCTGTTGAAATTATCCGTGGCTTTCTTTATAATTCTTCCATTTGTTTTATGTATGAAAAAAATATTCAAATGACCTATAAGACTGATATATATCCAGATCTGTATTTTTCATCTTTTGTTTTAATAGTTACCTTTAAAAAAGTTCTACAGGACTTTATTAAATTTTTGTGATAAGTAAGATTCAGATGAATGTATTTTCTTCAGAAATCAGTAGCCAATTTTTACTGTGCTATTTCTTTTTTTTTTTTTAACCTGTTCATGTGTGACTTTCTTTATCCTGTACTCCAAAGGATCACACTTCAATATTTTATATATATATATATATATTTATATTTATGTATGCATATATTTCTGAAGAATTCCATGGACAGAGGAGCCTCATGGGCTACTGTCCATGGAGTTGTAGAGTTGGACACAACTGAGCAACTAGCACTATACACTATGCATATATTTGTATATTATTTATAATACTGACATATAATATACCTATGATATAATACTATTTAATGTAATACGAACATAAATTTATAAATTTGTGTATATATATTTAGCATTGTGTTACAGGTGTCAGGAATGTTTAATAATATAAAATTTGTGATGTAAATAAAGAAGGAGATAGGGTGTCCCCAGCTTATTGATACGCACTGCCACCCAAAATGTTCATCTGTCCCAGGAGGCTTGCTGGGCGTGGACGGAAGAGCCTGGTAGGCTGCAGTCCATGGGGTTGCTAAGAGTCAGACATGATTGAGTGACTTCACTTTCACTTTTCACTTTCATGTTTTGGAGAAGAAAAAGGCAACACACTCCAGTGTTCTTGCTTGGAGAATCCCAGGGACGGGGGAGCCTGGTGGGCTGCCATCTATGAGGTCGCACAGAGTCGGACACGACTGAAGCGACTTAGCAGTAGCAGCAGCAGTCACCTAAAATGCTTCATCTGTCCCGGGAGGCTTGCTGGGCATGTGGGGAGGGCAGGGAGCCAGATGGCACCTGTGGTTCTGTGCCTCTGATCCTTATGGGATGGAGAGCAATCCCTCAGCACTGGTCCCCTGGGAAGCTGCTGGCAAGGCAAGTATGTTCCCTGTGTGTATCTCCACCATGTGTAAGGAGCCAACAGAATCATAGCATCTGTTTGATGGATGTACAGAAAATCAGCCTGGACCCTCTCAACCTGTTCATCGTCTCAGCATCACCTATACAGACTGGTAATTGATTAAGGAATTTATCGCATTGACCTGTGACCACGAGTTTTGCCTCCCAGCTGCCTCAGAAACCTAAAGTACTCTGGACAGTTAAAAACTTGTTAGTGACCAGTGAAGCTTAAGCATTAAGGGTTGAGATCTTCCCATCCTTTGAGAAAAGGGCCACAGGTACGTGCTGCCTTTGGCGTTTTGGTACGTGTAATTGGCACCTGTGTGTGTTGAGCACCCTGTAAGCTAGAGGATTCCTCTATTCACACTGTAATCGTCAGTCGTCTGTCTCTCCATGACTCAGGCTGGTCTCCAGTAAGCTGGACAGCAGCGCACCCTCCCAACCAGGACGTCAAGAATTCTTGGCGGACCTTGAGGTCTGTCTTGTAGGTCTGCCCTTCTCCGCTCCTGCCTTTCCATCAGGAGGCCAGTGCGAGTGGAAGTGGGGCCTTTTGCTACCCTGATTCCTCTCCTGGAGGGCCTGGAGGCCGTAAGCAAGTGAGATCAGTGGCTGCTTATTTACGGCTGAGACCATTGCCCAGGGCTGTGTAGGGAAAGAGAATTCTGGGGAGAAGAGAAGTGGCTGTCTTATGTTGGGTCCCTTGGAAGCAGAGTGGGATTCCCCCATAAGCTGTGTATTGAGGGGATGCTCTCAGGGGAAAGAGAGTGAGGGAATCCGAACAAAGTAGGGCTGGAAGGAAGTGAGGAAGGCGTCCCGCCTCAGCCTGGTCCCTGAGCAAGCTCTGGAGTAGGAGTTGTCCCTCATGGACTGCAGCCCATCCTTGGCTCCCCACAGCCTCTCTGACCCAGGGGTGCGTTCCAGCTGCCTCCTCCCAGAGTGGTGCTCTTCTGCCAAGGTGTACTCCTCAGAAAGGGACCATTCTCCCCAGCAGAGTGTGGGTGGGGCTGCTAGCAAAAACCTGCCGTGTCTGTGGAGTTGGGGCTCCCGTCCAGCAGCGGGGATCCGTGTGGGGTGCTGCAGTTCCAGCTTCTCTTCCTCTCCAGGCCCCAGAAGTCAGTCTATTACTCTGCATATACAGTCTTGGCAGGTATCAGCGGTGGGAAGTATCTTGTACATCTGTGTGCTTACTGCTTATTATTGCCTGTTCTCCACTAGATTTCATACGCCCCATATTTCATCACTGCTCTATCACCAGTTTCTAAAACAGTACCTGGCACTTAGTACATAATCGGAACATAATTTGTTGACTACATGAATGAGTGGCTGGGGGTGGGGCGAGGTAGGGTGTCAGAGGGGCCCATCTGGGACCATCCGACGTCTGGGTAGTGCCTGGCTGTATTGGACCGTGTCAGCTTCGTGCCCAGATGGTCTTGGGTCCCTGCCTCTCGGTCCTGGGTTCCCATCCCCCTCCTTTCACATGCTTCACTCCCAACACCTGCTCCCTGTTCAGAAGACAGCCCTTGACTCCTCTTCAAAGGTGCCAGGAGTGCCTGGGAGTTTCCTCCTGGGGACGTTGTTGGCCAGCAATTGACTGGGGTGTGAAGATGAATGTCCAGCTTCCTCACCTCAAAGCTCCAAACACTGATATAATCTACACTCTGG
This sequence comes from Ovis aries, assembly GCF_016772045.2. Taxonomy (NCBI): domain Eukaryota; kingdom Metazoa; phylum Chordata; class Mammalia; order Artiodactyla; family Bovidae; genus Ovis; species Ovis aries. Next base: position 931,978 of record NC_056066.1, read on the forward strand.
AGCTCGCTATAGGATCACGCAGAAGCAAACTCAACTTGGCCTCCCTATCCTCCCTCCACTATCTGTTTCTTCTTTAAGTCAACAAATCACATGTCTAAGTACCTTCCCCTCAAGATTTCGTTTTAGGCAACTGGATCTGTGACACGAGGTAATAAGTTAATGAGAAAGACGTGAATCAAGTAACTGGAAAATATGTAACAGGGTGACTGTAGCATGTGCCGTGAAAGAATGGTTTCACAGAAGCACTTACGTAGTTTTTGGAGATCGCTAAAGACTTTCCTAGGGTAACATCTCATTAGCTGAGATAATAATAGTGAAAACTGGGCACTTTTAGCCTGTTGAGCTCTGCTTCAAGCACTTGACATGTGTTAAGTCAGTGCTTCTCAGGCTTGAATGTGTGCGCAGTCAGTCCCCTCGTGATTGTAAAATGCAGCCTCCGGTGGAGGCGGTCTGGTGTGGGGCTTAAGGAATTGTATTTCTATTCAGTTCTCTACTGCCAATGCTGCTGGATGTAGCTCAACTCATTAATCTTTATAATAGCTCCATGATGTCGATTCTATTATTTCCATTTTATAGATGAGAAAAGTGAGGCACAGAGAGGTTAAGTAATTTGCCCAGTTACACAGCTGGTTAGAGGTGGAACCAGGGTTTGAACCCAGGCATACTGACTCCTAAATATGCCATCTTAAATGCTATTAAAAGGAAAGTCACTGCTGAAAGATGAAGTTCTGAGTAGGGTTGATCAGGCCAATAAGTGAAGCCTATGTGTCTGATCTCAAGATGCATGAAGCCTTGATACGGCCCTGGAAGCTCCGACTCATTGAGTGTGTGTGACTCAAAGAAAGAATTTCTAGCACTGTAACTTCCAGCCTCCATGACTTGAACCCATTAGGTGCTGGGTTCTGATAGTGTTTCCCAGCTGCTTAAAAGTAACAAATGAGTGAGCGCCAGTGCCTAATAGAGGTGAATGATAACAGTTATAAATAAGTTCTCCAAGATCATTTGATTTGTCTTCTGTGATATTTCAACATGTAATGTTAAACAGCAGGCAACTGGAGATTTATAACCCGATTCACTCTAATTGATTTCTTGGCTTCCTTGTGTCTCATTAACTTTTTCTGTGTACCTAAAATGGTGCAGTAGGCTTCCTGAAAGCTGTTAGAAGGCAGCAATGTAACAGTTATGAAAAATTGAGACTTGCCTTTTATTTGAAAGGTAAATAGAAATTGATTTTACTGTTGAGGTACAGACAGAAAGGAAAAAAATTGACTCCAAAACCTCAACAGTGCACCCTGGATTACCCCCATCCTGGTTTAAGTTTCTCCAGCGGGGTGGAGGGGGAGGAGATTCTGAGATAAGGATCTTTGTGTGTGTAGTTTTTTTGGAAGGCAGTGCCAGGAAACCTGTGTAAGTAATGGGAGGAGAGAAAGGGAAAGAAGACTCTGCAACACTCATTCATGGTGGGTTCATTGTCAAACTAGTCACCACTATGGGAGCTCCATCTCTGGGCTTCTCTGAGAGACAACATAGGTCTTCCACTTTAGAGTGATTCTAACTAAGGAACAAGTCAGCTAGGATATTCATTCACTGCTCCCATCAGCCATGTGTGGAGGGCTAGGTCTTGGGGGAAAGGCATGAAGCCCCAGCCCTTCTGGGCAGAGGACTGGCAAGCTACGGCAGCCAGAGAAAACCATCCACCGAAGAGATGGAAGTGCTTCGGCACTTAGGGCAGTGGCCTCGGGCCGACATGAGGATGGTCAGTGTCGAGGGGGTGTGGGCAGGGCACCTTCAGCATCTGTTAGTGTCTTATTTTGTGTACCAGCAATTCCAACACCAGTCTCTTGTACCTAACCTTGCGCAGTACCCATAGTCTGACTGTGTCACTGACTCGGAGACAGTTAACTAGGGCTGTTACTTATCTTACATTTTATAATACAACTCTGTCTCCCAGTCTAGAATAACAGAGTTAGACGCCGTCTATGGGTGAGATTATATAGACTAAAAAGTACTTTGGGATTTTTATTTCATCAGTTTATTCAGAAAGCTATCATGATGGCAACTTGGCTTCAAGTGGACCCTTGAAAAAACAAAGTATTTCCAGCCAAACTGAAAATTGAATAGAAGCTTCTATGTTGTAATATTTTTAATGGGTTTAAAAATTAATCTTGCAAATGCAACATTTATGTTTAGCACCGTCAGAGGAGAAGGAGGAAGAAGAAAGTACATTCCAGGCCAAGGAGAAATAAATTCAGCTCATTCCTAGGGACTGCCAGCTCTGTGGTGTCATTACCGGCTCTCCTGACTGGCACCACGTGGGCAGTCTTGCCACCTTTCAGACCCAGCTGCTGTTTGCCCACCTGTGTGCCTCTGTTCTGCCCACAAGAAGAAAATAAAACAGAAGCGGTGTGGTCTGACACCAGACTCCAGGTTCGGGAAAGCCTTTCCCCTCTGACTGTGTTGTCCCCGCTGTGAAGGTACTCAGGCCCGGAGCACTCGTTGTTGGCCTGTCTGCTCAGCCACCCCCTAAGAACACGGTCCTGATGGGCCCGACAGGCCCGAAGGATTCACGACCTCTCTCTGATTTACTCTGAGATAGGAGAAATGTATGTTCATTTTTGTGTGCTTCATTGTGTAATTCAGTAACACAATTTCATTTTCATTATATTTTACTCAACAAACCACAATTGTGCACCATATGCCAGACAAATATCCCCAAGCATTTGTCGAATTATCCTCATTTCAACTTCATCACTTTGCCGTGACGTAGGTGCTGTTTTTACCCCCATTTTACAGTCGTGGAAATTGAAGCGCTGACAAGTTAGCACTCTGGTATTCTCATGAAAGCAGCATTATGACTGATGAAATGTAGTTTTTAAATAATTCTGTTTTTGTTGTTTAGTCTTTAAGTTGAACCCAACTCTTTGTGGATTGTAGCCCACCAATCTCCTCTGCCCATGGGATTTCCCAGGCAAGAATACTGGAGTGACTTGCCATTTCCTCCTCCAGGGATTTTCCTGACCCAGGGAGCAAACCCATGTCTCCTGCACTGGCAAGCAGATTCTTTACCACTGAGCTGCCAGGGAAGCCCTTAACTCATTTTGACTACTCGGTTAATCCTCTGTCCCTCCTTGCTGCCACCCCACATGGCTTTAGGAGTGTTTTTTTGCTATAGATATTAAAGGGTTTTTCTGTGTTCTCTCTGGATTATTGTAAGAAAAAATGTTGCTCTGATTTAGTTACAGTGAAGGATGATTGTAAAGTCAGTCCATAGGGGAGAAAATGCCACATAGTCAAAATTGCCCTTGAACATGCTCCCAAATGTCTCCAAGCCATTTCTACGTAATTTTAAGTGCACAACCCTCTGCTGAAGCTCTAAAACAACAGAGCTCGACTAAAGAAAGGAACAAAAAGAAAATCTAGAGAGACTTTTGCTGACTTTCTCAGATCAGCAAATTTTAAGGTAACCATCAAATCCCTAAATATCAATGAAGGTTGGATGAATGAATCAACAAAGGTTTTGCTTGCCTGCCAAGCTGATTCCTTTCTATTTTCACATCAAGTTTCTCAAATCTTAATAACTGGTAATTGGCTTGTCATTTCTGAGAATGTGAACCCAAGAACAATTGGACTTTACAAGAAAGTATAGCCTGCTGCTGCTGCTAAGTCACTTCAGTTGTGTCTGACTCTGTGCGACCCCATAGACGGCAGCCCACCAGGCTCCCCCATCCCTGGGATTCTCCAGGCAAGAACACTGGAGTGGGTTGCCATTTCCTTCTCCAGTGCATGAAAGTGAAAAGTGAAAGTGAAGTTGCTCAGTCATGTCCGACCTCAGCGACCCCATGGACTGGAGCCTTCCAGGCTGCTCCTTCCATGGGATTTTCCAGGCAAGAGTACTGGAGTGGGGTGCCATTGCCTGCTCTGAAAGTATAGTCTAATGGTTAACAAAAGGATCTCAAGGGGCAGAAGGGCTGAATTTAATGCTCATCTTCTTATGTATTTAACACCGACAAATTACATAAAGTTTTAAACCTCAGTTTCTTCATCTGAGCTATCAGGGCTTCCCTGATAGCTCAGTTGGGAAGGAATCCATCTGCAACGCAGGAGACCCTGGTTCGACTCCTGGGTCTGGAAGATCTGCTGGAGAAGAGATGGGCTACCCACTCCAGTATTCTGGGCTTCGCTTGTGGCTCAGCTGGTAAAGAATCCGCCTGCAAAGCAGGAGACCTGGGTTTGATCCCTGGGTTAGAAAGATCCTCTTTAGAAGGGAAAGACTACCCACTCTAGTGTTCTGGCCTGGAGAATTCATGGGCCGTATAGTCCATGGGGTTGCAAAGAGTCGGACAGGACTGAACAACTTTCACTTTCACTTTTCACTTTCACTTCTTTGTAAAAAGGGCACATAATCTGCACTTAACTTCCTAGGATTAACTTCCATTAAGCTGTTTAAAGGGTGCCTAGAACTTACTAAGGATGCTCTGAATGTTTGGTGTTATTGTTTTTCTAAAGTCAGAGGGTAATTTAAAGCATTTGTAATGAGATTAAACTGTATCATATTGTCCTGCATAATAGTACTATGATGAATAGACTTAATAAGCTCTTGTTTCCATTCCCTGAAAGCTTGTGACCTAATCAAGATACTCAACCTCCCTATGGCTAATTTTCCCCAACTGTAAAATGAGGTCATTAATACTGCTTTTCTCATAACATTATTTTAAGCACTAACTTAATTAATATTTAAATAATTACAGAACTTTTCTGAGGTTTCTGGAATTTTTGTCTTTTTGTTATTACTATTCTATACCAGAACCCAGCCCAGAGTAGGTGCTCAATAATGAATGGATGGTCAATAGCCACAGTAGAGATGAACTTTCCATATTAAAGCATATTCTTTGGTTGTTGCTGTAGTTCCCAGGACATATTATTTGGTCTTAGCATGAACTGATTTCCTATATGAACTCATTCGTTAATATTATTACTACCACTGATCTCATCAGATAAGTGTATATACATTGAAAGCTGTGAAGCTCATGGTGGTGGATACAAGTTTTTCGAAATACATTTTGTTTAGAAACATGCATTTTATCTCTGGCAACAAATACTGTCAGTTATTTACCTCGAAGTGATGGACTCCATTCATTTTCAGGAAAATGTCTGCTATGTCCTCAAGTCTGAATAACCATGATTTTCCTGTCAGGCATTTTTTCAAGTAAAAGCAAGGTTTTGCATGGGAAGAACAGCTTTATTTTGCAATTCAGTCAACCCCATTATGCTTCAGTATCCTACAGGAGTAATATTTCTGCATACTTCCTGTTTGCCACACAAAATTTTTTTTAAAACATACTTTAAAGAGTCAAGTTTTAATAAAGTTGGTAAGTGTTACTACTTCAAGAAGGACATATTTTCGAACAGTGTGTAAGAAAGAAGAACCCAATGACTTCTGGTACCCTGGAAGCTGGTGTCATCATCTTGATTCATGTGAAGTATTATCCACTGTTGCTTTTGTATAAAAAGTGTGACTGTCAACGTATTGAAAAAAAGGAATGACCTCTGGGGATCCTTATGGAATATTTTTGACCTCAGGGATGCTCCAAAAGGGTCCTAGGATAACCCAGTGTCTATGGACCATGCTTTGAGACTCACTGAGCTACAGATGCAGTCAGGAGGTAAAACTGTCAGGATTCCACCTGTCATAAATGGTATAACAGAGTCAAGGTCATATGAAAGGTATATGAAAGGCATGAAAGGTATAACAGAGTCGAGGGTGACTTAGTGTTCCATTCTGAGAATGTGTGTCAGCACAGACAGCACTGCAGAGAAAGCAAAGGCTAGAGGAAGGAAAGCAAAGGCTTGGGGCAGAAAAGATCATTTCCACTTTGGAGCCTGAGGTGGTTGGAAGATATCCTTTTTGAGTTGCTCATCTTAGGGCCTCTTATGCAAGTGTTCAGTCATGAAAGATTTCATGACAGAGCAGCCACTGGTGCTGGGGACAATAAGAATGTACTTCATTCTGAACCTTGTTCATGCAGGAGTCATTTTCTTAGTGAGATTGTAAGCTTCCTTAGAGGATGACCTAAATTATATATTTAGAAAAAAAAAATATTACCTGATTATGGTGCAAGGCAATGACAAGGTATCCCAGTTTACCAAAGACAGCCTTCTCCTCCCTGCCTCCCCACAGTGATGTAAATTTTTCCTCCCTCCTTTGTCGCTAAACAGATCAATATATAGTCATTCTAATCTCATCATTAGTCAGAGAAATGCAAATATCCCAGGAAACGCTGTCTACTTAATAGATTGGTGAAAATGTAAAAGGTGGTCAATCCCAAGATGGTGCGCATTATCAAGACTGCTTTTAGTCTTCCAGTTGTGTGAGGGGAATCACTCTTGCAATTTGGAAAACAGTTCCACAACATTTTGTGAAATTGAACATTATATTCTGTACAATCCACAAAATCCACCAGGGATAGACTACCAAAAGTCTGGCACAGGTTCACCAAGATAACTACAAGAAAATGGATAATAGCATGCTCATGATGGCAACAGAAAAAAAGATGGTAAAAATCTAAATGACCCTCAGTTAGAGATTAGTGGTATATTCCTACACCAGGATACTACACTACAGAGAAAATGAATAAACTGCTAAATGCAATAATATCTGTAAATCGAAGAAATACAAACTTGAAAAAAGAAAATTCTAGAAAACTACATACTGTAGATACACTTTTTATAAAGTTCAAAGCAAACAAAGCTTAGGTATGCTATTTATGGGTATGTACCTATTTGATAAAACTGTACAAGAAATAACACAGGCCTGCAATCAACTCAGAATTTTAAGGAAATGTTTTCTTCTGGCAGTTGTGTAGACAGAAAGTTGTGATATGGAAAGCAAATATAGGTCGTGCAATGGTATTGGTAGTCTACATTTTCAATTGGGGAGGTGGATAAATGGGTGTTTATTTTAATTATTTAGAGTATATGCATATATATAATGTATATATTTATAACAAAACATATACAAATGTTATATGTACATATTTGTACCACAATATTACATCATGTTGGAGAAGGAAGTGGCAACCCTCTCTAGTATTCTTGCCTGGAAAATCCCATTGAGAGAGGAGCCTGGCAGGCTACAGTCCATGGTGTCGCAAGAGTTGGACTCAACTTAGGAACTAAACCACCATTATATCATGTAATATGTCATTTCAGATAAATATATATATAGTAACAAAATAGTATTAACATGTAAAAAAAGAAAAGTTTCCTTGTTAAGGTTGTCCCTCACTGTTCAGTCATTTCATGTTTTTTGCTTTGTATTGTGAATTTGAGTTTATCTGCATGTTTCCTGATAATTTCCAGAGCTTCCAGGCAAAACGTGACCTTATTTTAGTCATGTTTATGTCCTGCCTTAAAATAAAAAATATTGTTAGGATATATAAGGCACCAAATCTGTTTGTAACCAAAAATAATTAATACAGTATACATAAATACATAAATGCATAAATAAATAAATCTAATACATTTTTCTGGGTTGATCTGTAAGTACAAGATTCACTGGTTTTTCAATTATGTCTTTGACCTAAAGACATTAGCTATCATTTGGCTGCATTCAGAATATATATAAAATCCTCAATTATTTTTCCCACATAGGATTTCAGGTACATATTCTGTGGGTTACATTTTACATGCATTCACATAAGAAGGAATGTCTCTTTGTGTTTGGTTTAATACGATTAAATAGTTGTTCAACATACTGAGACGAATAAATTTTAACTTTTTTTTTTAAATAGGAGAAAGATTGCTGAACTGATTTTGACTGTTTACTGAATAAGTTTGCCTTGACCAACTAAGTCAGGGAATTGACACCTATGCTAAGATAGTTACTATAGTTGTTTTCATGGTAAGACCATCTGTCAGAACAATGCCATATTTTACAAACGAATATGTGTTATAGTAACCAGCCATTGAATATGTCAATCTAATTGCATCCGCTAAGCCTTGGTGCGGCTTGACATGAGAAATACACAGGTTTATTTAGTGCAATGCTGTATCTTAAATAATGTGTGTATACGTGTAGCATGTCCAGCTATCTGGCAAAATTATCTGCAGTCATTCCCCATCGCCCACCAGTGTTATTCGGGCCTTGTAAGGATTATTGCTGTCCTCACTCCTCTGTGCCCTGCCCTCTTAACCTTCATACAGTAAGGACGGTGGGGCATAGAAACAAACTCACCAAGAGCCAGGAGTTCTCTACATCTTGTCCAGCTGAGGCAATAACACAAGCTTATTTCCCTAGCAAAGTTCTAGGTCCTTTTACCTGTTAAACTTCGGAGTTATAAAGACCAGTCTTGCGGTTAGGAGGAAAGGTGACTTGAGGAAACAAGGGAGAGGATGGAGGGAAGACATGAATAGTCATTTTCTCCTGAATTACGTCTCCTTGTTTTGTGTTCCTTCCTCTGGGTATTTTGTTAAGTCAGCCAAGGTGTGTCCAGCCTTTATTATCGTGTTCTTCTACCACCAATCATGGCACAGATGGAAGGTCTCTGGCGTAGTGAGGGCTCTTCATGAAGTGTGGGGCAGGTACAGAGAGAGGTTGTGAGAGTGTGTAGTAACGCACGTGCTCCAGCTTCACCTAGACATGAGCTGTAGGTGATGGAAGTATCATATGTTTGAGTAGCCATTTATATAGAAAATGAGAGGGTTTAAATGTTTACTTTTCTTGTATAGCAGTTCTATTGATTTGGGAACCAGTTAGAAGTGTCCTATTCTTTTCATTGTCTGATTATTATCTCTTGGGTTGACTTCCCCTACCCCCAGATTTATTAAGGTATAATTGACAAGTAAAAATTGTGCATATTTAATAAAAATGTGTATATTTAATATTTAATTATATATATATTTAGTTGTGTGATGATTTAATATGTGTATAAATCACTAAATGATTACCGCAATCAAGCTAATTAATATAGTTATCACTTTATTGGTTCCCATTTGTGGAAACATTTACTTTTGATACAAAATAGTTTTTACTCAGATATAGCCTGTGTTATATTAGTGTACCAACTTTTCCCTTACTTTGGACAGACATGGGTAACAATAAGTTTATTTATCTACATGTAAAATCAAGGATTAGATGGCCCTGGTATTGAACTATATCACTTGAGGATTTTTTCTTATATTAAAAACTATCAGCCTTTTTCATTATCTGCAAGGAAAGATGAAGCTAAATTCAAAAAAGGAGAATAGCCATGTGAGTGGTAATAATGTCCAATATACAGAGATCAAATGAGTATACTGATGTTCGAAATTATCAATACCTAAGTAGTAGGAAAAAGTATGCTAACTAATGTGTTCTCTTTAATTGTGTGTTGATAAGAAATTCCAAAGAGGAATGGGAGAAGATGGGAAAGAGTAATTTAAAGGCAAATCATAATAATGATGATCACTGGGGGGTGGCTGAGAGAGGATGCTGTTGATTGGCCAAAAAAAGCTTCCCTGGGACTCAGGATGTCGGTATCATTAGTACATGACCATGGGGAAGGAGTTTTGACATTGTTCAGGAAGGTCTGAGGCATTCTGGTCAGTAAAGACCTGTTAATTCCAGTACATGCTGCCGATGTTATATGAGCAGCTCCCGTATGGGGCCACCTTTGATTTTTAACCTCCGCGTGCATTCACTGTCTCACTACCTAGGGGTGTCCTTTTTCATTTTGTTGCCCAAAGCTTCTCTGTGTGATTTGGCAGGCTCTCCCACTCTTCATTTGTCATTTTGAAACACAATCCCACCAATCGCCGGTTTTCTTTAATAAGGTGAAGTAAGAATTTGAATCAAGATTGTAAAGCTGAAAACACAGAAGAGTCTTCTGTTTTCCATTCAACAGTCCTTGAAGCTCACAGGCACTGAGGAAAAAGTACATATGGTTTTCCTGTTCCTCAAAGTATTCATTATTTTAAGAGATAGGACTCAGTCATAGTTATAATATTTGTTGTTTAAACTGATATACTTTAAAGTACTGAGAAAAGGCTTCATTCAGTGACTGAACAGGGACTTTCATATAGAAGTGTGGAATCTGGGTTTCTTTTTCCCCATGGCATGAACCAGTGGGAAACACTGATTCTTTATTTAAGTATTTGAATTCTGTTCTTTTTACTCTTTGTATGTGTTATAATTTTTCACTCAGAAAAATAAATCAATTCAGTTCAGTTCAGTTGCTCAGTTATGTCTGACTCTGCAGTCCTGAGGATTGCAGCACACCAGGCTTCCCTGTCCATCACCAAATCCAGAAGCTTGCTCAAACTCATGCCCATTGAGTCAGTGATGCCATCCAACCATCTCATCCTCTTTGCATGAAATCTCTTTCCCTTCGTCTCCTGCCTTCAATCTTTCCCAGCATCACGGTCTTTTTAAATGAGTCAGTCCTTTGCATCAGATGGTCAAAGTATTGGAGTTTCAATTTCAGCATCAGTCCTTCTAATGAAAATTCAGGAGTAATACCCTTTAGGATTGATGAGTGTAATCTCCTTGCAATCCAAGGGACTCTCAAGAGTCTTCTCCAACACCACAGTTGAAAAGCATCAATTCTTCAGCACTCAGCTTTCTTTATGGTCCAACTCTCACATCCATACATGACTACTGGAACCATAGCATTGACTAGACGGATGGACCTTTGCTGGCAAAATAATGTCTCTGCTTTTTAATAAGCTGTCTAGGTTGGTCATAGCTTTTCTTCCAACGAGCAAGTGTCTTTTAATTTCATGGCTGCAGTCACCATCTGCAGTGACTTTGGAGCCCAAAAAATAAAGTCTGTCACTGTTTCCATTTCCTCATCTGTTTGCCATGAAATGATGGGACAGGATGCCATCATGTCTTAGTTTTTTGAATGTTGAGTTTTAAGCCAGCTTTTTCGCTCTTCTCTTTCACATCCATCAAAAGGCTCTTTAGTTCCTCTTCACTTTCTGCCATAAGGGTGGTGTCATCTGAGTGTCTGAGTTTATTGATATTTCTCCTGGCAATCTTGATTCCCGCTTGTGCTTCATCCTGCCCAATATTTCCCATGATGTGCTCTGCATATAAGTTAAATAAGCAGGCTGACAATATACAGCCTTGACATACTCCTTTCCCAATTTGGAATCAGTCTGTTGTTCCATGTCCAGTTCTAACTGTTGCTTCTTGACGTGCATACAGATTTCTCAGGAGGCAGGAAAGGTGGTCTGGTATTCCCATCTCCTGAAGAATTTCCCACAGTTTCTTGTGATTCACACAGTCAAAGTCTTTGGTGTAATCAATAAAGCAGAAGTAGATGCTTTTCTGAAACTCTCTTGCTTTATCTGTAATCCAACAGATGTTGGGAATTTGATCTCTGATTCCTCTGCCTTTTCTAAATCCAGTTTGAACATCTGGAAGTTCACAGTTCATGTACTGTTGAAGCCTGGCTTTAAGAATATTGAGCATTATTTTGCTAGCATGTGAGATGAGTGCAGTTGTGAGGTGGTTTGAACATTCTTGAGTATTGCCTTTCTTTGGGATTGGAATGAAAACTGACCTTTTCCAGTCCTGTGGCCACTGCTGAGTTTTCCAAATTTGCTGGCATATTGAGTGCAGCACTTTCACAGCATCATCTTTCAGGATTTGAAATAGCTCAACTGGAATTCCATCACCTCCGCTAACTTTGTTGTAGTGATGCTTCCTAAGGCCCACTTGACTTTGCATTCCAGGATGTCTGGCTCTAGGTGAGTGATCACACCATCGTGATTATCTTGGCCATGAAGATCTTTCTTGTACAGTTCTTCTGTGCATTCTTGCCATCTCTTCTTAATATCTTCTGCTTCTGTTAAGCCCATACCATTTCTGTCCTTTATTGTGCCCATCTTTGCATGAAATGTTCCCTTGGTATCTCTAATTTTCTTGAAGAGATCTCTAGTCTTTCCCATTCTATTGTTTTCCTCTATTTCTTTGCATTGATCACTGAGGAAGGTTTTTCTTATCTCTCCTTGCTATTCTTTGGAATTGTGCATTCAAATGGGAATATCTTTCCTTTTCTACTTTGCCTTTTGCTTCTCTTCTTTTCTCAGCTATTTGTAAGGCCTCCTCAGACAGCCGTTTTCCCTTTTTTGTATTTCTGTTTCTTGGGGAATGGTCTTGATCCCTGCCTTCTGTACAGTGTCCTGAACCTCTGTCCATAGTTCTTCAGGCACTCTATCAGAAAAATAAATAATTGCATGTAAAACCATTGCTTCTTTAATTTCAGAAGTATTTATTCAGCACTAATTGTATTCCAAGCTTAGATGATATTACACAACACATGGAAATTTAAATGCAGTGGAGCATCCCAAAGGACCCAACAGATGCATGGGGCATATGTTCTGCTAAAAGAAAGAGATATCTCAAGTACCATTCTAACTATAAACATGCTTCATTACAATTAGAGAAACGCAGGGAGAGGGAAAGAATAAAAAAGGAGAGTGAAGGAGGGAGGGAAGGAGGGAAGGTGAGGGAGGGTAGACAAACCCCATTTATTCATTAACTTTTTACTGAAGAAATAGCAAAAGAGAGACTGTAAAACTTCCTCACTTATCTTAGACAAAGTCCCAGTGTTGGAGCAGCTGCTCTTCCCCTGATTCACTCCCACCACCACGGCTCTCTAGATCTGTTTTCTTCCAGGAGTGTCTCCATGACTTTCCTGAAAGAAATCTCTTTGGACTCTTTCCTTAGACTATGCTTTGCATTATGCTGACCAACTGTAATGGCTAGGAGGAGCCAAGCAACCCAATAACTGTGCCTTAGAATGGTTTCTTTGAGCTTTTGGGTTTTGTTTCTGATTGAAGTTGCAATAAAACATATTCCTCAATGTACCTCAATGTACAAATCAACAACAACAATGCATGTGCGCCTGTGCATGCGTGCGTGCGCGCGCGCGCACACACACACACACACACACACACACACACACACACACACACTTCTCTCAGGCCCAGACGTTCCTTTATTTTCAGCCAGCAGCCTTGCTCAGAGGCGTGTCGTTCGGTCTCACAGTGGAGATAAACCTGCTGTCCTCTCGCAACCACATTTGTAGTGCCTTCCTTCTCGGGCCTCCTGATCCCGAGGCTCCGACACTGCCGCCCCTTGTCTGCCACACTCCCTGGCTCCATGTCTACGCTGAACCCGTTGTCTCCACACACCCCAAACGGCTGCTCCTCGATCCCCCTTCTAGTAAATTCCATGCCTGTCTCCTGAGTGGCCCACACTGGATACATAGGGTCCTCCCCTGTCTTCCACTATCTGATCTGTCACAACGTCCTGCTGATTTTATATCCGGTATCCATCCTGAATCCACACACGGCCCTCCATGTGCACTTTCTCTGAACGCCAAGGACTTCCGGTGGATTTTCCTGGCTGCCCCTTCCTTAGAGCTCAGCACCAACGTAACCTTGTATGTCAGTGATCTCTTGCCACTTAACACTGTTTCATAACCGTGAAGCCTCCCTGGCATGCAGTGCAACAGTGGGCATTTGTTGTTCACGTCTTTTGGGGGTGGTGTTTGCCCTGCTCACTCTGCCAGGCTTAGCTGAGCTCACTCGCCTGTCTGGTGCCTGGAGATGAGTTGGCTGATCTAGGATGGCATCCACTAAAAGACTGGGTTGTCTTGATCCTAATCTATGTCTCATCCTCCAGGAGCCCAGCTGGAGAATATTCTCCATGTGGATAGCAGAGCTCAAGTAGAGACCCCAAATCTGTTACTCTGGGTTATCACATCTCCTAGCATCCTATTCCTTAAAGCAAATCACATTTTTGAATTTGAGATCAAAGGGCAGGGTATCAGACTTTGCTTCCTGTGTAAAAACCTGCAGATTCCATGGCGAGAGGCATGGATGGCGAGAGGAGAATGAAATGGACCCATTAATGCGTTAAATCTGCCATACCAAAGTCAGAGATGCCCTTTCCCCCAAATTAGAGTCTTGCCTCTCTAGGACACCCTTTCAGTTACATCATAGCCATATGTTTGGAAGTGGTTATTTTAAAATACCTGTTTACTACTTGCGTTTATGATCCCTGAGACAACGGGCAGAGATGAGCTTCCTTTTGTTTCTTCCATCTCAGAGTCTAGCACAATGCCTAGTTCATGGTTAGTGCTTGTTGATGTGGAATATGCTCCAGGACAGAATCCGCAGTGAGGGGTGGGTCTCATCGTGCCCCAGAGTAGGGTGCTGTCACATCTGCAGCTAGAGATAAGGACTTCAGGCCCAGGGTGAATTGGCCCATTTCCCATGAGACCCTTCATCATGAGCCTTTGAGAAATGCCCACTTCCTGTGGCTGTAACTGTGATGTCTTTTCTCCCTGGACCAGAGATGCGGGCAGGAATCAGTACTATAATACTGAACTCAGAGGAGTCTTCCCTGTCTTTTTCTGCCTGTTACGCTCCCGGCTAAAATCACAGGAACCAGTCAAGGGAGCTGGAGAAACCCTACTGTTATCTGAAGTTCGACTCTCCTTTCAGGGAATGTATCCTAAAGAATGTACACCCTGCTAATGGTGAGTGAGGCAGTATCATCTTCCACTGAAAGGGAAACATTTTTGTTAGTAAAACTTTCTTGCAGTTCAAAAGCAAGCCATTTCCAAGAGCTGAGTTTGGTAACTCATAATTTAATAGTTAAGTCATCCTCTGTCTATTGTAAAGGGTCTTCAGAAGAATTCATTAAGAACTAAGAAGCCCTTGAAAGATCCATAATACTCATTTCTTTTTTAACAAATAACCAGTGCAGACTTCACAAGTGCAATTGAGCAGTTGCATGGATTCAAGAGGAATCTAAATCCTTTGAGAAAAAAGTCATCAAGAAATGTGGTACTTGAGCCCCATCCACTGCTCTGCCAACCAGCCACTACGCATCCCATTCCACCCTCTGTACACTGAGCAAATGAAGCTCCTATTGCTGCTGGATCCCGAGCCCCATCATCCTGCTGCTCATGCTGTTTCCGCCATCTGGAATACCCTCTGCCTCCCTTCCTAGTCTATGCGACAGGAAGCACCAGATATTATGAAAATTTTGTGCATATGCTTTGAGCCAGTGGATTTGTTTTGAAGGATAGAATTGAGTCTGTTGCTTTGAGATTTCATGGTAAGACTCCAGAACATCAGCAGTTTTTCTATCATTTCCAGAGTGGAAATCTGTCAACCAGGGATGTAACTTTGGCATCAGATTGCCTGGGTTTTTCCAGTGGTCATGTATGGATGCAAGAGTTGGACTGTGAAGAAAGCTGAGCGCTGAAGAATTGATGCTTTTGAACTGTGGTGTTGAAGAAGACTCTTGAGAGTCCCTTGGACTGCAAGGAGATCCAACCAGTCCATTCTAAAGGAGAACAGCCATGGGTGTTCTTTGGAAGGAATGATGCTAAAGCTGAAACTCCAGTACTTTGGCCACCTCATGCAAACAGTTGACTCATTGGAAAAGACTCTGATGCTGGGAGGGATTGGGGGCAGGAGGAAAAGGGGACGGCAGGGCATGAGATGGCTGGATGGCATCACTGACTTGATGGACATGAGTCTGAGTGAACTCCAGGAGATGGTGATGGACAGGGAGGCCTGATGTGCTACGATTCATGGGGTCGCAAAGAATCAGACACGACTGAGAGACTGAACTGAACTGGGAACTTCCTGGGTTCAAATCCTGGCTCTGCTATTGGCTAGCTGTGTGACCTTGGGCAAATCACTTAACTTTTTTGCCCCAAGTATCTTGTACTTAAAATGAAGTTAATATTAGCATCTTCCTCCCAGGAATAGTTGGGAAGATTTGACGTGTCAATAAACATGATATACTTTGAATGGTGCCTGGCACACAATAAGAAACTTTGCACATGTGAATACTTATTGTTTTCAGATGTGTTTTCATTATTTGTGGATCTTTCTACTTTTTTTTCTTGCTGCAGTTACTACTACTAACAGAATTACATCCTACTTTTTGTATTCTCTGAAACATTTTACCTGGGGCTTTGGCTAGTATAGATATTCTACAAATAATTCTTAATTTGTCAAGAAAAATAATGAAGGTCTAAAATTAAACTAATTTCTCTTAGAAGAATGCATGCCAACTCTCTAATTTGAGGAAACTACTTATCTTTTTTTTTTGAAAGGTCCTATGAAGACCTACAAGACCTTCTAGAACTAACACCAAAAATGATGTCCTTTTCATCATAGGGGACTAGAATGCAAAAGTAGGAAGTCAAGAGATACCTGAGTAACAGGCAAGTTGGGTCTTAGAGTACAAAATGAAGCAGGGCAATGACTAACAGAATTTTGCCAAGAGAACGCACTGGTCATAGCAAACACCCACTTCCAACAACGTAAGAGATGACTGTACACATAGACATCACCAGATGATCAATACCCAAATCAGACTGATTATAGTCTTTGCAGCCGAAGATGGAGAAGCCCTATACAGTCAGCAAAAACAAGACCAGGAGCTGACTGTGGCTCAAATCATGAACCCCTTATTGCAAAGTTCAGAATTAACTTGAAGAAAGTGCTTTTTCTCTGAAGACAATACGTCATTCCTACAAACCATTCAGGTATGACCTAAATCAAATCTCTTAGGATTATATAGTGGAAGTGACAAATAGATTCAAGGGATTAGATCTGTTAGATAGAGTATCCAAAGAACTGTGGATGGAGGTTTGTAACATTGTAAAGGAGGCAGTGATCAAAATAATCCCAAGACAAGGAAATGCAAAAGGGTTGTCTGAGGAGGCCTTACAAATACCTGAGAAAAGAAGAGAAGTGAAAGGCAAAGGAGAAAAGCCATCTGAATGCAGAGTTCCAAAGAATAGCAAGCAGAGATAAGAAAACCTTCTCAAGGGATCAATGCAAAGAAATAGAGGAAAACAATAGAATGGGAAAGACTAGAGATCTCTTTAAGAGAATTAGAGATACCAAGGGAACATTTTATTCAAATATGGGCACAATAAAGGACAGAAATGGCATGGACCTAACAGAAGCAGAAGATATTAAGAAAAGGTGGCAAGAATACACAGAACTATTCAAAAAAAGATATTAATGACCGAGATAATCACGATGGTGTGATCACTCACCTAGAGCCAGACATCCTGGAATGTGAAGTCAAGTGGTCCTTAGGAAGCATCACTACAACAAAGCTAGTGGAGGTGATGAAATTCCAGTTGAGCTATTTCAAATCCTAAAAGATGATGCTGTGAAAGTGCTGTGCTCAATATACCAACAATTTTGGAAAACTCAGCAGTGGTGACAGGACTGGAAAAGGTCAGTTTTCATTTCAATCCCAAAGAAAGGCAATGCCAAAGAATGCTCAAACTACCGCACAATTGCACTCATCTCACATGCTGGTAATGCTGTAATACTCAAAATTCTCCAAGCTAAGCTGGAAGTGAACTGAGACCTTCCAGATGTTCAAGCTGGATTTAGAAAAGACCAAGGAACCAGAGGTCAAACTGCCAACATCTATTGGAGCATAGGAAAGAGAGTTTCAGAAAAACATCTACTTCTGTTCTATTGACTATGCCAAAGCCTTTAACTGGGTGAATCACAGCAAACTATGGAAAATTCTTCAAGAGATGGGAATACCAGACCACCTTCCCTGCCTCCTGAGAAATCTGTGTGCAGGTCAGGAAGCAATAGTTAGAATATGTAACAATGAACTGGCTACAAATTGGGAAAGGAGTATGTCAAAGTTGTATATTGTCACATTGCTTATTTAACTTATATGCAGGGTACATCATGAGAAATGCTGGACTGGATGAAGCAAAAGTTGGAAATAAGTTTGCAGAGAGAAGTATCAATGACATCATATATGTAGATTATACCATTCTAATCGTAGAAAACAAAGAAAAACTAAAGAGCCTCTTGATGAAAGTGAAAGAGAGTGAAAAAGCTGGTTTAAAACTTAACATTCAAAAAACGAAGATCATGGCATTAAGTCTGATACGTTATGGCCAGTAGGTGGGGAAACAATGGAAACAGCAACAGACTTTATTTTCATGGGCTCCAAAATTACTGCAGATGGTGACTGCAGCCATGAAATTAAAAGACGCTTGCTCCTTGGAAGAAAAGCTATGACCAACCTAGGCAGCATATTAAAAAGCAGAAACTTTACTTTGCCAACAAAGGTCCATCTAGTCAAAGCTATGGTTTTTCCGATAGTTGTGCATGGATGCGAGAGTTGGACCACAGAGAAAGCTGAGTACCGAAGAATTGATGCTTTGAACTGTAGTGTTGGAGGAAACTCTTGAGTGTCCCTTGGACAGCAAGGAGATCCAACCAGTCCATCCTAAAGGAAATCAGTCCTGAATATTCATTGGAAGGACTAATGCTAAAGCTGAAACTCCAATACTTTGGCCACCTGATGGGAAGAACTGACTCATTTGAAAAGACCCTGATGCTGGGAAAGATTGAGGGCAGGAGGAGAAGGAGACAACAGAGGATGAGATGGTTGGATGGCATCACCAACTCAATGGACATGAGTTTGAACAAGTTCTGGGAGTTGGTGATGGACAGGGAGGCCTCCGCTGCTGCAGTCCATGGGGTGGCAAAGAGTCGGACACGACTGAGTGACTGAACTGAACTCCTCTTCTCTTTTATGGTAGCATCTGAAGAGTTTATGACAGTTTTTCAAGGCCCTGGTAACTTGAAATTAGGCCCAGATAAGTGGTCAATTTAAATAAGCTATGAGTCCAATTTAAACAGGCTAGGTTAAGTCAAAATTAGCCTTTTAAGTATACTGTATGTAACATTAGAAGTCAGTGTTGTACTTTATGTATTTGAAACTTTGGCTTTCCATGAGAAATGTAATAGTAATGCATTGTATCTTCTTATTGCATGTGCAGAATATAGCTTTCTAGTTTTTTTCCCCCTTCCATTAAAGAGAATTCAAATCACAGCTGCTGGCAGAAGTTGATAGTTGCATGCTCTAATGACTCTTCAATTTTTAACTTTCATTTCATTTCATAAACTCGTTATTCATATATAGGATTGGTGCTATATGGGCACCAATATTTGGAACGTCTTCCTAAAAAACCCCAAACTTATTGCCAACCAAATATGAACTCTTCAAGACAAATTATTTCTGTCTTCTCTTTCAGGTAAAAAAACCTAGGGTCTTTTTTTACCCTAAGCAACAATTTCATTGATCAAATACTGTACTATGTCATTAATATAGTATCTGGACAAAGGGATAGAGGCTTGACAGTGGTAGGAGACAGTCCTGGTATCAAAAGATGAAAAAGATAAACAGATATATAGAATTATAACAGATTACTTGGATTGCACCGTTATATTGTGAGGTGGGTACACATGGCTTGGTACTTGTGGAGAGAGTCAGTGGTCTCTACAAGGAGAACAAATAGAGAATATTCTTTCCTGGAGCAGGCAGGACTGATCCATCTCAGTATCCTGTGTACATGCCTAAAGTGGAAGGTCTGTTACCATAGACACCCCCTGAAAATAGAAGAGTGTCTGGGCAGAAAGAAGGGTTCCTGTTCCCTTTATGTTACATTACTCTTTATATAGATCTGGGATTTCAGAGGAAAGATCATGATTGTATTTCCTGGGTTGTTTTGTCTCTTGGTCAGTTTGTCTTTGCAGCAAAGGAGCTGCTGCTTCTTGACCCTGCCAGGAGGGCTGGGCTTCTCCTCCTGAGCAGATGCACATAAATTTTAAAAGGGGTTTGGAAAAAAAATGAAATAAAAGGGGTATGGGAGAGAAATGCGGGAAATTCAAAGCAGATAAATCATTAACTTTTTACCACCCTTCTTATACATGTTACATTACTTCTTTCATAAAAGAACTAGAGAAGCATAATATTAAGAGGGTCATTTAAAAATTTGCAAATGGGATGTTCTCATATTTTGTCCTCCAAATTGGCCTTTTATGTCCAGTCTTAGGTAGGCTTTTTTTTTTTTTTTTTCTGGCAAAATCAGCAGGAACTTCCAGGTGGCTAAAATCCACCCTGTGCATTGTCTCTGAGAACATTTATAGCACATTGTTCGGAACAGAATAGCTGAGAGCGACAGGGGGCTCTTGAAATGCCTCTTTGAGTCCTAAATTGGAGACATGTTTTTGTCATTTCAAACTTTCAATGGTGGGGTCTAGTATTCAAAGCAAATGCCACTCCTGTGGAACACCAGCTTTAATTAATTTCCAGCAGGAGATGAGCGATTGCCAATAAGCCATGAATTAAAATGGAATGGTGCACCGAAGGCCAGGTTCTCATCTCAAATGAATAGCATTTCTTGCTGTTTTCTTGAAAGATCGTCTCAGACAGAGAGGTGAGCAAGCTTCCACGCCAGCTCCCCAACTCTGAGGGGTGAGCAGTAAGTACTAGCAAGCACAGAGAAGCAGGTTCTGGTTCCAGCAGGAAAGGGGGAACAAATCTGACGGGCTCAAAGGCATTTTGTGTCTGTAACATTAATCGCTGGGGTATTTATGGAGCATCTACGTTCCTGGACTCATTATTTCTAATATCATCATAAACCTCAGGCTCGGGAGGATTTGGGAAAGTTGTCTATTCCCATCACTCTGTTGATGCTTGCAGGGACCACTTCTGCCAAAGGCGTATCCAGTGCTGCTTGGATTCTCCTGTGACCTGAAACTCCCCCTCCAGGAGCAGCCTGTTTCATCTCTGAGTGGCTAGGCCAATTTCCTTTTTTTTTTTTTTTTCTTAAACTGGAGCCAAAATGAATCCCCTGCTGCTTTAATCCACTGAGGCTGATTTATCCCTGAGGGCCAAACACAATGAATCAAAACCGTTGTTATGCCCAATAGCTCTTTAATAAAAGGGAAGGCATGTCTCACACTCCCTCTTCTATGGGCAAAACATCCCTGAATCTTTCAAACAGGCTTCATGGGGCATGGATGTGTGTGTGTGTGTGTGTCCACCTGGTCTTGTGCAAATGATAATTATTATTATTATTATAATAAATAGTACATACAGTGGTCCAGGTAGTGTTCTAAGAGCTCACATGAATCCCTACAGCAATCTTCTGAACTGATTACTGGGATTATCCCATTTTACAGATGAGGAGAAATGAGACAAGGGTTTGAATCCAGAATGCACGCATTTCAACATTTCCTGTGCTCTTATTTGTCTGTTTCAACCATACCTTTTCAGAAGACAGAAACCATTTACACTTTCCTGTGGGAAACTCATGTTTCTAAATTTGTTCCACATGAACATGTGCTTGCAACTTGAAATGTGTTGTCCTGATTAAGCCTCTCAACACTCAGCAAACACTATCAGCCCTGTCTGTCCTGCTGAGAAATAGACTCAAAGTGGTTAAAGAATAACAATTCAGTAGAGGAAAAAAAAAAAAAAAAAGATTTGAATCAGGCACTTCTGGGTCAAAACCATCCGTGGAGGTTCCATTCTACTGAGGTTTGCCCTGGGCTCCAACTACCTGTGGTGAATGAATGAGGAGCCCCTTCCTACACTGCATAGCCAGGCCCCCCATGACTAGTGACCCCTAGCGGTATGAGAATGGGGCAAGGGGCTTTCTGGTTTATGGTTTGTTCTCAGGCATTCAGAAGAAAAATCACCCCCAAAACTGGTTCCCTGAACCTCCTTCAGCCTTACTATTTATCTTTTCCTTAGTCCTCAGGTCCTCAGCTCACATGCACTGCCATGTAGATTCTGCCTTTAGAAGCTGTCCAAATCATTTACTGAAATGCTCATTTCTATTCCAGTGCAATGGGTGGTTTTGATTTTTTTATAGCTGCTTACAAAGAGAAAATCTGAATGTAGGAATCTTGATTTGTGGATTGCTAAAGTAACTTACGTAGGGGTCTATGCAAGTGGCCCCCTGATGATGAGGGCCCAGAAGTGGTGGGTAGGGATGCTCCCTGGAGTGAACCCCAGGAGTCTAAGTGAGGAGCTATTCTTCCATGTCTACCACCAACAGGTTGGATAAGGGTTTGTTGAGATTAACACATTTTTCTTTTGAGGTGTAAACACTCTTAGACAGTATAAAGCAAGTGGATAAATCTCATAGAATAAGTTGCTTTATTGGGTTACAGTTTACAGAGACAGACTGCAGGGGAATAAGTGATTTGTTGGAAAAGGAGGAATCACAAAGGGTGGAAAGTGTCTCAGGCTTGTCTTCTCTTGGCTTTCTCCAGCTCTTTCCTCTCCATCTTAACTATAAATCATTAGGTCTAGAAGGTTCCACTTGGATTCCTGGACACATTTAGGTCCAAGTCACTAGTCACTTGGTCATGCCAACCTGTAGAATCTTGTATATAAGGCAAGTGTAAGAAAGACACTCATTATCTTTTGATCAAATTTACCCAAGTATTGGATTGAATGCTATGTCAGTTTCTCACTTTGGGCAAATTCTTCAGTGTCTGCAGTCCACAGTGTTTTCTTCTGAAAGTGAAACTAATAGTACTGACTTTTTGAGACTTGGGAACTGGGCTAATGTCTTACATTGTCAGAGAAGGAGTAACGCTTGGCACATGGTAGATGCTCAGTAAAATACAACACCATTACAATTATTGCTGTTTGGATATTAGATTGTGTATTTATTGAAAAGTGAATGAAGAGTTGTCCTTTTACATAGTTTCCTTTTCATTTTAAATAAATATTTGATTTGGAAACAGAGAATCCTTAAAAATTATGTTGAAATGGTACATCAGAGAACTGCCCCTGCAGTTTACAAGCATTAACTAATCCTCAAGAATTAAACTAGAACTGAGTGGTTTCTTAGCAAGGAGGTTTGGAGTTTTCAGACACATCGTTTTTCTTTTACCTCATTTGCAAATACTTATCTCTGATTTAAGTCATTCAAATGACTTCAGAAACACAATGGAAGCAGAGCAGGACTAAGTGTTTCCAACTGTCAGGTCTGGTGAGGGATGATGTAAAATGGGACATTTAGCTGGCATCCTGCAATGATCTGTAAATAGAATAAACAAAGCATCCACATTTAGTGGTTAAAAATAGTGTTTCTTGTAAATGCAGTGTGCCTGGAGACCTCAGGGTTGACGTGGGTGCCCGTGGGTCTGGGCAAATGTGCTTGCAGGCAAGGGCACTCCGATGGGTCAGGTAAAAGGTTCTTAGTCTCTGGATTCAACTTTACTTTAATTGGATAAAATGAAGTAAAACTGGCCTTTCTTCTTTCTCCGATGTCATTTTCAAATGAATTAGGGACTGAATCTGCAGAGGCAAATCTAGTGGAAGAATTGAACAATCCATTGCTTTACTACCAATTATCAATTGAAATAGTCCACTGAAGACCTGACTATAAAGGCAAGACTGCTCCCCTTCATCCTGCAGACAGTATTTCAGTGTTAATAAGGTTTTGGATTTTTGGTGTGTGTGTGTGTGTGTGTGTGTGTGTGTGTGTGTGTGTGTGTGTGTGTGTGTGTGTGTGTGTGTCTTTAGGAGACTCCCTTCACTGTCCTGTTCATCGTTAATTGTGTTGTTAGTTAAGAACTCATGTAGTCGGCTTATGGTGCTTTATTTCTTTTCTACAAATTATACAGGAGAGCTATTTATTGTCTGCTTTACAGGGAGCTTTAAATATAAAAGTAGTTAATCCAGAAACTTTTGCTTTGATTGAACAAGCAAAATACGTTACTACTTTATGCATGAGACCTTCTTTCAACAAGGGGACAGTTTCACAGCCAACAATGAAAAGCCACATGAGATAGGAAGGCCATATCATTTTTTTTTCCTGAGTAAAACATTTGCTTTTAATTTATTATTCCATGCATGTATATATAGCACTTACCATCTTCCAAGTAATCTCTATTCTTTGCAAATACCATTTAATCTGCATAATGATTAAATGAATAAAACACTGTAAATTTTCCCATTTTACAGATGGGAAAACAAAAACACAGAGTGAAGCTGAGTAACTTGTCCAAAATTGTACAGATACTAAGTGGAAGGAGTGGCATTTGAACCCAGGCAGTGTTCATGAGCTCAGTCAGCACTCTACGAGTACCTTTGTTCATACCTCTAAATTTAGTCTAATAAAAGTTATAATAATCACAGTAATAAATCCTGCCAATGTAAACATTGTCACTCTTGTGCCTTTATAATGCTGTTCATTTTGAATCCCATATACAAATTCTCATCCATGCTTTCTTTTTGATATGAAAATAGCATCAAATTTGGTGATTTTGAATAAACATCCAAATAGGAAATTTTGAAAAGGTGGACCTAAAAGCAAGTAGTATTGGGAAAAAACACTGTAGACTTAGAACTGAGTGTTATTGGGTATAGCTTTATGTTTGGATCTGTAGGGAAAGAACAGATTGGCCAAGATGGCCGTGGTCAGGCTCTCTCACCCCACGATTTGTACATACATGGTAATGTAACAGCTGAGACCACTTATCGCACTGTGATGCACCTCACGTGTACCTGCTTGGCCACGGGCTACTTTTGCCCTGTAAACATATGTAAGCTCCACCTGCAAAGCCCTTGTGGCTACATTATGGCCGCATATGGCTGTGTTATGGCTATGTGTCCAATGGGTCAACCGCGAGAGAATATAGCATCTCTGCTTCTACTACAGCCACTGTGCCAGCCTGGAGATAATAAACATGTCTGTGGTTCCTATGACTCGGTAGCTTTTCTTTCAGCTTCCCCACTCATGCCTTGCCTACCCAGAGTTCATAAACAGTGAGATACAGCGATACCTGGTCAATAGTGTGGCCCTTGGGATCATCAACCTGATGGGGCTGGAGGCTCAGTATGTTTTTAACTTTTATTTTTGGAGATGAAGAACCCGAGGTAGGGAAGGGGGAGTGACTGAACCAGAGTCATACATCCCACTAGAGACAGAGCTCCATCTGGACACACGACTTCCAGCTCCTAAACCAGCCTTTCTGTTGGACCATTCTCCTGAAATAGCTTCAGACATCACAGCCCAGAAGACAGGCCAAAGACATGCTGAAGGCTGAATCCAACAGATGCCCTTGGTCTTTTCCATGTTCTCCAAGCAGTTTAAGTCTTTCCATAGAATCTGGAACACTATGTGTGCCAGGTGCACAGGTTGTCTGGCTCTTTGGCATGGAGGAGACATCTATCTTTTGAAAAGATAAACAACTGGTGATTATCACCTGGATTTGTCTTCTGTTAATTGATGATGAGTGTTTTCAGTTCATTTCAGTCACCCAGTCGTGTCTGACTCTTTGTGATCCCATGGACTGCAGCACACCAGCTTCTGTGTCTTTCACCAACTCCTGGAGCTTGCTCAAACTAATGTCTGTTCAGTCAATGATGCCACAACCATCTCATCCTCTGTCATCCCCTTCTCCTCTTTCCTGCAATGTTTCCCAGCATCAGGGTCTTTTCCAATGAGTCAGATCTATGTATCAGGTGACCAAAGTATTGGTTGTAGCTTCAGCATCAGTCCTTCCAGTGAATATTCAGGACTGATTTCCTTTAGGATTAACTAGTTTGATCTCACCACAATTCAAAAGCATCAGTTCTTCAGTGCTCAGCCTTCTTTATGGTCCAACTCTCCCATCCATTCTCACAGGCTTCCCTTGTGGCTCAGCTGGTAAAGAATCTGCCTGCAGTGCAGGAGACCTGGGTTTGATTCCCGGGTTGGGAAGATCCCCTGGAGAAGGGAAAGGCTACCCACTCCAGTATTCTGCCCTGGAGAATTCCATGGACTGTATAATCCATGGGGTCACAAAGACTCAGACATGACTGAGTGACTTTTTCTTCACTCAGGGTCTGGGGCTCTCAGAGAAGAGAACAGGACACATATTTTTGCTACAGTGCTTTGTCTCTGTCAATATAGCGATGCATCTTGCTCAAGGACATGTTTCTCCTCCTTTACAGGAACCTTCTGACTAATCTTGTTATTTTAAGACTATGTTGTGAGAGTGGGTCTGGTAAAACCTTTCTGTTGTCAGCTCTAATCTTGTTAACTTAAGGTATATGTTGTGGGAGTGGGTTGGTAAAAGTGTATAAGGTCTTGATTAGACTAGTGAGGGGGCTCTCTTGCCCCTCTTCTGTGTCTGTATCTCTGTCCCTTTATATGCTTTAATAAAACTCTGCTACACAGAAGGTCTTGAGTGATCGAGCCTGATCCCTGGTCCCAAAGCTAAATCTTCTTCAGAGATCATGAATCCGACACCATTCACCGTAAGGTATCAGTTTGTCATAGCTTTTCTTCCAAGAAGCAAGCGTCTTTTAATTTCATGGCTGCAGTCACCATCTGCGGTGATTCTGGAGCCCAAGAAAATAAAGTCAGTCCATTGTTTCCATTGTTTTTCCATCTATTTGCCATCAAGTAATCCTTTGGCCACCTCATGTGAAGAGTTGACTCATTGGAAAAGACTTTGATGCTGGGAGGGATTGGGGGCAGGAGGAGAAGGGGACGACAGAGGATGAGATGGCTGGATGGCATCACCAACTCGATGGACATGAGTTTGACTGAACTCCGGGAGTTGGTGATGGACATGGAGGCCTGGCGTGCTGCGATTCATGGGGTCACAAAGAGTCGGACATGACTGAGCGACTGAACTGAACTGAATAGGACCGGATGCCATGATCTTAGTTTTTTGAATGTTGAGTTTTAAGCTAGCTCTTCCACTCTCCTGTTTCACTTTCATCAAGAGGCTCTTTAGTTCTTTTTTGCTTTCTGCAATACGGGTAGTGGTAAGTTTTTTAAGGTGGTTGGGTCCGTCTAGTCGAGGCTATGGTTTTTCCTGTGGTCATGTATGGATGTGAGAGTTGGACTGTGAAGAAGGCTGAGCGCCGAAGAATTGATGCATTTGAACTGTGGTATTGGAGAAGACTCTTGAGAGTCCCTTGGACTGCAAGGAGATTCAACCAGTCCATTCTGAAGGAGATAAACCCTGGAATTTCTTTGAAGGGAATGATGCTGAAGCTGAAGCTCCAGTACTTTGGTCACCTCATGCAAAGAGTTGACTCATTGGAAAAGACTCTGATGCTGGGAGGGATTGGGGGCAGTAGGAGAAAGGGACGACCAAGGATGAGATGGCTGGATGGCATCACGGACTTGACGGACGTGAGTCTGAGTGAACTCTGGGAGATGGTGATGAACAGGGAGGCCTGGTGTGCTGCGATTCATGGGGTCGCAAAGAATCGGACACGACTGAGCGACTGAACTGAACTGAACTGAACTCAATTCAGTTTTCTCAGCCATCAGTGATGATGTCAGATGAACTTCTAGAGTGAGCCTGACTGGAATTTGATTTTGAAAAACCAGAGTGAAGACACCCTTTGGTGGAACACAATTATCAGTGTTCCTTACCATTTTCCAGAGGTGGGAAGATCATTACAGCATTGGGGGCTCTGCTGGGCCAGGGCTCAGTGTGGGATGTCACTTGCCTTAGCTGAAGGAGGGATTTTCTCTCAATCCACTGTGGCCTTGCAATGTGTCCAAGCATCCGCTCCCATCTGTCTTGGGCTGGGGGTTGTGTGGAACACTGAGTTTGAAGATTGTTCATGTGGAGTGGGCTAACTGGATGGGGGCCTGGAGAGACTTTCTGAGCAGGGCTGTCTGTGGGTGCTAACCCTGGGTCCCTTATGAGGTCTGGGCAACTCAAGGGCCAGTTTGATTCTGATGGGGCTTTCCTGCAGCTCCAAGACACTGTTGGGAGATTAGGGATTGTTAACCTCTTCTGAGTTGTTGGCCCCTTTGATGAAGCCCCTGGAATAATATTGTTGTTGTCAGCATTTTATTAAGGTAAATTTTCATATTGTAAAATTAACATATGTTATGTGCAGTTGTGACAAATGTATGCATAATCACACCCTACCTTAGAGGCAGTCACTATTGATTTCTACCACCAAAGATAGTTGTGAACTGCATGCTGTCTGCAGTCTTTTGTGTGTTGGATTTTTCCCTCCTTATAATGTTTTCGGGCTTCTTCATGTTATTGTGCATATAGCTGTTTGTTGTTTTTATTATGGCATAATTCAATAAGATTTTTAAATAAGATTTTTAAGTATATAATTTTATACATGAACAGGAAACTATTCTGAAATACAGTTGTCAGCATATTTTTGGAAAATATTAATTATGCAATATTTGGTAATTATACCTCTTTCCTAGTGCATCTGGTATGTATTTGGTATGTATGCCTCTTTATTAATGCATTAATAGTAAGCTCTAGCCATGGGTCTAATAGTCGAGTAACTACTGTAATTGTGAAGTAGCCCTGAGCATGTGTGATGGACATCTGGCATATCTGTAATATCATATGAAAACATCTGTCATGGTTTTATTGGTGGCAAAATAACAAATATTACCAATATTAAAGTGGTTTATTATCTACACCCTTAATTAAAGAAATTACTTTGTTAGAGGCTGCTAGAAAGAAAGCTGTTTTCCCTCCCGACCATGGGCCTCCTGAGTTCCATGGACAGCATGCTGTGAACCCTGGTGACTCATGGTTGTTACATGCGCCGGTTGTCTTGGCTGCACTGTTCCTGTCACTGTCTTTTTGGCTTTTGAAATCTCTAATACAGTCTGTGGCGGCTGGACAACTGTCTTCACCAACTCTTCTCTTACGTGTGGAACAGAAGCTTTTAGTCAAAAGGTCTGTTCAGGTCTCTGGTTTCATACGGCAGTAAGTTGCCCATGCAGTCTAGGTGAGTGGACTCAGGGAGGCACTAGGGATATGAGAAATACTTCTGTGAACAAGAGGGTCACATACGGTTTTCTAAGAGAGCAATGATTAGTCCTTGGAAATATCTCTTCATGAGGCAAAAAGAGAGACATTCTCTCTGCCCGCAAAAGAATGCCCAAGACATTCTTAGACCACAAGGGTCATGCCAGTAGAGCCAAGGACAAGAGAATTCCCTGTTGCCCACATAACAGCTGACAAAGAAAAGCATTTATTTTATTGTTTGAATGCAAAGCATAACATTATATTTGTACAAATATGTTCCTTAGATCTGGAAATAGTAACTAAAATAGTGTCACACTTTGATGTCTATATTCTAAATGACTAAGAATTTTGTTAGCTGAGGCTACAAATGAGAAATAGAGGCCCCGTAATGATCTAGTCCACTGAAGTGTCAAGTTTAAGTTTCCTAGTTCAGAATTAAGGGAGCCACAGGGTGAGAAGCAATCTGTGTCCCTAATCCTGTTGACAGCACTTTTCTTCAGGCTCTGATTCAGAGCTCATCTGCTCCCCGCAGATAGATAGCCCTGAGCTCAGCATTGCTAGGCTGGTTTCCATGGTGCTGATTTGCATACCAAACCAGGACTTGTATTTTTGTGTTTGCCTCACACATTTCCAGTGCTAAGTGTTCTTCTAAGAAAGGGATTAGCGTGCTAGCCAATTAAGAGAGTATGCCAGAAATAAAGCACCCAGGGAATTATTCTTCAAGTTATATTACTGCTGTTATGCCCAAGAACAGAAAAACAGTCGGTTGGCTTTCTTAGGCCAGCCCTGAGTCTTAAAGATAAAATGTCTCCAGTGAGATCTGGAGTGGTGTTTTTTTTCTTACTGTATGTTTTAAGCCATTTGCAAATGATTAAAACAGATTGTGTGTGTGTGTGTGTGTGTGTGTGTGTGTGTGTATGTGTGTGTGTGTGTGTGTGTGTGTGTGTGTGTGTATGATCTTACTGTGGAGCAGGAGTGGATTTCTGGAAGGTTAACTTTCAAGATTTTGTTTGCTTTTGTGGCTGTGGGTCTCTCTAATGGAGACATATTGCCCCATTCACTTTGAAATATTTTCTTAAAAGACATCATGTTTTTTAGAAATTTTCCAAATTCTCTGAATCAGCATTTTTAATCAGCTTTAATCATCAGAACTATCGTTGGAAAATGTTTGGTTCTAGAATGTCTCTATTGAATACTACCTAGCAACACAAAAGATTGAAGATCTGATACAACCACATGGATGAATCTCAAAAACATGGTGCTGAGTGAAAGAAGCCTTTGACAAAAGAGTATATACTGTTTGATTCCATTTAAGTGAAGTTCTAGAACAAGGAAAACTAATTGATGGTTAAAAAAAAAAGGAACAGTAGTTGCTTTTCAGTGGTAGGGGCAAGGATTGGGGTGATAAATATGTTTCATATTTGGATGGGGTTTGAGTTACATGTGTATACATTCAAAACTCAGGAAGGTATAGTTAAGATTTGTATGTTTCACTGTATAATGTATATTCAGTTTTATCTCAAAAGTATGCTTTCCTCATAGCTCAGTTGGTAAAGAATCTGCCTGCAATGCACGAGATCTGGATTCAATTCCTGGGTTGGGAAGATCCCCTGGAAAAGGAAATGGCAATCCATTCCAGTGTTCTTGCCTGGGAAATCCCATGGACAGAGGAGCCTGGCAGGCTATAGTCCATGGGGTCGCAAAGAGTCAGGCGGGACTTAGCGACTAAACCACCACCATGAATTAATAAAATCTTTTATTGCAAAATCTGGGGTTATTGTATCAGATATTTAGAAAAACTAAGAGCTCCATGGTGCAGTTGTTTAGCGTGCAGTACTTAACACACAAAAACTGGACTTTGAACTAAAGTAGCAAAATTAGTGGCAGTTCAATCAACAGTACTTGGAAATCATGTGTGGATATGTTCATTCTGTTACTTCAGATATTTACCTGAATCTCTAGATCCCTGTAGAAAGGTGTCTGCTTCCAGAAACACTACCTTGGTTTATAATTTTTATGTGCTCAACCATGATTTGATTGGATTAGAAAGTGGACCATTTGGCCTTCGTTTTGATCCATCTTCCTTAACCCTGTTTCTCAGGGAAAGCTTAGTTTTTAATCTCTGTAAAGTGCATCAGTTCTCAGACAGTGAGCTGACTGATGGTTCAGAAAATCTTGGCTTTCTAAAATGCTACTATAACTCTGGAGTGATCTTTTGCTTTTACCAATGCTTTGGCTTTGAAAAAAGCCACTTGAACTTGGCAAGGAACCTGAGGAAGTGGGACATGAGGCAGATGGGTCTGACGGAAGTTGGCTCTGAGTTCTTGCCTTGAAGTTACAGTTGGTCCTTATGACATAGTTGATAGAAGCATGAATGCACAGATGAGGGCTAGGAAAGTGAGCAATGGAACACACCGTAAGTAATGTCGAGGTGCAGAGAGAAGGGCTCCTCACTGTCCATCTCCTTGGTGGCTTTTTTCCCTCTGCTGATGCCTCTCTCTCCTCTTACTCCATGCTGCTGGAGAAATCACAGGGTAGCTCACCCACGTTCCCTACACAAGGCTGTGCGTTTCCATCCCAGCTGTGATGCTTTCTGAGGCTTCCTCCCTCCGCAGAGAATTACCCTTGTCTGATGGAGCTGTCTTGTCAGAGAAATACAGATCCACCCCCAACACACACACACACACACACACACACACACACACACCCCTCTCCCCACACCCCTTCCCTCAGCCAACAGGCCTGTTCAAGTAGTCCAGCTCCAGAGTTCCCTTGGGGATCAGGGCAAAGGCTGTGCTCAGACACTTGTCTTCCTGTTTATCTTCCCCATGAGAATGGTGAAGGGCCTCAAAGGAACTCTAAGGGAACTGATACTAATTGGGCTTCTTGGCCTTCTCCAGTCAATATAAATTGATCAGAGGCCAGTCAGGAACTTCAGGCAGGGCTTTACTGGAGCTCCTGCACCCACAGGAGGGAGTAAAGATAAGTCGTTTCCTTTCTTAGCTACCCAAGGCAGGCGTGGGAGAGCTCCTTATGTGGGGTGAGGTAGAGGTGTGTCCAGGGTTGGATCGGGAGGGGGTGCTTGGGTGGTTTGCCCACCTCTGTGGTGGTGTTGAGTGCAAGGTGCGTGTGCAGACCCTGCTTTTGCTCCCAGATCTTCAGAAGTGGCAGTTGGCCTTTTTGGGTCCTTTCATATCTTATTGTCCATAATTTGTCCCAAATGTTCACACATACAGTAATTTTTAGTCCCTTGTAGTTTCTTTGTATTTTGTTGCTTGAGGAGATGTTCTTCCAGGTGCAGGCACTGCAGCCAAGGGTCCCAGGTTCCAGCCTGTCTCAGGACCAAGGGACCCACCTTAAGGCAGCAGCGCTGACTGCCTCTAATATGAATTGACATGTGGTGCTTAGGTCCGTGTAATTAGGTATTGGCCATTTTCATCTTTTCCTGCCCTGAAGCCAGCTGCATCTTATACTTGGGGAGAGTGACTTTTCTTGTATGAAACAGAACCAAGAATAATCACCCTCCCACATATTATTAATAATAAGCGAGAGAAAAACAGGAAAAGCATGTTTTCAACATTTGACTTGTCTTGCTTCCTTACACCATCTGAAAAGTCTTCATTTACACTCATTCCATCTGTAGAACTTTCAACAGGAGGGACACATACAGAAGTATAAATCCTTGAGTCATTAGCATATTCATTCCAGACACTTTGTAACTCCTGGGAGCCAAGAGCCTCTATGTTTTCTCTCTGGGGAAAAATGACTTCATCCTTCAGTCACCTCTGCTGTGTCTGAAAGGGCCACCATTTGTTGCAAAGTGACTGTTCTCTTCAAAATAACTGATGATAGAGTCATGGAAAAAATTTAATTTTACTCTGCTTACTTACTTTACCTTGAAAATGATGTTTTGCTCATTTGTATTTTAATGAAATGTGAAAGGAAGGGAAATCCATTTCTTTGTCTCTAGAGTAAAAGTTGGGGTGCCCTGGAGGGCTTCTCAGCCTGCTTGCAGCATGAATTTTGTTTAAAGCAGAAACCCTAGCAGTTTCTTTTTAAGTAAGGAGAATCAACAAGAACAGTAAAAGACTGTCTCAAATAGCTACAGAACAGTGCTGCGTGATGATCGCAGCGTCTGCATTTCACCGGGAGGGACGACGCTCTTCCGGCTGTTCTTCCGGTCCCGGCAGGCTCACTCGTGTGCCTGGTGGTCAGCTGGTTATTGTTTGGAGCCATCGGGACGGCTGAACCGTCTCTCTCTCTCATTCTCCAGCAGCCATGTTCTCCTGAAAAACAAGGATGAGAGCAAGCGTTATCCACTCTTCATGACTCTGCCTGGGTCACATTTGATGAGATCCCACTGGCCAAGCTATGTAACATAATCAGGCCCAGGGTTACTGTAGGAGAACCTGCAAGATGAGTGGGCAAAGGTGTGAATACTGGGAGGGACTGATAATTATAGGCATTGATTCATCAGGTTTACACAACTCTAGAATTTTATCAAGTGAAATGCAAATCTCCTTAGTTGGAACCTTAAAGCTCCAATTTTAACTTCATATTTTCTTTCTGTTTTTTTTTTTTTTTTTTCCTATCCAGACACCTGGCTCCTATGCATTTTGATCGTTTTCATTTACCATTAGAAATTTTGCACAAATCATTTCTCTTCTTGGAATATCTTTTCCCCATCTTCTATTTATCTATACAAGCCCCAAGTACTTCTCAAAACCCAGCTCAAATTCACACTTTCCTGGAAACCAAATGTCGGTATCATTGCTCAACACTGACATATTGCCTGATATTAATGATCATTTTTATGTGTGTAAATGTCTTATTACTTCAATATAAGTTCCAGTAAGTTTCTTAAATTCAGTGTCCATGTCTTATAATTATTTGTGTCCCCAAAATGTGTTTATTCTATGTTGTTGTTCAGTCACTTGGTCATATATGACTTTTGTGATCCCATGGACTAAAGCACAGCAGGCTTCCCTGCCCTTCACCATCTCTGGGAGCTTGCTCAAATTATAGTAGTGAGTAGTGAAGTTGCTCAGTCGTGTGACCCCATGGCCTATAGCCCACCAGGCTCCTCCGTCCATTGGATTCTCCAGGCAAGAGTACTGGAATGGGTTGCCATTTCCTTCTCCAGGGGATCTTCCCGACCCAGGGATCAAACCCAGGTCTCCAGCATTGTAGGCAGATGCTTTACTGTCTGAGCCACCAGTAAGAGCTTAATAAGTATGTTGATTAACTGGAGGTCTGTTCTCCATATTCAGTGCTGATTTCCTCTTCCTTGTCTCTACCTACATTATATTCCTTCTCTAAGCCTCTTGAGTATCACCTTCAGTCAGTACCAGCTGCCTTAGCTATGATATTGAGAACAACTCTACAGTTATATGCAGAGTACGTCATGTGAAATGCCAGTCTGGATGAAGCAAGCACAAGCTGAAATCAAGGTTGCCAGGAGAAATATCAATAAACTCAGATACGCAGATGACACCATGCTTATGGCAGAAAGTGAAGAAGAAATAAAGAGCCTCTTGATGAAAGTGAAAGAGGAGAGTGAAAATGTTGGCTTAAAACTCAACATTCAGAAAACTAAGATCATGGCATCCAGTCCCATCACTTCATGGCAAAAAGAAAGGGAAACAATGGAAACTGTGACGGACTTTATTTTGAGGGGTTCCAAAATCACTGCAGATGGTGACTGCAGCCATGAAATTAAAAGACACTCGCTCCTTGGAAGAAAAGCTATGACCAACGTAGACAGCATATTAAAAAGCAGAGACATTACTTTGCCATCAAAGGTTTGTGTAGTCAAAGCTATGGTTTTTCCAGTAGTCATGTGTGGATGTGAAAGTTGGACTATAAAGAAAGCTGAGCACCAAAGAATTGATGCCTTTGAAATGTGTTAAAGGAGAGTCCCTTGGACTGCAAGGAGATCCAACCAATCCATCCTTAAGGAAATCAGTCCTGAATATTCACTGGAAGGACTGATGCTGAGGCTGAAGCTCTAATACTTTGGCCACCTGATGTGAAGAACTGACTCAATGGCAAAAACCATGATGCTGAGAAAGATTAAAGGCAGGAGGAGAAGGGGACAACAGAAGATGAGATGGTTGGATGGCATCACCGACTCAATGGACATGAGTTTGAGCAAGCTCTGGGAGTTGGTAATAGACAGGGCAGCCTGGCGTGCTGCAGCCCATGGGGTTGCAAGTAGTCTGATACAACTGAGCGACTGAACTGAAGTGAACTACAGTCATAACCAGAAAGAGCCGGAATGAGCATCATCACTGTTTACTAAAGTCTGTTATGGATGCAAGAAGAGGATGAGCCATTCATATTTGGTACCAAAGCAATTCCTAGTTCTTCTTTGAGTGGCCATATATTTTCTAAGCTCTGGAGGAAAGTAGTGATGATAATCATTAAAATCATTCAAGCAAAGTATCTTCATAAGAGGCAGTAAAGTGCTAAGGGTGGGGCCTCAGTTGACCAACCTGTCTATAGATTCTGGTTTTGCTGGTTTTTAACTCTGTGTCTTTGGGAAAACTATATAATCTTAGGTTTCTGGAGTTTCCTTAAGTACTAAGAAATAATACTATATTACACATGATTAATAGGGTTGTTCTTGGTCCCTGAGTGAGTGAGTGAGTGAAGTCACTCAGTTGTGTCCGACTCTTTGTGACCCCATGGACGGTAGCCTATCAGGCTCCTCTGTCCATAGGATTCTCCAGGCAAGAGTACTGGAGTGGGTTGCCATTTCCTTCTCCAGGAGATCTTCCCAACCCAGGGATCGAATCCAAGTCTCCCACATTGTAGGCAGATGCTTTACCATCTGAGCCACCAGGGAAGAGCCCTCTTGGTCCCTAGTAAGCACTCAGTAAATACTAGCTACTAATTTATTAGTAAGCAGCAGAAAAATTTTCAAATGAGGAAAATGTACATTTAAAATGAAAATAAATACAACTCCTAAGTTGGAAGTCTTAGATGATAATAATTGATGAGAAGGATGGAAGATCGTTGAACCTGGGTCTAATGACATGTAAACCACTTGCAAGATACCTTTAACTACTTTGAACAATGATTCTATCAGCACCTAATTTCAGTCAAGTTTAATTCCAGATGGAGCACGACCAACTCAGATTTGTTACAGGGATTTATAGCGATTGTGACTTGGACAGTTGTGGGGGCTACTAAGCAGTGTCTATTGGTCTGCCATTTGCCCATCTGAAGCTGGACCTTGAAACCTACAAGGAAGGGAAGACAAGTGTAACATGGGCAAGAACAGTACAGGCTGGACTCATGACCAGGAATGGGACAGACGCCACCAAAACAGACTGAACCTGTGACAGTTCTCACTGCCTCTGACCTTGATAGGCAGGTATCCAGGAGAAGCCTCTTCATGGAGCTAGACACATGACTGACCAGGAGGCGTAGAATGTAAGAGCAGAAGAAGGCAGAGTCGTTGCCTATCCATTAAGAGACCCATCAAGTAAGTGGCAATGGACTTGAACTAGAAACATGGTGTGTGTGGCCTTCTGAGTGTGAGGAACAGTATGGTTGTCGCCCACTTCTTCCAGCTGCTGCACAGCATCTCTTGGGACCCACCCTCATCAGAGAAATGCAGGGAAGGAAGCTGGGACTTTTATTCAGCTCAGCTAAGCTGACGCATGACAGAGTGGCCACTAGTCACCTTGTCCTACAACAGGAGGAGAACCAGCTTCAGCTTAGGAGATCTGTCCATGTGACCTTAGGCACAACCACATAACCTCTCTCTCCGTTTTAGGTCTTAGTACTCTCCTGTGTAATAGGGAACACAAGGGTGACTTTTTCAACCCTCGAGGCCCCTTCCAGCTCTAAGTCTATTCTTTTGTCATCCTGCCTTTGTTCCGTCTCTTGTGTCTGTCGGTCTTGCTTCCACGCTTACTGCAATTCTGTGAGCTCAGCCGGGGGAAAGCCAGGCGAGAGCAATGGAAGGAGCCGGTGTGTTAGTCTAAGCTCTCAGAGCCGCTGAGGTAAGCGGTGGGGTCAGAGGGCAATTGTCAGTGCTGGAATTAAATATTTACTGCATTAACCGTGACCACTCATGGATTTCCAGGGAAATTGACCATATTGACTGAGATGTTGCACTCTGGTTTTTCTAATGATTAGCAATCCTGACTCAGTTTGCCAGCTCTCAGGGGACTGCATGGTATTCATCTCCATTAATTTCTTTGCCTCCCTCCAGTTATAAGTGATGATCATCCTGGCAGTTTCACTCCTTGAGTAAGCACTGGCACACCTCTTGACGTCCACAGGGCTGGTGCCCTCCATGCAGACACTCACTTAGGTTCTGACATGAACTCAACAGAGTGCTCCCACCGCACAGCTGCCCCAGGGTCGGGGGGTGGGGCGGGGGCGGTTCTAGGGGAAGATGCTATCGTGGAATACTCTGGAGCAGAAGATTCCGGGAAAGCTGAAGGAACTGTTTTGGGGGCTTTTACTTACGTCTTTCCCCTCTCACCCCAGACTGGTGAGTTAACCAGTCCTAGTTACTGGCTCACAGTCTCGCCCTGGCAGTCCCCTGTCTGGGGATGGGTGGTGCCCAGAGAGAGCTGTCTTGCCTATCATTGCATCCTTTCCGGCTGCAGACATCCAGGAAGTGTTGGTTCCATTACAGGAGGCCCCACCCCCCTCTCCAGTTCAGGACAAAACTCTGTAGGGTCATCTCAGTTCAGAGCTCCAGTAGGGTTGGCTGAGACTTCTTTAGCGACTGCATCACAGGCTAAGTTCTCCCTCCTGGACCCGCTTCCTTCCCTTCCTACTTTTTCTCCTTTTCCCTCCCTTCTGTAGGTGCTGATCCCATAGGTATCTCATAATAAATGCTTGTGTAGATATCTCTATCTCAGTGTCTGCTTTCCAAGTAAGCAAAGCTGCAACTGCTGTAACATGGAGAGACATCAAAGTTGGGGAGGCAGAGACACATGGGATGGAAGCTACCTAGCAACTCCTGGTTCCTGGATGTTGAGTTTCTTTTTCCATTTATAAATTGGCTTTGTTGAGAGGATTAAAGGCCACTTGCTTACTAAACAAGCACTCTGCTTATAAACACTCTCCTTTTAGCCCCTCACAACACTTATCACCTTCCAGCCTATCTAATTTGCTCAGGTATTGGACAAGGATCTTTGTTTTGTTTGCTAATATGTTATAAACAAATAGTAGTTGTTGAGAAATACTGAATGAATGAATGAATGAGTAACTGAGTAAAAAGACAGAGGCAGTGAGATACTGTGAAAGTAAAATAGGGGAGAGGCCACAGAGGCTGGATGACACAAGAGAGTGGAAATGAGAAAAAGCAAAGTCTCTGAGGATTTGGGGGAAGTAGAGTACACAGAGGGCTTCCCAGGCGGCACTGGTGAAGGAACCCAGCTACCAACGCAGGAGGCACAAGCGACAAGGGCTCGATCCCTGATCAGGAAGATCCTCTGGAGGAGGGCATGGCAACCCACTCCAGTATTCTTGCCTGGAGAATCCCTTGAACAGAGGAGCCTGGTGGGCTGCAGTCCATGGGGTCGCAAGAGTCACACATGACTGAGCGACTAAGCAACCAGCACACATGCAGAGGACGCCGAAGAGCTTTAAAAACAACCTCAGTTTCTCAACTTTAAGGTGCATCCAGTTCCCCTGGGCTCCACCCCAGAGGGTCTGATTCTAGAGGTCTGAGTGGAGCCTGATGATTTTCATTTCTGATGCCTTTCCAGGTGAGGTTACTGTGCTGGTCTGAGTTCACACTGGCTGAGAGCTGGCCTCTGGCTTCCCCCACGGTTTCCAGCCTTGCCCTCTGCTCTTGTCCGCTGTGCTTACCCTGCTGCACTCACTAAGGTCTCCTTCTGGTTCCTTGGACTCGTCAGTGTTCTCACTTGGCAGAGGTTGTGTCTCCTAATCTTCCTTTGGCTCTGAGGCCTTCCCACTGTTGAGATCTCAGCTCACTTGGGGAGTTCTTGGGAAGCCTTCTTGAGACTCTCAGACTAGAATAGACCTTTTGTGAGTCACTGCAATAGGCATTCTGTAATCACGACCTCATTTCAATAATGATGTCTTTAAGGAAAGTCCACCATCATGGACTGAGAGCTCCATGGTGGCGGGGGCGGTCATGCTTACCACACTCTATCTCCTGGTACCTACTGGAATGCTTGGTGTAAACCGCTTAAATGAGCGGTTTTACCACCCCTCCCCCCAAACCCATGCAAGTATGTGAAATTAGAGAAATTGCAAATCTTTTGTATCACAAAATTAAAATAACAGTTCCTATACCCCATTCGATCCCAAAATTGATATATAAGAGCTAAAAACCAACCCAGGTTATCGTTAAAGCTGTACAACAGGAGAGGATCCTCAGCTTCTTCTGGTACCTGCTTTCACTGTTAATTGTTTACCCATCTTGATTCAGTTTAATTTTGGTTGTTTTGTTCATTAAAGACATAAAGCATAAAATGTTAGTATTCACCTTGTAACAATAAAACTATAGTTTTAAAGATAATTATTAATAACTCATTCATCTGTTCTCTTTTAGTCTATTTGAAACTCTGATTTCTTATTTCCTCTCAAGCATTATTAGCATTTTTTTAATTCTAAGGAGACTACATTTAGAGTTATTTCTATTGTTTTCTTCTTTTTTTTTTTAAATTTAGTATCTCAACTTCTATATCAGAATGCACAGGCCAACAATGAACTTAGAATTCATAAATAAAATGGCAGTTACAACCAGGCATTATTTCTCTAAAGCCTGAGCTCCATCATAATATATCCTAGTATTCATTCCAGGACTTAATAAAAAATTTTTTTGTAACTTTTTATACAGTTTATAAGACCTTCAGGGTTTTTATAAAATTCTTTAATCACGTCAAAGATAAGTATTTGTATTTTACAGTAACTCAAGTTCATTATTAACTCCTCCTTTGATGTTCCTGGAGAAAATTTTTACTGAATACAGTACATCTGAATTAAGACCATTTGACTAGTCAAAAGCAGATCTTCTGAACCTTTCATTTTGGAATATTTTTAAAGTACTAGGCTAAATGTTATTTTTTAGAAACTCCCCCTTCTTTTTTGTAAAGTAACTTCTATGTTGCTGCTCAGTTACACAGAAAACTCAAGAAAGGACTAAGGCTGCTTTATTCATCCCTGGGGTAGCAGGGTGCCTTCCACATGGCAAATGCCCAGTCAATGTTTGACGAGTGCCATTAACAAAGTTTCATTGTTATTGCTTTACCCAAGGGCACTGTATTTTCTTATGTGTGTATTTTGTGGGTTTGCATGACGGTATTATGTTCCTTGAAGAGCAGATAAGAAAAAGGTAGGAAAACGATGTCTTTGATAAACCAATAAAATGCTTATCTTTGTATATAATTCTGTGGTCTGATTTTCAAATAATATTGAGAGTCAAATAGTAAAAGCCTTAAATTTAATGCTTTATAATCTGTTAAGTATTAAGAGTTATAGTCTCTCATTTTTAAAAAATTGTCACTTATTTTCTGTTTGGACAAAGTGATACATTTTTATTCTCCTTCCCGCAGCTAATCCACCCCACTTCAAGTAGGTTTTGTTTAGTTGTATGGTTGTTTATTTTTATCTGCTTGTGTGTTAAGTTGCTTAGTCATGTCCATGCCCATGTCTTTGTAACCCCATGGACTGTAGCCGGCCAGGCTCCTCTGTCCATGGGGATTCTCCAAGCAAGAGTACTACAGTGGGTTGCCATGCCCTCCTCCAGGGGATCTTCTCTACCCAGGCATCGAACCCATGTCTCCTATGGCTCCTGCATTGCAGGTGGATTCTTCACCCCTGAGCCACAGGGGAAGCCGTTATCTGTGTCTACTCAATGTATACTTCTGTAATGTAAGGTATTTTATATATACATACATATACACATATATTTGAATTATGCAGTGACTGTTTTTGTACAGCTTCAAGGACGTAGGTCTTGGAGTTATAAAAGCTACTATCAGAATCTTACCTTCACTATTGTATCAGTTATCTATTGCCAAATAATGCTGCATGACAAGTTATTCCAAACCTTGGTTGCTTTAAACAATAAGCATTTACTTAGCTCCTGTACGTGTGGGTTGGAGTGGGCAGAGGCCAGCTGGGCAGCTCTGGCCTTCTGGGGTGGCTCACCTCTGTGTCTGGCTGTTGACCTCTGTCTGTCACCAGTTGGCTGACTACAGTGGCAGGGGTGAGTGAGTCGCGGGTCTCATCCTTCAGCAGGTTGGTCCAGGGATGTTCACACATTAGCTAGGCTGGGCTGTGAGAGAGACAGAGACAGAGACACAGGAAGATTGCAGGTCTAGGTGCCACATGACACGCTGCCCCTTCTGGTGCATTCTTATGACCAAAGAACATCACAAGGCTAGCCAGATTCAAGAACTGTTGGAAAGAGACCCAGTTTCTTGCTGGCCGAAGGTGTGGGTACAGAGAGGCTGCTGACCTGGGGCCATGCGTGCAGTCTTCCAAGCTGTTCATGAGCCAGTTGGAGCAATGTCCTCACACCTCTTCTGGGCAAGGAGGAATGGTTAATGCTTTTCTTTTCCATATAGTGGTGCTTTTCCATCATGGTAATGCATTACTTTGATGAAATAAAGACCCTCTCACTCACCACTAAGGCACAGAGTGAGCCCCATGCCCAGGGTCACTGCCCCTGTGACGTGAGGAGGGGAGGAGCAGCTTATTGAAAGTATTAGCACCAGGTTTGCAGGGACAGGGTGAGATGCGTGACTCGGTGTTTTGGCTACCTGTGTGCGCCTGGATTTAGATCAGTGCAGGGAACTTTTCTCAGAAGTATACAATGCATGAATGAATGTGCTTCTCTTTATATTATTATTGTGTTGTTATTAATAAAGTAAATACATTTTCACTTTAGGATCTTTCAAAGGAACATGGACACACATACATACGGAACTGAGGATTGTAGAAATCAACCACAAATATCTGAAAGTCCATACAACAGCAGTTAATGCTTATGGAGTATCTGTTATATGCCAGGCTCTGTTCTAGGAACCCCCTGTATTAGCACATTTGAGTTTTAGAAGATACATATCAGGCATCATGAGTGTTCCCTTTTTGCAGATGAGGAAATTGACGTTCATAGACACTGTGTTGTTCCAAGTTACACAGCTTATAAACGGCAGTGGCGAGATATACTCTCAGACAGGATCGTTCCAGGCTCAGAGCCCTAAGCCCTTGCTCCAGGGAGGACTGCCACACATGGTCCCCTCACTGTTCCGGCCCCTTTCCTTTAGGTCACCGCTCAGGGAAACCCAGCCATGACTGCCAGCTGATTCCATGGGCACTGTTCACCCGGCTCTGACTCTACGCTGTTACCCGCTCAGTACCTAACTAACAAGACTTTCCTTTGCCATCCATTCACATGTTATCGTGAAATGGAAAAGGATTTTAATGAGAAATAGTTTCTTTCACCTTGACTGATTTATGAGTGACAAATAAAAATTAAATATACTTTAGTGTACAGCATGATGTTTTGATATACAAAGAAGTGTTTACCATAATCAAACTAATTAATAAATCCATCATCTCATATGCCTTTTTTATGGTGAAAACATTTGAAATCTACTTTCTTTACAAATTTCAAGTATATGTTAGTATTGACCAGAGTCACCATGCATGCTGTAGGTCACAAGAATTTAATTTTCTGGAACTGAAAGTTTACATCTTTTGATCCACACTTTCTCTTTTTCCCTGCCTCCTAGTTTCTGGTATTCTCCATTAAAAAGAAAGAAAGGAAAGAAATAAAGGAAAAAGAAAGAAAATAAAAATAAAAGGATAGAAGGATAGGAAGAGATGGAGGGAGAGGAAAAGACAAGAGAAGAAAAGTAAACAGAGTGGGATTTCAGTATTTTTCTATTGTCCTCAGTTTGGGGTTCATCCACCCATCACTCTGAGCTTCTCTAAAAGCACACATCATTGCAATAAATTTTTTAGGTAGTAAACTGGTTTTCCATGTTCAAAAGAAGACGGTATACGATCTTGCAACTTGCAAAAGTATTCTCCTTGGTTTATGTTGTTTTTATGGTTCTGTACTTATTTCGTTTTATAACAGAATGTAAACACATGTGAAAAAATTGTAATTTAAAACAGATTTAAAATCAAGCAGCCCTTTGCCTGCTCCCAGTTGTTACTCATCAAACCCCTTATTGTTATTCTCCAAGTACTTCATAAATTTGTTTTTCAGTCCTCTGTTTTCCTCATATAAACTTTTATGTTCTGCTGCCTGTGTGTTTGGCATATTTGTTAGTAAAAATAAACTTTTTCAATAAACAGTTTTGCTGCCCTGGAGGTTAGGAGAGACTCTGAAGCAATTGGAGGGGTGATATGCATCCTGGGATGGAGACAGTAGGCTTCTGATAATAAGCCAAAAGGGCAAGGGATCCTTTAAATATTGTTATCAATACTCCCTGGTTCTTAGAATATCACATAAAATATACTCCATTGGTACTGGATTAACAATAAAATTAGACTGACTTTGGTAGCAATAGAGCTATGTTAACCAGGTCATCAAGATGTCTCCATGGAAGTGAAAATTCCTAGTTAATGATCACCACCATACTCTGGTCTACCTTGCATATGGGGTTGGGGAGGAAAAGCGTT
This sequence comes from Ovis aries, assembly GCF_016772045.2. Taxonomy (NCBI): domain Eukaryota; kingdom Metazoa; phylum Chordata; class Mammalia; order Artiodactyla; family Bovidae; genus Ovis; species Ovis aries. Next base: position 975,232 of record NC_056066.1, read on the forward strand.
GCTGCAGCGGAGGTGTTGGTTCCCCCGCCCATGGTCCCTTGGCAGTGTTGCTGCTTCTTGCTGTAGGTACTTGTGACTTCCTAGCTAAGAGATCTCTCTGGACTCCGAAATGTTCTCAGCATGTGCTGGACAGGCCGAAAGTGTAGAGTTAAAGCACCTGGAAGCAGTCCTCTGCCAGTACAAATGCATTTGGTAGAAGCCCATGTCCCCAGGCTCTCAGCTGGACAAACCCGTGGTGCTTTCTCCACAGCAGGATGGAGACCCATCACCACTAACAGTCCCTGTTTAATAAGTACCGGCTTCTGGCTTCCTTCACCTCCCTGCCCCACAGCCCCACTTTCCTAGACGAACTCCTGGCACGTCAGGGTTTATCTCAGGTGTGTTTCATAGGGAGCCCTACGGAAGACATCTACCATAAGATTCCAACAATTAAATGAGTAAACCATCCTAATTTTTCAATTAATTTTTCTATCATTTTTTTCCCTCTGTCAACCCTTCTCCTTTTCTCCATTTCCCTTGCATTCTAAGGTTACTTAGCCTCATCCTATAAGGTAAAGATCATTGAGATAATGTGTAAGAACACTACCAGTGAAGGGATAATATATAAATTGAGACAGTAGGCAGGTGGAGTACAATGCTGTATATAGAATGTGACGCTGGAATCGTATTAATTCTTATGGATGATGCCCTTAAGAAAAAACATAACTCATTAAATTATAAGATGGTTATAAAAATAGAATAAAGAGATAAGAGATATTCTACAAGCATTTCTTAAATTACTTTTAAAGAGCTTTTATGCCATCAGACATAAAGTAGAAAAACACTTATACTTAAGATCAAAACATGGTGTTTCTCAGAATGTAGACGTGCCCATAAATTTACTTCCAGTGTTTTGAATGAAAAATGACAGATGAAGGAGAACATTCGGAAAGGTTTCCTCAGAATTCTCCTACACTGAGTAGGGTGGGCAGCCTCTGTGGTCTGTCAGAGGAGAGGGAGTCTCTGCTACTGACCAGACAGATGTTGAATTGTTCGGGGCTGGACTGCATGTCAAAGTCTGGCAGACCTGACATAAAAAATACACCTTGTGATGTGTCAGGATTGAAAGGAGCTGCTTTTGTTCATTAGAGAAGTGAAGCTTTTCTGAAAAACTTGCCGCAGTCAAATGTCCATCCCACCACGTGAAAAGAGTTTCCAGTCCACACCAGATCACCAGTTGCTTTGGAAACTCAGTCCCAAGATGGACTCAATGCCAGAGTTACCTTTGTTACACACGCATTTGAAAAGTCTGGCCATTCTTTTCTTTCTGGTATTTGGCATCCTTTCTAAAATATAGTCATGGGTACTTTAAAGTAGGACAATTTATTTACAGGTACACAATGCGACTCTTAGAGGAAATAAACCCTGAATAGTCACTGGAAGGACTGATGCTGAAGCTGAAGCTCCAATACTTTGGCCACCTGATGTGAAGAGCCAACTCGTTGAAAAAGACCCTGCTGCTGGAAAAGGTTGAAGGCCAAAAGAGAAGGGAGCAGCAGAGGATGAGGTGGTTAGATAGCATCACTGATTCAATGGAAATGAACCTGGGCAAATTGTGGGAGATAGTGAAAGACAGAGAAGCCTGGCATGCTACAGTCCATGGGGTCACAAAGAGTTGGAAACAACTTAGCCAGTGAACAACAACACATAATGTAACAGTTATCTATGGGTATGTAATTGTATTGTATATGGATATATAACACATCATCTCAAATGTAGTTCTGTAAAACAGCAACAATCATTTGTTACTATTATTTGTTATGATTCCAGGTCCAAGTAGGTAATAATCATAGGAAATCTGTAAGAAATCCTCACTCAAAAGGTACCCGGGGCCCAAATTACCTCAAAGGCCTCCTTTTCCACTCATGCATTTTTCATGACTCGTTTTTATTTACTTGTTCTTATTTATCTTTAAAAAGTCTTTACTTTTTGTCTATGCCATATAGCATGTAGGATCTTAGTTCCCTGTCTAGGTATTGAACCCATGTGCCCTGCGTTGGAAGCTGAGAGTCTTAACCACTGGAATGCCAGAGCAGACCCTCCACTCAAACGCTGGTTGTCTGGCAGGGAAGACATCAGCAGCTGGGGTGTGGAGCAGCTGGGGCTCCTGGGCGTGAGCATCTCTGTCTCTGTTCTTTCCATGTGGAATTTGAGCAGTGTGGATTCAGGAGAGCTGGGCTTCTCACCCGGGGCCCCAGTGTTCCAAAGGGGCAATGTCAAGAGAGAAAAAGAGAGAGAATCAGGCAACCAGCTGATTTATGACCTCGGCTTTTGTCAGTTAGAAGCAAATCATTAAAGCCCCATGTATAAGGAAGAGACTCCACTTTTTTTTTTTTTAATAATAATTTATTTATTTTGGGGGGCGCTGGGTCTTCGTTGCTGCTTCGGCTTTCCCTCTAGTTGCCAAGGGTGGGGGCTCCTCTGCAGTTGCCCTGCACAGGCTTCTCACTGCGGTGGCTTCTCTTGTGCAGGGCACGGGCCCCGGGGCCCTCCGGCTTCAGCACTTGTGGCACGTAGGTTCAATAGTGGCAGCTCCCAAGCTCCGCAGAGCCAGCTCTGTAGCTGTGGCACACAGCTTAGTTGTTCCATGGTATGTGGAATCTTCCAGGATCAGGGGTTGAATCTGCATCCCCTGCATTGGCAGGCAGATTCTTTACCCCTGACTCACCAGGGAAGCCTGAGACTCCACATGCTGAGGAAAGGATTATCAAAGAATTTTAAGATTCTGAAAACCCTGTGTGCAGTGCTCTTTCATCATTACAGGGCCTTATCAGTCTTGCAGTCCCATTGCCTCTGGCCTAACGCTGTGCCTGGTCATTGCTGAAAAAAAAAAAAGGCTAATTTATCAAAATTATTATACAGCACTACTTCTGCTAATTTGAATGTGGTGTCTAGCTGTTCTTTTAAATATATTTATCTAGAGGGCAGTGTTAAACAGGAAAACTGGAGATCCAGAAGTAAGATGTTGACTTCTAAATCAAGAAGAAACAAATACTCTTGCTTTCTCCCTTGAATTCAGCTGACATCTACAGTGGGTGCGACAAGCATAACACTGTGCCAGGCTGCTGTGATGAAGACAGCTATCTAACACTGCAAATCAAGACTGAAATAATTTTTTAACTCAAAGAACATCTATAATATAGAGGAACTAAACACGAAGGAACGCTGGTGGGGACTAAGGAAACAGAAAGAACAAATAAAAATAAGATAAAACTAGGAATAGAAGTAGTCCAAGGTCTTTCAGGAGCTCACAGTTGTTTGCCAGCTCATTAACAAGGATTATTTACTCATCACTGCAGAAGCCACACTAACAGAATACTGCAGAAAAATGGGTCTTAATATCCTGTAGAAGCACCAAGGAAAGCTTCCCAACATTCTCCCAAATCCATAATCAACCCAAAGGATGCTCTAAACAATAGACTTTATTAGAGAGGGTACGAAAAAGGCTAATCACATCTGCCAACAATTACTTGGCTGATATTTTTCTGTCCTGTAAACTATAATTTATGAATCACAAATATCAAGCAAATGTTTGCTGAATGAGTGAAACTTTGCCTAGTATTATTGGACAAAAGCTGCCACTGACAGGTCTTCTACCTGGGGATCAAGGAGTCCTGAGATCGCTTGAGAAAGAAGTGTTGAAACAGAATAAGAGCACTAATTTCCTCTCACTTTATTTTATTAAAGTGTAATTGATGTGAAGAGGCATTTGCTCATTGGTCTTCGGTGTAATTTTGGTCTCAGGGGTGGGTAGGCATCAGCAGCCCAGTCCATTTCCGGAATCACTTTCTCAATGAACAGACACAGGTTGTGTTTATTTCTTAGGTTCTTTCTCCTAATTATTAAATTATTTTCCTTCTGGCACTTATAAATGGACAGAGGACTGAGCAGGCATAGTGGATGCCATCAGCACCTGCTCCCTTTCCCCTCAAACCTGTCAATGTGCTCAGTCCCTTTCCAGCTGCTTGGATCTACAATGTGTGTCTGAGTTCTGCTCCTTTTATTTTTTCTCAAAATTCTGAATTGCTCTGCTAGAATGTGTAGCAGCTGGATGTGCCATTGAGTGTTGATAACCACTGGAGCAGGCCTCAAACAGGAACTTTTGTAAATGGATGTGCAAGTGCCTGGCTCCCTCCAGCCTTGGGCGTGACAATTTGACACATGTTTTACTCTGGCTCTGAGAGTTCTAATGAGATCCTTCCAAAGGTCTGCAAAACCAGTCTTTCTTGATATCACACGTTTATTGGCTTTCAGCCCTCCCTCCCTCTCTCTCTTCACATTCCAAGAAAAAATGACTGTGCTCAAATCCTTGTCACAATCACTGCTTCTAGAAGAAAACCCAAACTGCGATGCTATGACTGGGGTGCTAGGTATTTGCCAGGTACTCATAGGGACTATCTATATAAGAAGAATTTCCTAAATGATTTTCAGAGAGGGAAAATACCATTTTTAAAAAATAATATTAGACACTGATATAATAAGGAGACATGCTTTCAGTTACTTTTCTTGTGAAACTTTGCCTTTAAACAGAAGTTTTTCATGTAACAATCATGATATGAGCAGTTAGAAGACACTCACTATTCACAAACGATTCATAGAAGTGGAAGTCATGAGAGTTAACAGGAGAGGAGAAAGAGAAGAGAGATTTCAGACTTTCTCTGTAATAAGTAAATGACTTAAAACTACTACAACTTAATGTCTTGGTTAGATATATTAATGTTTTAAAGATATATTCTTTAAAGCAGTGTTTTAGATTTCAATCACAGGGCTTCAAAGGAAGGACAGACATTCTGAGCTCAGATTTTGCATTTCAGACCATCCTTCTGGAATCTACTCTTGAGATAATTTTGTTGGGTTGTGGCCATCCCAGTGTATCATGGAGTTGTGTTTCCATTGGAAAAGTTTTAAATATTTGAACAGTAATACTTGCTTGTAAGATTCATATTATTCTTGAAGCTAGCTTGCTTAATCTACCTTTGTTGTTTTTAGGCATTTATGAAATCAGGAACTGATTTGAAAAAAACACTTATGTGGCACTTACTATGTGCCAGTAATTTGTCTGAAATATTTATTATTAATTCATTTAACCACAGACTTGCTTGCCAATTTAATAATGTTACCTGTTTTAGAGATCAGGCTGTGGAAGGTAAGGTAACATGCCTAAAGTCACATGCATATGACTTGATGTAGCTAGGATTTGAATGCTGGTTGTCTTAAAAGTCCATGCTCTTGAACACCTAGAGCTGTTTTCAAGGAAGTCCTAGTTAAATGGGATGGTGGTGGACAAACAAATAATCACACAATTAAGTGGTATAGCATAATGTTCAGAAAGAGCTTGAAAATGCAGATGATGGAAGGCTGACTGCCTGGGGATTTGTGAGCTCCAGGAAGGACAGCACCCTTGACCTGAATTGCAAAGGACACACCATCTGCAGTGATTTTGGAGCCCAAAAAAATAAAGTCTGTCACTGTTTCCATTGTTTCCTCACCTATTTGCCAGGAAGTAATGCATATAAGTTAAATAAGCAGGGTGACAATATGTGTTGGATCATAGAAAAAGCAAGACAGTTCCAGAAAAAACAACTACTGGTTTATTGACTACACCAAAGCCTTTGACTGTGTGAATCACAATAAACTATGGAAAATTCTTAAAGAGATGGGAATACCAGACCTCCTTACTTGCCTCCTGAGAAACCTGTATGCGGGTCAAGGAGCAACATTTAGAACTGGACATGGAACAACAGACTGGTTTCAAATCGGGAAAGGAGTATGTCAAGGCTGTATACTGTCATCCTGCTTATTTAACTTATATGCAGAGTACATCATGCAAAATTCTTGGCTGGATAAAGTACATGCTGGAATCAAGACTGCAGAGAGAAACACCAATAAACTCAGATATGCAGATGACACCACCCTTATGGCAGAAAGCAAAGAAGAACTAAAGAGCCTCTTGATGAAAGTGAAAGAGGAGAGTGAAAACGTTAGCTTCAAACTCAACATTCAGAAAACTAAGATCATAGCATCCAGTCCCATCACTTCATGGCAAATAGACAGAGAAACAATGGAAACAGTGACAGACTATTTTTGGGGGGCTCCAAAATCACTGCAAATGGTGAGTGTAGCCATGAAATTAAAAGACACTTGCTCCTTGGAAGAAAAGCTATGACCAACCTAGACAGCTTATTAAAAAAAGCAGAGACATTACTTTGCCAACAAAGTCTAGTCAAAGCAATGGTTTTTCCAATAGTCATGTATGGATGTGAGAGTTGGACTATAAAGAAAGCTGAGTGCCAAAGCATTGCTGCCTTTGAACTGTGGGGTTGGAGAAGACTCTTGAGAGTCCCTTGGACTGTAAGGAGATCCAACCAGTCCATCCTAAAGGAAACCAGTCCTGAATATCCATTGGAAGGACTGATGCTGAGGCTGAAGCTCCAACACTTTGGCCACCTGATGTGAAGAACTGACTCATTTGAAAAGACCTTGATGCTGGGAAAGATTGAAGGTGGGAGGAGAAGGGGACAACACAGCATGAGATGGTTGGATGGCATCACCGACTTAGTGGACGCGAGTTTGAGTAAGCTCCGGGAGTTGGTGAGGGACAGGGAGGCCTGGCGTGCTGCAGTCCATGGGCTCTCAAAGAGTTGGGCACGACTGAGTGACTGAACTGAGCAGTTTATTAAAGAGGCTGTTTTTTCCAGGGAACAAATCATTTTAGAATATATTTAAAATCTGTATGAAGCTATAAAGTACTTCTACTTGCTTTTCTACTCTAGTTAAGAGTAATTAAAAGTTAATTCTTTTAAAAGCGATTTACCTTTTTGGATCGTGTAAGTAAATATTTTGCTCTCTGTTACATGTTCCTACTTGGAAGTGTAAATATCTCCGCGTGTGTTTACATGGGCCTCTCTAACTTCAGAAAGATTCCTAAGCTATTTTCTTAAAACTCTTGACACTAAGAATTAATTCTCTGGGAAATGGTGGAGTAAATATTGACCTCTATGTAATAGATTTTCAATACAAAACAATTTATGTGGTTTTAATTTTGTATTATTGCTCATTTGTCAGCTTATAAATGTTGACCCATGTACCAAGAATAAGCCTGCAGGAGGGCTGGAAGATTTGCATTCCAGACCAGCTCCTGAAGCAGAGCGGAATGATGGCCAGAGCTGGTAATTTGCAAGTGTTCTAAGGCTTTCTAGGAATGATAGGTTATGGTTTTCCTTGGCCTATGATTTAACCAGTCCTTAAAAATACATTTCTTTCTCATGATTCAGAAAATTGTTCTTGGTATAGGCTGTTTACTTCAAATTTCTACTCTGACTTAATTCAGCTACCAAACAATGACATTTTGAAGCCACAGAGTACCTGTTACTAGACCTATCGTCTCTCCAGGTAACCCTCAATGTCTTCTCCTTTTAAAAACACATTTTAAAAAGAAATCAAGAACCAGGTCACATCTTGTTTTTATTTGCTTCTGTGGCTTTCCAGAAGGTCCTCAAAAGTATACCGGATCATCAAGCCTGAAACATACACTGAGGCAGAAGTTAATAATTGATATTGAGTAAACGTTAGGTGTTGGTGGCTCAGATGGTCTATCTACAATACCGGAGACCCAGGTTTGATCCCTCGGTTGGGAGGATCCCCTGGAGAAGGAAATGGCAATCCACTTTAGTACTATTGCCTGGAAAATCCCATGGACAGAGGAGCCTGGTAGGCCACAGTCCATGGGGTTGCAGAGTCAGACACAACTGAGGGACTTCACTTTCCCTTTCACTTTTCAAACATTGAATGTTGCCATGGATACTTTCATAGGACCCAAACAAAAGATGTAAACAAGATGGAAGGTTTCTTTCTTTTCCATGTTCTTTCCCATGTGTGAACCTATGGCAGTTGAATGTGACCCTGCCCCAAGTAGTACAGATATGCTGCGTACTTTTACCTGGATTCTGCCCTATGTGTGCTGGCATAGTTATGTGGCTGAATATGGATCACAGCACCATATGCTTGTTCCAGCTGTGGAAAGGGAGAAGAAAGTGGAGGACAAGTGGTTGTCTTTAAGAGGCGTGATTTAGAGTGTTAATAGATCATGGTGTTCACATACTATCAGCAAGAATATAGTCGAATGACCAGGCTTAGCTGCAAGGAAAGATGGGAAATGCAGTCTCTAGCTCAATGGCCAAGAGTCCAACCAACACTAGACGTTGCATTTACCAAATGGAAGAAAATCAGCCTGTGTATTGGAGACCAGTTAGCAGTCTCCACCAGAGAAAGCTTTCCCATCATAGTTTAGGTTGGTGGATAAAAGGGTTTTCCTAATTCGGCTTCATGCACAATTCTATATTCCAATTTTGAAATGCTCTTATGGAATACTTAAGCCTCCAGATACTTTCTTGAGGCTTTTCTGTGGGCTTCCCTCTTGCCTCAGTAGTAAAGAATCTGTCTGCCAATGCAGTAGATGTGGGTTCAATCCCTAGGTTGGGAAGATCCCCTGGAGAAGGAAATGGCAACCCACTCCAGTTTTCTTGCCTGGGAAATCTCATGGCCAGAGGCAGGCTACAGTCCATGGGGTTGCCAAAGAGTCAGACGTGACTTAGCAGCTAAACAACAGCAAATTATTTAATAGATGGTTGAAAAGTTTATTGTGTTCTAGGTTTCACCATATAAAACCAGTTATCTTTAATTCATTTCACTAACACATATTGTATTATAATAACTGGGATTTCTTTGGAAGGAATGATGCTAAAGCTGAAACTCCAGTACTTTGGCCACCTCATGCGAAGAGTTGACTCATTGGAAAAGACTTTGATGCTGGGAGGGATTGAGGGCAGGAGAAGAAGGGGACGACAGAGGATGAGATGGCTGGATGGCATCACTGACTCGATGGACGTGAAACTGAGTGAACTCCGGGAGTTGGTGATGGTCAGGGAGGCCTGGCGTGCTGCGATTCATGGGGTTGCAAAGAGTCGGACACGACTGAGCGACTGAACTGAACTGAACTGAATGCATATTGTATATAACACATAAATACTGGTGTACATATATGCATATGTGGTAATACACTGCATGCACACACAAACACGCGCATGAGAACATAATTAGGGGTAATTTTCTTATATTGTTCACCAAAACCCTGTTCCCCTCATTCCTTTTGCTGAACTTCTTTGTCATAGCTAAAATTTGAATTCTGCTGCTTATGCAGAGTGCTCAAAATGGAAAGAGGAGGCAGATGCAGGAATTGCTGGTATCTGCAGCCATCCTTTCTTGCCACTGTGTTGGCTTTTCTTATCTTAATTTTGAAGCATATGACTCATGTTTCTTTCTTTCTTTTTTTTCTTGGTGCATTGCTTGATGGTGGTCTTAGCCATTCCATTTTAATTTTTGTTTTTCTGCATAATTTCTCTTGGTTTGCTTTACTTATTATGTCTTTATTCCAGGAGGACATATATTTTGTGCCCAGTGCCCAGTCATGTTCAACTGTTCACGACCCCATGGACTGTAGGGTACCAGGCTCCTCTCTCCATGGGATTTCACAAGCGAGAATAGTGGAGCGGGTTACCATTTCCTCTTCCAGGGGATCTTCCTGACCAAGGGATTCAACTTGCACCTCTTGTGTCTTCTACGTTGGCAGGCAGGTTCTTTCCCACTGTGCCACCGAGGAAGATGAATATATTTAAGCATTATTATATAGGAATTATATAATTTATGAATTAAATAAATACATAGACATGTAAAACCATAGCTTACTACAATTCTACTGCTTTGCTACCTTGGGGACGTTAAACTTGATGCTATTTTGAGTTGTAATATGCTCTGAGGTAGACTTCCCAAAATAAAATATCTCAAGAGAGTTCTTGCTGCTCTAGGGTTCCTAGAAGACTCCCTGGGGAAGGAGCAGAGAGACTGCTTAGAAAGAAAAATGAGCCATAAGCCTAATATTATATTATGATATCACCAACTAATGATGGACATCTATTCAACTAATGGGGCTTCCTGGGTGGCAGTAGTGGTAAACAACACACCTACCAATGCAGGAGATGTGAGAGAAGCGGGTTTGATCCCTGGGTGGGAAGATCCCCTGGAGGAGGGCATGGAAACCCCCTCCAGGATCCTTGCTTGGATGGCTTCATGAATAGAGCAGCCTGGTGGACTACAGTCATGAGGTTGCCAAGAGTCAGTCATGATTGAAATGACTTAGCACACAGCATGCATTGAACTAACTAACTAGATACAAATAAAACAGTCTTGAATGCAAAATCAGGAAATGCATTCAACCTTCAGTTCAGTTCAGTCTCTCTCTTGTGTCGGACTCTTTGCAACCTCATGGAGTGCAGCATGCCAGGCCTCCCTGTCCATCACCAACTCCCGGAGTTTACTCAAACTCATGTCCATTGAGTCGGTGATGCCATCCAACTGTCTCATCCTCTGTCACACCCTTCTCCTCCCGCCTTCATTGTTTCCCAGCATCAGGGTCTTTTCAAATGAGTCAGTTCTTCGTATCAGGTGGTCAAAATATTGGAGTTTCAGCTTCAACATCAGTACTTCCAATGAACATTTGGGACTGATTTCCTTTAAGATGGTCTGATTGGATCTCCATGCAGTCCAAGGGACTCTCAAGAGTATTTTCTAACACCACAGTTCAAAAGCATCAATTCTTTGGCCCTCATCTTTCTTTACAGTGCAACTCTCACATCCATATATGACTACTGGAAAAACCATAGCCTTAACTAGATGGACCTTTGTTAGCAAAGTAATGTCTCAGCTTTTTAATATGCTGTGTAGGTTGGTCATAGCTTTCCTTCCAAGGAATAAGCGTCTTTTAATTTCATGGCTGCAGTCACCATCTGCAGTGATTTTGGAGCCCCCCAAAATAAAGCCTGTCACTGTTTCCATTGTTACCTCATCTATTTGCCATGAAGTGATGGAATCGGATGCCATGATCTTTGTTTTCTGAATGTTGAGCTTTAAGCCAACTTTTTCACTCTCCTCTTTCACTTTCATCAAGAGGCTCTTTAGTTCCTCTTCACTTTCTGCCATAAGGGTGGTGTCATCTGAATATCTGAGGTTATTTACATTTCTGCCAGCAATCTTGATTCCAGCTTATGCTTCATCCAGCTCAGCGTTTCTCATGATGTACTCTGCATATAAGTTAAATAAGTAGGGTGACAATATACAGTCTTGACGTACTCCTTTCCCTATTTGAAATCAGTCTGTTGTTCCATGTCTAGTTCTAGCTGTTACTTCCTGACCTGCATACAGATTTCTCAAGAGGCAGGTCAGGTGGTGTGGTATTCCTATCTCTTTCAGAGTTTTCCACAGTTTATTGTGATCCACACAGTCAACCTTGAATGGCTCCAATATTTTCAAAATCCAGAGTCAAATAAGAATGCAAAATTCAAGTGATATCCTCACTCAATACTACCACTCAGTTGGATAGCTTTGGGATGCTTTAAAGAACATTTAATTCTATGTTCCTGCACTTATAGCCAGTATTCTGTAAAGGGAGAAGTTTGGTTTTACATGTGTCCCAGTTAATATCAGTGTCTTTCAGAGATGACTTCTAGAATGTTTACTTGCCTTTCTACCAGTTGCTTTTGGAAATGATTGAAAGTCTCTCAACTAGAGCTGCCAGATGTGAGGTCAGGCAGCAATTTTCCTACCAGCCTAAAATACAGACTCATTTCTATCAGCCACATTTGCAGCCATTGTTTTCTTTCTACCTTGCATGCAGACAACAGTACCATTCCCTTTTTTCAACTGCAAGAAAAATCTCAGTGATCCAGCTTCCTCTTGAAGCTACCATATTTTGTCATATATACAACGATAAAGGCAATGACATCATTCTCTACTGGTGGAGCCCAAAGCTAGATTTGCAATGAGACTGTTTAGCATCGTTTTTTTTTTTTGTGAAAGTCACCATTTGAATGGGTTGTGGTCCACTGATAGAGTTTGCTTCAGACTTGACCTGAACAGTAGTCAGAGCTGTGTCCCAGCATATACGCTAGAGTTAGATCTCTTTAACTTTAGAGCAGCTCAACATAGTGCCAAGTCATTAGGCCCCTACATTATGAATTTCTTGAAACCTCTGACAGCAGAAACAGGCATTAAAATAAGCATTACTTCAGTGTTTGTAAAGGAACTGTGTTTCAGATTTCTTTCTTGTCATTAAATGCTTTTTTTGTATTTAAAATAGAAAAATAGGTAGGTGACAAGGTCTTCAGGAATAATTCTTTCTTGTTTGCGAAACTCACTTAATTAAAGACCCTCTTTCACTCCTGCTGAAAAAGAAAAAATGTAGGATTCAATTTGGGGCCTTAGAATGAATGGAAATAGTGATATCAAATCATTAATAATAGCTATCATTTATCAATTGCTTATCCTGTGCTGAGCTATGTTCTTAGAACTTTACACTGTATTAACCCACTTCATCATTGCAGCAACCAGAGGGGGCATATCTTACTCTCATTTTCAGTTTCAGATGGGAAAGTGGAGAAAGGAGAGATTAAATAACTTGCACCAAGTCTCACAGCTACAACTATAAAGCTGATATTTGAACCCAGACAGTCTAATTCCTGAGTCTATATGCTTAACAAGGACTTAGTTCTTTCTTGTTGCATGTAGATATTCAAGAGGATGAATCTTATAGCCATAGAAGAGCCATGCTGCCTTAGTAAAGAGGGTTCATCAGAAGCCTCTGGAGTGTTGCTCTAGGTGACTGGATGGGGTTAACCAATCTCCTTTCATTGGTTCAGTTGCATCAGACCAATGCTCATATCTTATATCCACTGATTAGCTCTAAGTTCTGTGATTCTGATGAACATGTCATTGTTTAGAGCTTTCCTGTTTCTGTAGAAAAGACTAGTTCGGATTTCTGTTTTCTCAATAGTGTTCAAAGTTTCCTGAAGTCAACAGACCATTCTGTAGGCCTACTTTAAGGATAAACTCATTGTCACATAACAGATTCTGAAAGCCTGTGTCTGGGCATTTTGATGGCATTTGTTATTGGTTGAGTCTGAGGAATATTATCTGGATCTATGATAAAAACCTTTAAGTTCTTTGCTGTGTCATAAGGGATGGATGTAAAATAGAATGAACTATAAAGGAGAGAAGTAGGAAGTATGATGTTATATTCTTCTAGGGCATGAAGAAGGTTTTCAATGTACATTGAATTTTTCATATGTATTAGGCATTTTTTGAATATGTGGAGTTGAGCCCTAAGAAATAGCCATTTTTGTAATTCAAAAACAGTGGACGAGCAGAAATTTCACTCACATACACATGCACACATATACACAGACCCACATATACATACACATCAAAAGATATTTATCCTGTAAACTCAGTCAATAAAACAAATAAACAAAGCTCAAATACACCTAGTGGGATTTTCTTGACTTCTAGATGATATTAAAATCTTGCATAGCTGAAGTTAGGAGTTGGCCCTGAGAACCAATTCTTAGGGTTTTATCTGAGACTTGCTTTTGGAATATTATGGTTGCTATCATACTCTCAAGGCCAGATTTACACCCTAAAAGAGTGAGACTCAATCCATGTGAAATTGTTTCTTATTAAAATCAGTGGAAGCATATTACCCAGAGCTGACATTTGAGATTTTTCTTTTTTACACTATTCTGCTGAAGATGAAGCCTCTATTCTTGGCAGGCTGATGCTGTTCGTGAGGTTTTGTGGTTGGGGGAATGTGTTTGCCAAACTGATGAGAGCTGTTTTTCATGTCCATCTTTTTGACAGAAGTTACTGAGGTGTGACGTCCACATCCAGCAAACCATTTCATTTTTTGTTATCAAGCCTCCAGTGGAAAGAGGGGCTTTGGAGTATTTTGATCCTTAACAAAGAGGTTGTTATTGGAGTAAAGTCGCTGGTTTCTGCTTTGTTTTGTTTTTATTAAAGAAATAAGGTCAAATGCTCACAGAAGGTGGGGACTCACTGTAAATTTTGGAGAAATATCTCTTAAATTGGAAGAGGTGTTTGTGTATGGGAAAAACTGACAGCTTCTGCAAAGTTACTCTGTAGACCTCTGTATTTACCTCATGTGGCTTAATATAACTTCCCTCTGTAGAACATGGAATATAAAGTAACATAGATATGAAAGCAGCATAGATAAGGCAGTTGGCCCAAGAATTAGCAAACATGAGTTTGGGATTCTTGTCTCTTATTTAAGCACCGTTCTCTCTGGGCCTTTGTTTCCTCATCTGCAAAATAAGATAATTCAAAACCACGAACTGGAAAGTGAGGTTGGGTGCGGGGTTTCTGTTCTCAGCCCTAGAGTTTCTGGCCAATTAATTGACAGAAGAACACACAAAGCATTTGATCTTGCTTGCATCTTTCATAATGCTGAGTGATGCCCTTGGTATTTAAATGAACATGATTCTACTGCCTTGCCATCGGTGGGGCTTGTACTCTGGGCTGCATTCCAGTGAGGGGAGTGAATTTGCATTGATTCATCTGCACTTTCTTTCCCAGTTGCCTCCTCTCCTGGTTTCTACTGTAACTAGCAAATCTGCCAAAGTCAATGAGCCTTTACTTGTTCTTTGTAAATGTGGGTAAACCTGAAAAGTGAAAGAGAAAGTCGCTCAGTCGTGTCTGACTCTTTGTGACCCCATGGGTATACAGTCCATGGAATTCTCCAGGCCAGAATACTACAGTGGGTAGCCTTTCCCTTCTCCAGTGGATCTTCCCAACCACGGATCGAACTCAGGTCTCCCACATCGCAGGTGGATTCTTGGATTCTTTACCATCTGAGCCACCAGGGAAGCCCAAGAATACTGGAGTGGGTAGCCTATGCCTTCCCCCTGGGATCTTCCTGACCCAGGAACTGAACTGGGGTCTCCTGTATTGCAGGGGGATTCTTTACCAGCTGAGCTACAGTAGAGAAGCCCTGTGGGCAAACCTAAATAGTCTTCCAAATTCATAGAACTAATGTGTGATTTGTATTGGCTAGACGATTCTGTAAATTTATATATACATCATGTATTATTTCTTGCGGTATAAAATCAATAACCAAAATTTTGGGCATTGTATTAAGTACTTTCTATATATCATCTAATTTAAAGTTCATCTCCACCTCTGTGATTATCCCTAGACGTGGAGAGGGAAGTCTGAGGGACTAAATTACTTGTCTGATGGCACATGTAGCCGTTAATGGCACAGACAAGTCAGACTCCAGTGATAGTGCTTGTAACACCGTTCCTCTGTTTAGCTAATGCCACTCTCTGTTATTCTTAATACACATCACCTGTCCTGTAGTTGGAAACCCTCCACTGAGACTCAGATTCTGGGGTTCTGTCTCTATGATATCACCCTCAAGTCACAGGAACTACCCATGTCTAAACTTTACCATATATAAAATGCAGAAATAAGACATATACAAGTCCAATCATATTTGTCTAACTTACAGGGTTCTTATTAGGCTGGAGTATTTATGTGGCTGCCTTTGGAAAATACAGAATTGTGGCACAGATGGCTAGAAAAACACTAAAAATACATACGCCTTTTCACGATGTTGGAAAAAGTTTTCCAGCAGTGCAGGACTGCCTGACCATTTTTCCCCTAAAGATGTGAGGGCCTATGTGGATGCTTCCTGGTTGATGTCTTTGCAGAGGATGTGCCCTCCCCACTGTCCCCCGCTCAGTCTCACTGCCCAGATAGAATGGAGGGGGTTCCAGTCATGCATTAAAGATGATGGGACCAAAGACATCCGAAGATGGGGGTCCTGAGTGAGCACCTGGAGGAACGCCATCTGACAGGCACACCTCACTGGATTATACGGACGAATCTTGCAATGAGATGAGATACTGAGATTGTGTCTGTTATAGCATCTGGAGTCACTTAGTCTATCTTCTATGAAGGCCCAAGACAAGGGCACTGTTGCCTTAATCTAGGTCCAGAGTCAAGAACCAATGATTCTGTTATTGTCCACCCCTTTAAATTGCTGAGCAAGTCATTGAATTTAGCAATGTCTTCTGCCACTCTTCTTAGAGAAGGGGCTTCCCTGGTGGCTCAGTGGTAAAGAATCTGCCCGTAATGCAGAAGACTCAAGTTCTATCCCTGAGTCGAGAAGATCCCCAGAGAAGGAAATGGCAACCCACTCCAGTATTCTTGCCTGGAAAATTCCACGGACAGAGGAGCCTGATGGGATACAGTCCAAGGGGTCACGAACAAAGAGTAGGACACAGCTGAGGGACCAACACTTTCCCTTATGTTACTCTTCAATGAAGAAAATGTTTGTTTCGTGTCTTCAGGGCAGTGTTTCTCCAATCAGAGCAATTTTGCCCTCTCCTTCCCTCTGCAGGAGGCATTTGGCAATGTCTGGAGACATTTTTTGTTGTCACAACTTGAGGGAAGGCATGTCATGGGAGCCAAGGATGCTGCCCAACACCCCACAGTGCATGTGACAGCCCCTTATAACAGAGAGACCATGCGCCCCACAGGTCAGTAGTGCTGAGACTGAGACAGTGTAGAAGCGTATTTCTTTCCAAAGAGAAACTAAATTAAACTTAATATTCAGCTGCAACTCATATGGTTCCAGGTTTTACTCTAGGCCCTTGACCAAGAAGTAGGAAACCCTCTATCAGCAGTGACTTGGAAAAATGTTGCTATCCTGCCCACTCGCCTGTGGTCCTTCTCGTTTGTGGGCTCTGGCTCTTTCGTTTCTCATTCACATCCTAAGCTAGCCTGTGCCCATGCATCTGCCCTATGCTTTTCCATGTATGGCTGCTCCTGTTCTTATATCATGGTTGGTAAGACCGTGCAGACTGTGCCCAGGTGCTCTTTGCAGGGGCTCCAAGTTCAGGCACTGGGTTAGAATCCTCATCTGTTTCCCACAGCCATTGCTATTTCTGAATGCAGTGGTGTCAGCCCAGATTAACACAGTACTAGGCCTTAATGAGTCTTCTCTGGTAGCTCAGATGGTAAAGAATCTGTCTGTAATGTAGGAGACCCGAGTTTGATCCCTGGGTCAGGAAGATCCCCTGGAGAAGGAAATGCCAACCCACTCCAGTATTCTTGCCTGGAGAATCCTATGGGCAGAGGAGGCTGGTGGCCTACAGTCCATGGGGTTGCAAAGAGTCAGACACGACTGAGTGACTAACACAGGCCTTAATGAACAAGAATCTAGCCATCAAGGCTTGCACTATAAATGTGTCTTTCTGTTGCTTGGGGCATATTTTCTTTGCTCCACTGCTATGATATGTGTTTTCAAAATAGCCTTGAAAGTTGACAGGAAAAAAAATATCTTTTTATACCAGGGTTTCTGAATAAATATTTTTGTTGGTGGCGGGGGGAAGGTGGATCAACATACACAGGACAAATATAATGTGTCTGCAATTCCCTTGGTGCTAGAGGTGACCAGCTGGGGTCTTCAGCTGACCAGGCCTCACCGAGTTACAAGAGGCAGACCTGTCACAGCCCATCTGTGTCATGCTGACTTGTTCTAGATTTCCTCAACATTGAATTACGAAAAGACAGTTTCACACAAAGTTCTACATACCCACTTCTAACCCTTGGCCCCCTAACTAGTTCCTATTAAAGTTTTTTTCTTGGTTTATATTTTCTAGGCTGTTACATCAATTGTCACCTCATTTGTAGGAACTCAATTAAATGTTCTCGACTGTTCTTGTTGGCTAACCTTGCGTATCTCTGTGTGCATATGACCAGATCTCCCCCATGACACCCCAATTCTTGCTCTCTTCCTGTCTAGGGCTCTTCCTAGCATTGACAATGCATTTGGAGCATCTCAAATGAAAATGACTCAAATCATTTATGTTATTTAGGACTAATTTCTGTCATGGCTTTTAAAAATGACATTTCCAAATGAAGAAGTTATTAGCTAAGAAGAAAGCACTCCTGGATATCAGCTGATTGCTAATGCTTGTCAACGTGACCTGGATTCTGGCACTGCTTCTAAGAGACCTGTTTTCAGCATGGAGGGATCTAGAATGGGGAGGTAAGGATGTTGCAACAGCAGGAGCCACTGAGAACATTTGGAACCTTTAGTTTGGAGTGGAGAAGAAATCCAAGGGGAAGCAGGGAGTTATTTCAGCTCTCTGAGAAAGAATTAATAGAAAACTGATCTTGAATTTTCCAATGGATAAGAACTAACAGTATAGGGTTAAAAAAAATGTAGTCACAGTTAGAGATTCAAACAGCATATTTAAAAGTTATTTACTAGCAGCAACAGTTGGGTGATATCTTTTTAGAAGTTTTTTTTTTTTTTTTTAACATAGACTTAAACCTACATCTATTTACTTATGCTGCTGCTGCTGCTAAGTCGCTTCGGTCGTGTTTGACTCTATGCGACCCCACAGACGGCAGCCCATCAGGCTCCGCCGTCCCTGGGATTCTCCAGGCAAGAACACTGGAGTGGGTTGCCATTTCCTTCTGTCTATCTATCTATCTATAAAATATATAATAAATATAAAATATATTTATAAATATATATTAGGTTAAAATATATTTAACCTAATGTATGGATCTGTGAAATAGGCACTATTATCCCATTTTGTAGCAAAATAAAGTGAGGTAGAGAGAAACTAATAATTTGCCCAAAGTCACCCAGCTCCAAGTGGCAGAATTAGGATTTGAACCCAAGAAAGCTAGCTCTGAAGCTGGTGATCGCAATCATTATAGCCACACTGGGATAATTCATTAGGATGATCTGAAAGAAGATGTCTCACAGTGTGAATTTTCATTTTATTATCAATAGAGTATATTTTTGTGATAACTTAGTCTTTTAAATATGCTTTGCTTAGCCTTTGAGAGATCTGTGATGTGTGTTGTAAATTCTGATTTATTGGTGAAAGGTCTTGAATGCATGGGATCTTTTGGACTAATGGTTCATGAAATAAAACTTAAAAAAGCATTTGTAGGATGCCTATGAGACTTTTGTAAATTTATAGATATAATTTTATGACATTTGCTAAAACTAAAGGATATCTGCAACTCAGCATTGGTTTGAGTAATTTAATTTTTTTTTGGCAAAATTACACATAATGCCTGAAGTATTCTATATCATCTTTAAGAAAGAAGTTAATTCAGATATGCAATTTTTTTTCCAAAGAGGCTTATTTTCTTAGTAAGTTAACTATGCTTAAAATTTAGTATTCACTCTTTAATGTTGTTGTTGTTGTTTGTTTGTTTGTTTGTTTTCCTGTAAGCAAGATGAAAAGGAGTAATTAAATAAGAGTGAGTTCCTGGCACCATAGGGCTTCCCAGGTGGCTCACTGGTTAAGAATCTGCCTGCCAATACAGGAGATGCAGGTTTGATCTCTGGGTTGGAAAGATCCCCTGGAGTAGGAAATGACAACCCATTCCAGTATTCTTGCCTGGAAAATTCCATGGACAGAGGAGCCTGGTGGGCTACAGTCCATGCGACCGCAAAGAGTCAGACATGACTGAGTGACCAGGCACAACCTGATATCTTAAGCCACAAATGTGTCCATAGCAAGAAAGTATCCCCATTTCAACACATTGTGGCCACTGCTAAAAGTTGGAGAGAAAGATGAGACATGGAATAAGGCCAGTGCCCCAAAGGTGCCCATGACGAAGGTTCTGATGCCCAGCAGTGCTGTTGACATGGGGACATCGGTGTTCCTTGTGGAGTGAGTCATAGTTCTAGGAATTAGCGGAGGCTGTTGGTTTCTATTTTCCAAATGCTGACGTTTATTAAATTTTAATAACAGATAATACATTCCCATGATTCCAAAACCATTTAAGGCAGGATTTTAACAATGAGAGGCATGTTGATTGTTCATAGAGCTTGGCACATTCTCAGGAAAGCTCATGTACCATCCTGTTTCTCTGCAGGAGGGTAACCCGCCAATAGAGCCCCAGCATGATCATTCGATTGTTAATGTTAATGGTACATATGTGTTTTTATCAATGCCGTCATATAGGGAAAAACCGGTACAATGATCCAGGGCAAGATTAGTTGTTGCTCTGGTGCAGGTTCCGTGATGCGTTGGTTTCTTTGCATTTTCTAATGTGTGATGATGCTGTGAACTTGATCAGCAGGCCTGAAAAAGGATTATAAGGTCACCAGGGAAGTCACTTAAAAGTCACCAGGGAAGAGGTTTTCTTTCCCCAGTTCCCTGAACAAGGACAGTTCTTAATATTTTTATTTTACATGCGAATGGTCCTTCTTTGGGACATAATTTACATATAGTACAATGCACAAATCTCAAATATGTCACTGAATTTTGACAAACGTATACACCTGTGTAACCATCGAGTAGCTCAAGAAAGAAGACCATCTTGACCCCAGAAATTTCTATCTTGCCCTTTCCAGGCAGTGTCTCTCCCGTTGCTCCCACACATTCCTAATAACCACCCAGCTTCGTTCTACCAATTCTTAACCCTTCTTCTGAATGGAATTACACAGCATATTTTTATGGGTCTGGCTCCTTTCACTCCACACGTTGTTTTCGAGATTCATCCATGTAGCTTCATGTTCTGTTGCTCGTAATTTTTGCTCTGTCATATTCCTTTGTGTAACTTTGTTACACAAAGTTTATCCATTCTCCGGTGGATGGCTGTTTGGTTTGTTTCCAGTTTTGAGCTATTATGAGGAAATTTGCTATAAACAATATATACATACTTTTTGTGAAATACGGTTTCACTTCTTTTGCGTAGGGGACTTGTTGAGTCATAGGGTGGGTGTCTATTTAACTTTATTAGAAACTCCTAGTTTTCCAAAGAGTCTGCGTCACTTGTATTCTCACCAGTAGTGTGTGAACATACAAGGATGGTCCTGATCACAGTGATAAACTCCCTTTGCTCCTAATGTGGGAGAAGGTGATGGCTACCCACTCCAGTACTCTTGGCTGGAAAATCCCATGGACGGAGGAGCCTGGTGGGCTGCAGTCCATGGGGTCGCAGTCAGACACGACTGAAGTGACTTAGCAGCAGCAGCAGCTCCAATGTGGGCAGCTCCTCAGCCTTACGTATCCCTGAGCTGGAGAGAGTAGGAAAGAGAGAAGGCTGGGATGGGAGACATGGAATGAGAGTTAGTGCCCAGGAGAGGTAGCTGCCCTTTCCCATCAGCAGAATGAGCTCGTTTGCTTCCGTAATCTCTTTGCAGACCAGGGATGCTTGCCAACCTTCCATTAAAAATGACACCATTGGCAGACTGGCTGTGTCACAGAATTAATTCTGGGACTGGTTTTCATTCCACTTGCACCTTGACCTCATCTCTGCTTGTTCTCTCTCCACACCCACATTGCATTCTTTCAGCTTCACAAAATCCCTGTCCTATTTTTGGTGATTAAGTTCATTGGCCCTTTAACCCTGAAGCGCTGGAGTCACATGGTCTCAGAAGCATGTAACTTTAAGTGAGTCACTGACCATCTCAGTGGTTCTGTGCCTCACCTGTGAGACAGGGATGAGGATGCTGTGAGTGATGGACAGTGGGTCCAGGGTGCTGCACGGGCTCTGGTGACACAGCCTCTGCTCAGCAAGTGCTGAAGGCGTTGGTCCCTGCCCGACCCCTGCTGCTCTGCTTCTTATGTGTGGCCTCTCCAGTCCCCTGGGTCTCCTTAATGATCATTCCTGTCAAAATCCCTCCTTGGAACTGCTCTATGAATACTTATCCAGGTCCCTTCCCTTTTCAAGGCTCAGCCAGAAACTTACTCTGAAAAACAAGAGAAAACAGGAACCATTTCCACTGCAGACTTTCAAGTCCCTGCCTGTTTGATCTGGGGCCCTTCAGAGTTCCTCTTCCCTATTTGCCAGGATAAGGATTAAGTTTTAAGCACCTTAGGCTAAATATAGATCTCTCTTTTGCATTTTCTAGGATTTTAATACATTGGTTCACTCTGCTCTTGACATGTAAAGAGTACCTCCCATTGTTAGCATATGCTGAGCACATACACACGGTTACCCTACCTTATCATCATCCTAGGATCACACAGATGCTAAGGCTGCCTTACAGATGATGACAGAGGGCACTTGGTGAGTCCTGGGGACAGAGAGGTCATGGCTTTTATGTTAAACTCCGCCATCTAACAGCTGCTCACTTACCCAAGCTCTTCATCGTGCAGCGTTCAGGCAAGAGGCCTGTCCCCAGTCTGGCTCATGTGCTCACGCCCTGCTGCCTCCTACTTCAGCTCTCCGGAGCCTGCTCATGGACATCTCTCCTTCCCCTGTGATCCCCGCACCCTGGGGACACAGTCCGGCCCTGTGATTCTTGTCTCTGTGCCTTAGGTCGCCTCACCCCATCTCTGGTTAATGCTTCCTTCTCACCGTCTTGGAGTCAGCTGACTTGCCGTATCCATCATCTCAGGACTCCAGAGTGCCCGTCTCTCACCATTTCTTCTTGCTCCCCTTCTGTTTCCCTCCCAGCTCTGCTGAAAAGGTCTTTTCACAGTCACCCTTTCCTACGCCTGGTCATCTGTTTTCCTCTCACTTGACTTCTTAACATCACTTGACATGGGATGTGGCTCAGGGACCTACTTCTTCCATGAAATTCTCTCTTCTTTATCATTTCTGAGGCACCGTCCTTGCCAGTTTCTCCTCCTGAATTCTTTTCTCCCAGATTGTCATGGCGATGTTACTTCTTGTCCATTTAACCTGCTTGCGGAGGCTTTCTTAGTTCTGGACTGTCCTAACCAAAGCAGCTTCTGTTGTTTCTTTGCCTCACTTTCTACCTATAAAAAAACAGCATTTATCTGTACTTGGCACTCTCATTGATTGATATGCATGCTAACATTTCATGGCATACTTTCTGTCAAATTGCATATCTGGCAATACTGATAGGTGACATTTATGACCTGCTGCATGGTGGTCACTATTCTTAACACTTTGCGTACTTTCATCTATTTCATATTCGCAATGACCTTGGGAAGTAGGAACTCTTATCTTCATTTTATATATGTGGACACTGAAGTACAGAGAAGTTCAGTAACTTGTCAATAACTGTAGGTGTCAGAGCAAAGATTCCCATCTCGTCATTCTGAGTCCAGGATCTGTCAGCAGAGTCGCTGCTGTGAAAATCCCTGCATCACGCTGCTTCCACGTGCTTTCTGAGAGGACGGGGAAGACTTGGTGGGTCAGAACATCTTCTGTGACAGCAACTGGGGAGAACCAACATTTTATGTTCCCTTGGGAGTGAGAGCTGAGAATTTCGGTTTGGCTTTATAGTGACTCAGAAAAGAGTATATCAGACACTGAGAGGCATTCATCTCATTTTGCGTTCAGTGTGGCAAAGAATCATTACATGATAAGGCAGTGCATTATAAGTCCTGTAATAAGTTTTCAAGTAAGAATATACATCTGTGAAGCTTGCAGCTTATAAATTACAAGACATGCATTAGTTTACTTGTTAATGAATCAATAATCTAGGATGAACTGGAAGTAGCTTTTAATTAAAGCAAAGAGAGGAAGATGAGCCAATCTCCGTTTTTTTTTCCCTCTGACTCTAGTTAATCATGAGATCCATACTCTCTGTGAATTACTGGCATGGAGCAGCTGGCTGTAAGACACTCTGTGGCAAGAGAGAGCAGGTGTTTTCCCTGTCAGGTTCTGTCTCCCAGGCTGGACTTTGCCTTCTTTACCCGAATGTGCAGCACACTCCCCTGGCTTGTTCACGCTCCTGTGAACTGTTGACCTGTGGCTGGCAAGCGAAGGTAGCTCTGAGTCATGGCTCAGAGCTCTGAGCTGGCACCCCAAAACCTCAAACTGGGGCTCACCTGATCACAGCAAACCCCATCTCTGCCTCTCTGGTGGCCCCACATGGCACCCTCACCTTTGCCTGTGCTTCCCAAAAGAGACAAAAAATTCTTTGTCTCAGATGCGTTATATTAATGAATTCATATGTAACTTCCCCTAACCCCAAAATGTTTGCATTTCAGGCAAAGAGGACAATTGGAAAGGCTGATTGTGGAATCCCACAGGAGGAAAAATCGCTGTCATACAGCTATGGTAGACCCTGGGGATCCTCAAGTCTCAACAGGCCAGCAAACCCAGTCCTCAAGGGTATCTGAGGGGTAGTTTTACATTTTGTATTGAATTAGATTATAAATGAAATATCAGTGCTGTTCACTAACCTTCCAAGGCATTCTTCCAATCTGTGTGTCCTCCCCACACCCACAGCGACTCCTTCTTCTAGGATCTTATTTACTACCTGGTCCAGGTTTTCAAACTAATAGACCACAAGCACCTGGACTCTGGATAAGACAGAGATGATGGCTCAGCAGGTGTGGGATTCCATTTATAACCATCTTGCTGACTGGAGCCCACACATTGAGAACCACTGCCCTCAATTATTGTAGCAGCCCCTGTCTTGTCTCTCTGCCCCCTCTACTTTCTTCATCAAATCACCAGAATGCTCCTTAAAATCCTAAAAATGAGGATTTTCCCACCTTGTTTATACAACTGCCAGTGAAACTCAGTGGGCCATTGAATGCATTTCTAGACACTTCAGCATGATGTCACATATGGCTGGGGACAAGCATCCCGAGACGGGATTTTGTCAGAAACCTGCTTCTTGGGCTCTCTATTGGCAGCGGTAGCCACTGTCTGCTGGGCATTCATGCCTGTATGTATCAGGGCCTCAGGCAATTCTTTATTTCAGAATAAAAGAATTTATTCTGCAGACAACAGAAGGCTTTGTTGAGAATGAATAAACATACGTAAAGAATGATGTCTGTAAACTTTTTAGTAATCTGTAATAAAAACATAATACCAATGATGGGCTCATCAGACCATACATCAGAATTTTACTGTCAGCCCTGAGTCCAGTGTCTTGGGAAACTGACAAGTGTCAGCAAGAGACACTTCCTCCCTGTCTCCTGACCTGAGCTGTTCTATGCTCTGCAGTAGTTTGGCCAGTTCTCTCCTGTGAGACCCCAGCTATTACTTTTCCAGACTGCTAGATGTGAGGCTTATTTGTTGCTGCTGCTACTGCCTGTTTTGTTGTGGGGATCTTGGTCCTAATTCCTTTTCTTTGAATCTGTAAATACTCCAAATGCAGCCCATAAAGAGGCTTGACTGGCCTCCAGAACGCACTGCCAGATGCAGGCTTCCAGCTTTCCTGACCTACCGGAGAGCTGGATTTCGTGGGTTTGTTTGGTCTTGCAGTCTGTGCCAACTGGGCACCCTGTCCTTGGTCCACCTTCTTCTTTGCACACATAAAAGGGAACGTGTCATTCTTTCCTGTGGGTGGAAACAGTCCCTTTATTTATGGAGCCATACTAAAATTTGGTTTCCCGATGGCCTGATGCTCTGGCTTTGTCTGTCAAATGACTTTCTTTCCTAGGTTTCCATTTCATGGCCAAGTTCTTCTAGGCTTCTGAGAGCATCTGAGCCCTTGGTGGCTCTGGTCTTCCCCCAGCCGCTGGCACTGGGGTTCTGCATCCTGGGACCCCAGAGATGTCACAGACTGATACCTCCCTTGCCTCTTTTCTGGTTCCCACCTCAGCCTGCTGATGCCCACACGTGCAGGGCTCCTCGGACAGGACGCTGGTCTTTCTAAGCTCATTGGAAATCATGTGGTTTGCCCCAGAAGGCGATAGCCTCTGACGTGTCCCTGTTTTCCTTTGGTCTGGTTTTCCTAGGAATGTGGGAGGGAGGAAGGAGGTATTCGCTGCAGGCGAATGTCTGACCATCAGCAGACTGAGGGGAGCAGGATGTGGGGGTCTGTCACTGTGGGCACAGCTGGCGCAGTCTTGGCACACCGGGAGGACCGTCTGCTGCTTCGTGATCTCCACGTTCTGTTTGTAAGACCTGAGGCAATTAGAAGCGGGAAACTGCTCTAACCAAGCTGACGTTTATTTTTCAGTACGTGTGGTTCACTCTATACTCACTCTGCATATTTTGTAGAGTTTTTGGAAAGTAAACACTTGAAAACTGTCGAGAGCTGACTCTCCCTTTTCTCTTCACTGGGCCTTGGAAGGAAAAAGGACAGAGCTGGGCTGTTTGTTCTGGGTTTTTTAGGCATTGACACAGATGCAGTTGAAAGATTTGAAATGACTTGCAGGTTGAAATTTGAGTTTCTTTTGCTCTTTACGTTCTTCTGCGTTTCCGCCCATCAGTACCCTTGTCGTACAGTCTCTCAGGCGTGTCTGAGTCTGCAGCCCCGTGGACTACTGCACGTCAGGCTCCTCAGTCTTCCACTGTCTCCCAGAATTTGCTCAGATTCATGTCCACTGAGTCAGTGATGCCATCCAACCATCTCATCCTCTGTCGTCCCCTTCTCCTTTGCCTTCAATCATTCCCAGCATCAGGGTCTTTACCAATGAGTCAGTTCCTCGCATCAGGTGGTCAAAGTATTGGAGCTTCAGCTTCAGTGTCAGTCCTTCCAATAAATATTCAGGGTTGATTTCCTTTAGGATGGACTGGTTTGATCTCCTTGCAGTCCAAGGAAGTCTCAAGAGTCTTTTCCAGCACCACAATTTGAAAGCATCAGTACCCTGGATTGATATTATATATTGTTCATGTTAGGGAACAGACTACGTGCTTAGGACTTTGATGTTTTTAAGGAAAAAAGCAGAATGTCCTTACCCCCAAAAGGGAGCTAAACATCTTCACATCTGAGGTTTTAAGATAGTATTTTTAAAATTATGCACATATTAATGAGTAGTATCTTCACTCTTTAGGACTATAAATTTGGAAGCCTTGAGCAGCTGATAACATCAGTCTCCTGACCAGACGCTTTGGGGTCAGTGCACCATCCGTCTGCTGGTACAGGTTCTGGTCTGGGCATTTGAGGAAGGGCAGCCATACCCATGTCCTTTACCCAGAAATGCCAGTATCATGCTGGCAACCAAACTGTCTCCAGGCTTTGCTAAATGCCCAGAGCTCGAGGTGGGGGAGCAGTGAGCAGCAAAGCTGTTCCCTATGGACAACCACTGGAGAAGGAAATGGCACCACTCCAGTATTCTTGCCTGGAGAATCCCATGGACAGAGGAGCCTGGGAGGCTCTAGTCCACAGGACAGCACAGAGTCAGACATGATTCAGCGACTAAACCACCACCAGCACGGAGAAGCACTGGTCTACTGAGAATCTGAAAGTGAGCTGGACAGAAGTTAGGTCTTTCCCTAGAATTTTTCCGAGAACAAAGGACAGAAGAGATAGTCTGCAATTTCTCTGCTCTTCAGTTTTAACCAAGCTTTAACAGTGATGATTTCCTCAAACATTCAAAATGATTGGAGCGAGAAGGTGGATGCTTTCTAGCTTAATGAGTGTAAAGAGGTTAAAAATGGTCCTGATATAAAGTAGGGAGGCCAAGGATATTCATGTTTTATGTTAGATTGTGGCAGGGTTCAAAATTGTAAAAGAGCTTTAATAGTGTCACATACTTCTATGATATTTTTTCAAAGAAAAGAACTTAGTGAGTATAATTGCCTGATGTTATAAAGATGGAGACACACTATTCAATATGTTACCCCCAAATCATGAGCCTGACTAAACTAATCTTAACCTTTTCCTGCTGATAAATTTCAACCTTCCATGTTCTTCTTTAGTTTTTATCTGCCCCTGCAACTCAGCCCTTCACGTATATCCTGATGGAAGGCCTACACGTGGTAGAGATAATTAAGCCAATCTGATTTTCAAGGCTTGAATAATTAATTACTACGAATTTGACATTTTAAGACTGTGATGTTGACCTTGTACTTTGCTCAGTAGTGAAATTTAAATCTAAGAAATACGCATCAGAACAAGGCCCTTCGCCCAATAAAGATTTAGTTTATATTGTTTCCTGGTGTTCTGTTCTTTTTGGTTTGCACGGCCCACATTGTGCCTTTTCCCAAGGTAATCATTAGTTATTGTTTGAACTGTTAAGCATGCACCTCTGTCATTTTGTATTATGTTGTTACATTAATCAAGGCAGTAACAAGCAAAATTTTTGTCCCCAAATCCTGGAGAAGGCAATGGCAACCCACTCCAGTACTCTTGCCTGGAAAATCCCATGGATGGAGGAGCCTGGGAATCCTAACCTGCTTTAAAGTAAAACTGATGTTCACTTTTTAAATGAGCCATTAAGCATATCCACTGATTCGGGGGGTGAAAAGTATTCTTTCTTGGGAGCTCAAATTGCACTTGACAGTTGCCTTTGGAATGTGTTCCTTCTCCCAAAGAGACAAACAACAGTAGGAATTGTGTCCTTGGAACACTTCTTCAGTTCCAAAAGGCAACTTCTGTCCTCTCCAGAGAGAAATCAAAGAGGAAAGGCAAGAATCATCTGGAAGAGAATTCAAAACGGAAATGCACAGCTCGGTAAAAAGCTGGCCAGTGAGAGACAGAGGGAAGATACAGGATTATAAGAGAAAAGGGAATTTTCAAGTGTTTGTGGGGCGGAGGAGAGAAAACTATAAACAAAGCCAAGACTCTAAATATAGAAACTATGAAAATAAATAGCCTATGCTCCCTGGATAGTCTTAGCTTTGATGTTAAGCAGTAAAACAACTCTGAATGGGTTCCTGTGCAAAGCTACAAATAGGAAAGGGTTAAGAATATGCTGATTAAGAAAAGCAAACATGTCTTACCTTTGAATTTTGCTATTTATTAAATAAAAGGCAAGAATGTCCAAACAAGCGTTTTTGTATAATTAAAATTCTAGTGTATGCAGGATAAAAGTATACTGTCCATTGTCTTGAAATGTCTGTTATGCAATTTGTTGCAAAGGAGTAGGTGTCTTATTTTAATTATCTGTGCTGACCAGGAAAGAAACCATACTTGTGAACTCCGAGGAGCAAGGCTGAAGCCAAAGCTGCAGGCGGAGCTGGACTAAAGGGAATCTAACTGGAGCTAGATGACGAAGCTAAAGTACATGTCACGCGTGCTTTTTTATTGCCTTGGATTGGTTTTCATGGAAATTTTCATTAGTTGGATGATACTGGGTACATAATGGATGCAGGCACTTCTTTATTTGCTGTTAGTTGAGAATGTGGCTATTTTAGGGGAGTTGGAATGATTGAAAAATAAATAGAACAGCTCATCAAAATATTGTTACACTTACTGTTTCTTTTAGAGCTTCTTCCAATGTTTACTGACAGTGTTACTATTACAAGGGACTGACTTAGACATTAGAGTTAGGACAAAGCATAAGGATGATGAATTTTTTTAAGTTAAATTTCCACTTAATTCTATGATGAGAGATTTATGAAATCTCAAGTTTCCTTTAGTTTCAAGTAGTTCAAAGACATAGAAGTCATAGGTCCTTAAGAAGCCACGTACTAAGATGGTCAATTTTTCGCCCAAGAGAAAAAGATTGGGAGTACTCTGGCGGGGAGATGTAGGCACATGGCAAGTTTCTATTGGAAAAGAGGTGTTTGCAGTCATCTCTGAGAGATCATGTACTTGAGAAGGTCATAGGACAATCCCAGAGAAAGGGGATTCATGCATGATTGTTCATGCACTGACTCTATTGTCTTTTAGCAAATGCTTATTTCGTTACTGTTGAACACACAAGTTGTGTTAATACACACATGCACAGAAATGTCCTTCTTCCAGACAGAGGAAGTCAGCTAGTAACTGAGCTATATACATTCCCTCTTCACACTTCCTGATGTCCCTAGCAGCTAGTGTGTGCCCGTGAGAGTAAATTCTGGCTCAGAGGTATAAGCAGAAGCCTGTGAGCCTTCACGGATATTTTCTTAGAAGAAAGGGCATATGCTGTTTAACCCTCCTTCTTTGCTGAAGTGGGAGGGTTGAAAACTCCATCACATATTGGCTGAAGTGTTGCCAATATAAATTGTGTTTGAGCAGCTATCCCTACCATGAGGTCTATGTCACACGCTGAGGACTGAGACACTGTCAGAAAAGGTGGGACATCAGCCACCTTGTGGTGCAGCCCTCCCAGACTGTGCTCCTGTCTGCAGGACTTCTTTACCTGAGGAGGAAGTGAGTCTCTAGCCTGTCTAAGCTAAACTGTTATTTTCACCAGTTTTTTTAACTTACTGCTGAACATACATTCACTGTGATTAAAAGTAGGATTAAATGACATTTATACTCAGAAATTTACATGATTTTCCCAGTTCATGCTAAAATTAGGGCAGAATCTTTGCTTAGAAACAGATATTAATCAATTAAATGTATTTGTATATGGATTGAAAAGAAGTGTGAAATGGAATTTTGGCCTTTAAGAGATTTTCTTTAAGGTGAAAAAGCACTGAAAAATGTGCGCGCGCGCGCACACACACACACACACACACACACGCTCACACGCTCACACGCTCACACGCAAAGCAATAGAAAGCATCCCATTGTGTAACAGTTCAATCCAATAGAACCAGTGGAGCAAAGAGCAAAAGATTAGCACAGGAAATGAAATCCTCAGCCCTTCAGAGGAAACAGCTGAAAAAGACTGAAAGAGATCAGGGAGTTTGGGCAGAGAACTAGATTTTGAAGATTAGAAGGAAAGATTAGATAGGTGACAAAAAGAGGAAATGGGATACAGTGAATACATTGTCAACAGAATGAAGGGGTTTTAGACGTTTATCTTAGTATGATATGTACTCCGCCTGCATCCTGGTGAAGGACCTTCTGCTAATGCTCGTTTCCTTCAGCTGCTCTTGATGGAGTGTCACACTGCCATGATAGACCATGCAGTTCCCCTGGTGGTATTTTCAGGAAAACTCTGCAACTGGTGTCTGGATTCTTTCTATGAACAAACCTTACTGTTTGCAGTTTGACTTGCAATTCTGTGGTCAAAGAAATGAGTGGATGATTGCACTGTGATGACTGTGTCTGCAAAGTGAAGCAGGGTGCTTTGGTGGGGGTTGGTGGCATTTCTCATGGAAATTGGAAAGCTGGGCATTTAAAATGATCAAGTGAGAGGAACAAAGTAAGATGGAGAAATGTGGCAAGCTGGTTTGAGGGGACCAGGTGGAGAGACAGTACTCTGAGGAGAAATATGGGATTGCTGGTTAATAGAAAAAGTACCATTGAAGTTTGGGCAAGTATTCTCTGATACCAGTGTCGTAATTGCTGTAGCTTTATAGTAAGACTTGAAATCTGGCAGTGTGAATTTTCCAACTTTATTCTTTCCTTTTAGTGTTGTGTTCGCTAATTCCCAGTTCTTTGCTTTTCCATAAACTTTTTTAAGTGTGTTGATATCTTTAAAAAAAATGGTTTCTGTATTTTTAGTTGGGACTACATTAAATTTGTAGTTTAGTTGGGAAAAACTGTCATCTTTACCATATTGAATTTTCCCATCCATGGGCATGAAATATTTCCCAGTTTATTTACAACTTCTTTGACTTCATTCATCAGTATTTTGTAGTTTTTCACATGTAAGATCCTTGACATAGATTGTCAGACTTAACCTGAAGTGTTTCAACTTTTGGTGTGACTATAAATTTTATATATATATATATATAAAATTTAAACTTTCAATTTTTATTGCTGGGATATAGACTTCTTATACATTGACTGTGTATGCTACAATTTTACTGGAGTCCTTATCCAGATGTAGTTTTTTCACAGCTTCTTTGGGGGTTCCTGTTTAAAATATCTTCTCATTTGTGAGTAAAGACAATCTGAGTTCTTTTTTTTTTTTTTAATTCACCAATTTTCTTCTTCCTCAGTTGGGCCATCATTGGTACTGTTTCCAGGCCCTTAGAGGATTCAGTGATACCCAGCCACATGGGGAGGGCAATCTGCTTCTCTCAGCCTGTGTGTGTTAGTCGCTCAGTCATGTCCAACTCTGCGAAACCATGGACTGGGGCCACCAGGCTCCTCTGTCCGTGGATGTGCCAGGCAGGAGTACTGGAGTGGGTTGCTATTCTCTTCTCCAGGAGATCTTGCTGACCCAGGAATTAAACCAGGGTCTCCCACATTGCAGACAGATTCTTTATTGTCTAAGCCACTAGGTCAGCCTACTGATTCTAATGCTCATGTCATTCCAGAAATACCCTCACAGACACACCCAGATGTTTGGCCAATATCCAGATACACTATGGCCTGGTTCAGTTGACAGCACATATGATTAAAAGGACAATGTGTCTCTGATGTTTTATGATCTGAAATGGTTGGGTTTGTCTTTTACTTTTTTTAGATAAAAAAGTTCATATGAGCCTTATATTACCTGGAGTATCCTAAAACTATTCAGTTCAGTTCAGTTCAGTTGTTCTGTCATGTCTGACTTGTTGCAACCCACGGACAGCAGCATGCCAGGTTTCCTTGTCCATCTCCAATTCCCAGAGCTTGCTCAGCTCATCCAGTCAGTGATGCCATCCAACCATATCATCCTCTGTCGTCTCCTTCTCCTCCCACCTTCAATCTTTCCCAGTATCAGAGTCTTTTCAGATGAGTCAGTTCTTCGCATCAGGTGGCCAAATGGAGTTTCAGCTTCAGCCTCAGTCCTTCCAGTGAATATTAAGGACTGATTTCCTTTAGGATGGATTGGATGGATCTCCTTGCAGTCCAAGGGACTCTCAAGAGTCTTCTCCAAAACCACAGTTTAAAAGAATCAGTTCTTCAGTGCTCAGCTTTCATTATAGTCCAACTCTCATATCCATACTTGACTACTGGAAAAACCATAGCTTTGACTAGATGGACCATTGTTGGCAAAGTAATGTTGCTACTTTTTAATATGCTGTCTAGGTTGGTCATAGCTTTTCTTCCAAGGAGCAAGCGTCTTTTAACTTCATGGCTGCAGTCACCATCTGCAGTGATTTTGGAGCCCCAAAAAATAAAGTCTGACACTG
This sequence comes from Ovis aries, assembly GCF_016772045.2. Lineage (NCBI taxonomy): Eukaryota > Metazoa > Chordata > Mammalia > Artiodactyla > Bovidae > Ovis > Ovis aries. The sequence continues at coordinate 1,007,929 of NC_056066.1, forward strand.
CTTCCACTGTTTCCCCATCTATTTGCCGTGAGGTGATGGGACCAGATGCCATGATCTTCATTTTCTGAATGTTGAGCTTTAAGCCAACTTTTTCACTCTCCTCTTCACTTTCATCAGGAGGCTTTTTAGTTCTTCTCTTTCTGCCATAAGTGTGGTGTCATCTGTGTATCTAAGGTTATTGATACTTCTCCCGGCAATCTTGATTCCAGCTTGTGCTTCATCTGGCCTAGCATTTCTCATGATGTACTCTGCATATAAGTTAAATAAGCAGAGTGATGATATACATCCTTGCTGTACTCCTTTCCCAATTTGGATCCAGTCTGTGGTTCCATGTCTGTTTCTAACTGTTGCTTCTTGACCTGCATACAGATTTCTCAGGAGGCAGGTCAGGTGGTCTGGTATTCCCATCTCTTGAAGAATTTTCCAGTTTGTTGTGATCCACACAGTCAAAGGCTTTGGTGTAGTCAATAAAGCAGAATCCAGCAGATATTGGCAATTTGATCTCTGGTTCCTCTGCCTTTTCTAAATACAGCTTGAACATCTGGAAGTTCACGGTTCATGTACTGTTGAAGCCTGGCTTGGAGAATTTTAACCATTACTTTGCTCCTGTGTGAGATAAATGCCTGACTTGGAGAATTTTGAGCATTGCTTTGCTAGCGTTTGAGATGCGTGCAATTGTGCAGTAGTTTGAGCATTCTTTGGCATTGCCTTTCTTTGGGATTGGAATGAAAACTGACCTTTTCTAGTCCTGTGGGCACTGCTGAGTTTTCCTAATTTGCAGATGTATTGAGTGCAGCACTTTAACAGCATCATATTTTAGGACTTGAAATAGCTCAACTGGAATTCTATCACTTCCACTAGCTTTGTTCGTAGTGATGCTTCCTAAGGCCCACTTGACTTCACACTCCAAGATGTGTGGCTTTAGGTGAGTCATCACACCATCATGGTTATCTGGTTCATGAAGATCTTTTTTGTATAGTTCTTCTGTGTATTCTTGCCACCTCTTCTTAATATCTTCTGCTTCTGTTAGATCAATTGTGCTCATCTTTGCATGAACATTTCCTTTGGTATCTCTAATTTTCTTGAAGAGATCTCTAGTCTTTCCCATTCTATTATTTTGTTCTATTTCTTTGCACTGATCACTGAGGAAGGCTTTTTTACCTCTTCTTGCTATTCTTTGAAACTCTGCATTGAAATGGGTATATCTTTCCTTTTCTCCTTTGCCTTTAGCTTCTCTTCTTTTCTCAACTATATATAAGGCCTCCTCAGACAGCCATTTTGCCTTTTTGCATTTCTTTTTCTTGGGGATGATCTTGATCCCTGCCTCTTGTACATTGTCACGAGCCTCCATCCATAATTTTTCAGTCACTCTGTCTATCAGATCTAATCCCTTGAATCTGTTTGTCACTTCCACTGTATAATCATAAGTGATTTAATTTAGGTCATATCTGAATGGTCTAGTATTTTTCCCTACCTTCTTCAATTTAACTCTGAATTTGGCAGTGAGGAATTCATGATCTGAGCCACAGTCAGCTCCTAGTCTTGTTTTTGCTTACTGTATAGAGCTTCTCCATCTTTGGGTGAATGTTTGGGTACTAGTATAAAAGATAAAATCTGGAATGTCAAAGTATTAACGTAAGTATTCTAGTATTTCTCATTCACTTCAGAGTTCAGCATCAGTGTATCTGATCTAAAGATGCCTATTCTCTACCAATGACCAGGGACATAGGCTGTGTTCAATCTTGTGGTTCCAGTATCTCTTAGGCTCTCTTTGACCTCTGTGTAACATAAGAAGGGGGAGGAAAGGCTCGAAAATGGTCCTCATCCTTTCCATTTATGTTCTGCTTATGAAAACTTCTCATGTGACCCTCCTTAAATTAAAAGGGTGCTCTGAAATGTGATTTATGATTAGATGGTGAATTTTCTGCAATAGCCTGCAGTTTGTAAGGCAGAGTGCAGACTTTCAGTGGACAGTTATCCACGCTGCCTTAGACCCTGCACTGCCCATTAATGCTGATCTTCTGGAGCCCACCCACCTGGGTATAGGGAGCAGTCGGCACTATGAGAACACAGTCCTTCAGAATTGCCAAGTGGCATGGTGCAGTTAACCCTTTAGTTCTGTGCCTTGTAAATGACTTAATAATAATTCTATCAGAAAGTGTTGTTAAACCTCTTGGGAATGCTTTCATATTACTAAAATAATATTAAGGAAATCACTCACTCCAGTCTCAGCATCAAATGATATTTTATGTAACAAAGAACCTCTTTGCGCTGTACTTTTCTTTTTTAAATACAGACGCAGAATGAATGTGAGATAAATGAAGACTGCCATGTCTGTAACATACTTCCCTTTGAACTTGAACTGGTAGATTTTCTTCCCTCTTTCTCTCACTTCCTCTCTTCCCTGGCATCTCAATTTTCAATTATTCACAGATTTTTATTTTAAAATAGCATCTGATCACTATTAACATCAGTGATTTTCTTTAACGAACATGAGGCACTTTTTCTTTAATTGGTGTGCTTTAATTTGAATATGAGCTTTTATAAGTGAAGCAATACAAGCAAGAAAGCCACACGCTATTTATTTCTGATCTATGTGTGGCCATGTCAGTGTTCCTAAACCTTGAGAGTATATCAGGATCATCTGGAAGGTTTGTTTAGAACACAGATTTCTGGATCCCACTGCCGGAGTTTCCTCTTCAGTGACTCTGGGATGGGACCCACAGATTTCTTTTTCTAGCAAGTTCCCTAGTGATGCTGCTGCTGCCGGCCTAGGGACAGTACTTTGAGTAAAATGATCTTTCTATCAAGTAATACCAAAGAGGGAGGGATAAAGTTACTGAATTTATGCAGTTTCTTGAAGGTTGGAGTATTTGATATGTCTCAGCTTTTGTACTAAAATAAAAAAAATAATAATAATAATGCCAAAAGACATTCAGTGCTTAAGACTAAGGTTAATTTAATTCCGTAATCATAAGGCAGAACAGTACCAAATTCGGTACATGGAGATTTCTGTACTTAATTTTGACTGACCCACATAGAACAAATGTGATTCATCTGACTTAAAACTGAAAACCCAAATAAGCTAGGTTGGAAAACACAATACATTTTTATTATGGGGCCTAAAAGGAGACAAACTGGTTATTAGAATTGTAAGAGTGATTGGACCAAAGCTACAGGTGAGTAAGTTGCTCCGACATTAAGCAAAATAATCAGAAAATTATGCAAATCTTATGAACAAGCAAGCTAGAATATTTTCCATAAGCATGAGTGCAGGGTCTGAGCTATACAGATTCAAGAATTTTCTCCTAGGCATTTACTTTCTTAAGTAATTCTGAAGACAATTTATTTTTAAGGCTTTCACCTAAGCAAGAAGAAATCTGTTGTACAATAATGAAAAAAGAAAAAGAGCTCTGTTCTCTGGATGTTCAACCGTTCTGTTAAGGGTTCATAAGTTATTTATTTGGAAAATCATATACCCAGGGGCACTGAACCTGGTCCAGGTGGTGCTGGTGGGAAAGAACCTGCCTGCCAATGCAGGAGACATGAGGTGGGTTGAATCCCTGGGTCAGGAAGGTCAGCTGGAGGAGGGCATGGCATCCCACTCCAGTGTTCTTGTCTGGAGAATCCCATGGACAGAGGAGCCTGGCAGGTTATATTCCATGGGGTTGCAAAGAGTTAGATATGACTGAAGTGATTTAGCATGCATGCCTAGAAGATTATAAAATTCAGTTGGAGAAGGAAAGGGCAACCCACTCCAGTGTTCTTGCCTGGAGAATCCCAGGGATGGCGGAGCCTGGTGGGCTGCTGTCTATGGGGTCGCACAGAGCTGGACACGACTGAAGCGACTTAGCAGCAGCAGCAGCAGCAGCATACTCTAGAGAATCGAGTAGTTTAACCTAACATGAAAAACTGTGGAATGAAAGAATAAGAATTACATCGGGTTGCTTTTTAAAGTATGAAGCCTGCCTAAAGTCAGCATATAGGACTCGCTTCAAAAGGTGACCAGTGATGACGATCAATATGTGATTCTTGAAGGAGATGATCTGGAGCAAAAAGGCAATTTACACACCAGAAAGGTAACATTCAAGCAGCCAAGGATAGTTAGAATATTTCTTCGGACTTTTTTCTTCTCATAAAAAAATGAAAATTTTTATGTAGTTATTTTTCTCAATTATATTTACAAAAGAGGCATTAGCAAGGAAAATATCTTGATTTGAAGGAAGGAAAGGATACTAAGAAATTCTGCCCTGCCTTTTGCCAGTTTTACTTGGGATCTATTCCATTCTCCCTAGCTTCTTCTTTTATCACCTGATTTAACATTTCAGGGAAGTCATCCCAGGAAGGGTTTTTATGGTTGTTTTTCTTGGCACGACTCTACACTTCCTCTGTGTATTCAGAGTGTTCTGCCTTGAGGAGGCGAACCCCATGCCAAGGCATGGACAGAAACCCAGGGCCCAGTGCCCCTCAGTGCCTCAGAGTCAGTTTTCAGGGAGTCACATTGGCACGCTTGCTGTCATCACGCAGCTTCATCACGCAGCGAGGTTGTCCTGGGCCCCCTGCTTCTTTCCTCCTTCCCGATTTTAGTCTGGGGTTTGCCCATTCTGCTGTGACTCTGCCCAGTAATGGCCAGCCTGGGAGCTGACCCCAGCACATCTGATCTCCTGAGATGAAATGCCACATGAATTTCATATGAAGGTCAAGACAAAGATGGGTTGGAAAAAGACAGCGTCTTCTATTAATTTTCCTTCCGTCTTGTTTCTACGTGCTGTTCTGAAGCTGTAATTGGAGTAAACATTAGGCCTCGTGAAAGAAATTTTACAGAGTATGAGTACCTTTTTTAAGTCATGGATTGCAAATGTGGAGGATATAGGTGTGTTGCTCCAAGCTGAAAAGGTCCAGCAAGTTCATTTACTCAAGCTTCCTTTGAACCAGTAGCCGACTTCCCACCTCCCAATGCTGTCCACATCTGACTCTGGTAATTTAAAATTCTATAATTCCTCCTTAAAACATTTTAATGTTTAGTGACCTTTTAGAGTTCATTAAACTTTATGTTTAATAGAATTCCCTCTTTCCATGTTAGCCACTAAAGTCTGATTCCTATAAATGTGTAAATCCCAATTTTATTTCCCTTCTAAATCTGTGCTATCTCCATGTTATCCCCAAATTCCTGCGATAAACTTCATGTAGCCACTTGCCTTCTTCTTGATCTTTATCCTTGTCTGACCCCTTAATGGAAGTTAGGTCTTTTCTTTCCCCTCCTGCAGGGGTCTCCCCTCAAGAGCGGTAAGTTTTCAGTTTAACAGTCTTCCCTACGTCGTCTTTCAAATCTGCCCCACACTAGGTCTTACTGTGCTTGCTTTTACTTACTCCCTCACCACTTATAGAGAAGCAGTAATACCAAAATAATAGGATTTGTGAAAATACCTGGAAAAGTGATGTTGTTTATAGAAAGGTTTTTTTAAAAAATTCATCTTCATTCACATTTAAATTTTTGATAAAATTATGAAATGAATTATTTTTATTCACCTTTGGAGTAAAGTGTGTATGTTCTCCCTAGGGATATATATTTTTTAAAGAAGGGAAACCATAGTAGGTGGTTGAAAATAGAATAAATCTTCACCAAAAAGAAATTGACCTAAAATGTAGTAGATATGAATATATTTCTTTTCAGCCCTAAATGTGACAAAAGGGAACTCTAGTTTGGAAATTAGGTAAGCTGATGTTTTTTTATAATCTTTTCTCACTACGAAAAGAGAAGACTATTTACACATTAGATTAGATGATATATACTCATATAACTATTTCCAGGAAATAATCAAAATATTTTAACACTGGATTAAGGATGATACAAGATAAAACACAGTGTACAGTGACCAAGAACTCACTGTCTCAAAAAATGCTCATTTTAGTAGATGTATCATAATAGTTCAGCCTGTTTTCAAAGAAAATTTAAGAATTCCAAAAGTACACAGAATATATCAAAAGTCAAAGACAATAATAAATGTAAAAATGTGATTTTAAGATTTATATACACTTGATTCAGAATGCTTTTAACATTAATTTCTAAGTTGATTATTTGGAAACGATAGCTGTCTTGGACCATGTCCTCCAAACAGACCCAAATACAAGTGGTAGTGAGCAAGAGATTTATTAAGGTAGGGCTTCCCCAAGACAACAAGAAGAGAGAGGGAAACAGGACCGTGAAAGAGCAGACGCCAACCCTAGGGGAGCCTTGGCCTGGGAATGTGCTCGATCGGAGACAAGGTGGCTGGGCTATGATGCTCCTGTCCCTCCTGAGCTCTCACCCTCTGCTGCATTGCCCCCCAGGCTCTTCCAAGTCTCTATGCAGATGGGCCGAGTGCTCCAGGAGACCAACGACAGTCAGGGTCAGTGCTTAAGGGAGAATCTCACAGGCACTGGGAATGGTGTCCAGTCAGGAAAGGGAACTGGCGAGCATCAGGGTGGGCATCAATCAAGTTTCCTACAGGAAGTTTACTAGAATTTCCTGGTAAGCAGGACATGACCCTGAATTTAATGAACTTTTTCTGTTATTTGGGGGCTTCCCTGGTGGCTCAGAGGTTAAAGCGTCTGCCTGCAATGCGGGAGACCTGGGTTCGATCCCTGGGTTGGGAAGATCCCCTGGAGAAGGAAATGGCAACCCACTCCAGTATTCTTGCCTGGAGAATCCCATGGACGGAGGAGCCTGGAGGGCTACAGTCCACGGGGTCGCAAAGAGTCGGACACGACTGAGCGACTTCACTTTCGCTTTCTGTTATTTACAGTTCTCAACATGAGTACCTGGCTTCTTTATGTGTACTTGCACTAGGTTGATCAACAGGCAAATAGGAAGGAGTTTACCTCTGATGAACTGAGAGCACACAGTCGAGACTTTAGGAATGATGTGTTCACTGACTCAATGACTATTCGTCTTCCAGGGACAATTCATTAAGCATGTTACTCCTCATTGGACATACCCAGACCTTATCCCTACACATGAACATTGGAAAGAGCTTTGTTGGCTTCTTTTTGTCTTGCCAGAAAATGAAAAGTGATCTTAAGAAGGACGTCTTCTTTGGGAAAAGAAAATGACATGTTATTGTATACTTGTCAACTTCGAATATCTCATTTTAGAAGCTACATTAACTCCTTGCATGTTCAGGATGTCACATGAGATTAAAAGATCACCAGAACCCTAGGGTTGTTGCTGTTCCCACATCCCACACATGCTGATATGCTGTGTTTTCCTTCTGTTTGTTTTAAATATTGTCTATTTCCACTTTTGATTTTCTCTTTGATTAAATTGTTGTTCAAAAGTGTGTTGTTTAATTTCCATGAATCACAGATTTAAAAAGGCTTTAGAATATCCTTCATGAACCCATAAAAATTTTATTGAATCTTAAAAAAGCAGATGTGTGGTTGCCAGAACACTGGGAGAGTCATAACAAGATAAAAGCAGACTTTTGGACAGAAACATTTGTGTTTCTGTGATAATGTGTTGGAATGAATAGCTGAGGGAGAAAACATGAGACTGTGATTTGATACTGTTAATACAGTGTGATTGCTCGGGAAAGCAAGGACAAATGATGTTTTCATATACTTCAGAAAATTTAAAAGTCATCATACATGCCATGACTGTGTGATTGAAAAGAAAAGGAAGTATTTCCATTTCCAACCTTGCTACAGGGCTGAATCACAACATCTGGCAATAGGCCAAGCATCTTTAGAACCTCTCCTTGACTTTGTCCAGGCTCTAGGGCATGATAAGGAAATCACTGCTTTAATCTGTAATGATACTGATGCTATGGATAAGCTCAGTAGTCTGAAGACTTTTCTCAAGCAGTCTTATTATCAGTTCTCTCATTGCTTTTGGGACTCTGATGCGGTTATTTCATATTACATGGATATAGGCAATTTGTCCAGCATTCTACAGGATGTTTCACAAGTTCCAGCCCTGGTGAAGTAGTCTTCTCTATGGGCAGCTGTTGTCTCCATTTAATATCTAGGACAGAGGTTCTCAAATTTAAGATTACTTCTGAATCACCCCAAAGCTTAATTAAAATACAGATTTCTGGGCCCCACCCCAGAGGTTCAGATTTAGTAGGTCTAGGGTAGGGCCAGAGAATTTGCATTTTGCACATATTCCAAGGTGATGTTGTTGCTGATCCTACTGGTCCAGGAACCACATTTTAAGAACTACTAGTTTAGGGAAATGAAAGAGTTTAGTACATGGAAGCAGATAAATGGTATGCTCAAATATTCTAGTATGCTAAGATTAAGAGACTAGAAGCAGCTTGAACTACCAGATAAAAAAACTTGGCTGGCTGTTCAGCCATAGGGAAATAGGTGTAGACCAGAGATAACATTTTAGATGACTTAATGGAAAAATCTGACTATGTTTAAATTATCTGGACTTTTCAAGTGGAAACAGCTTGTTTGCCTGATTAATCTATATCATTTTGGTATTTCTTTTTAAGAGATATTTTATGGAGATTGGATATTATGCTCACCTAAATATCCATAAAGATAGTTTTCTACATTTATGAAACTATTTGCCAAATGATAAATGCTGTTTCTAGTTCATCCGATTAGCCTGAAATTAGGACATTTGCTGAAAAAGAGCATAATAGAAAAATTTGACAATGCAATATTTATCACGATAATATAATTTTTAAAAAACCCTGAGTCTTTAGCAAATGCAGTATCATTATTTGTCCATAAAAATGCCATGAATCCCTCCTTGGGGATTCATATCCTGTTAATAGATATGAGCTAGGAAAATAACACATATTTTCATAAAATTTCATTATAACCCTGAATATATCTTTAGTATATGTATAGATTTTCCCTGTTGATTATAGTCTTTTTCTCAGTTTTTAAAGTAATAAACAAATAAGTTAAAAATAAATCCAGTTACTATCCATTTAAGTCTCTCCAGGTTTTCATCCATCATTTTAAAAAATTGCCAAAATATATTTTCTGATATTATAAGCTCTAGATCTCTTTTCTCCCACAGTCTTACATGCATGGAGTTATACATGTGTCGTTATAAACATGTGTGCTGTTAGAGCTAAGTCTTATTAATGTTATAATATAGGTTCGGTGCTATGGGTATAAGTTTATGTTCAGTTGCATTAACTTTCAACTTAAGCAGCTTTTTTATTATTAGATGAATATATAAAAGTTTTTCAGAGAGTTGAAGAAGGAAGTTAGAAGGAGGAAATGCGACTGTTGCTTAACAAGGGGCTGAACTATCTTTCTGGTTATGTACAAAGCAAAAGTTAAGTAGGTATTTGTCAGAATATTTCACGTATTTGACCCAGTTTCACAGCCTCTTTAAAATTCTGTTACATTGAAGACATTTATCATGAGAATCATGATAAAGAATCATTTATCATGAATTGAACTGAACTGAAAGACACATGTTTGTTTTCTACTTGTATTATTCTGTTAATATTCCTGCTATTTTTTAATACTGAAAAAGATTTCTTTCAGTTCAGTTCAGTTCAGTCACTCAGTCGTGTCCGACGCTTTGCGACCTCATGAATCGCAGCACACCAGGCCTCCCTGTCCATCATCATCTCCCCGAGTTCACTCAGACTCACGTCCATCGAGTCCATGATGCCATCCAGCCATCTCATCCTCGGTCGTCCCCTTCTCCTCCTGCCCCCAATCCCTCCCAGCATCAGAGTCTTTTCCAATGAGTCAACTCTTCGCATGAGGTGGCCAAAGTACTGGAGCTTCAGCTTTAGCATCATTCCTTCCAAAAGAAATCCCAGGGCTGATCTCCTTCAGAATGGACTGGTTGATCTCCTTGCAGTCCAAGGGACTCTCAAGAGTCTTCTCCAACACCACAGTTCAAAAGCATCAATTCTTTGGCGCTCAGTCTTCTTCACAGTCCAACTCTCACATCCACACATGACCACAGGAAAAACCATAGCCTTGACTAGATGGACCTTTGTTGGCAAAGCAATGTCTCTGCTTTTGAATATGCTATCTAGGTTGGTCAAAACTTTTCTTCCAAGGAGTAAGCGTCTTTTAATTTCATGGCTGCAGTCACCATCTGCAGTGATTTTGGGGCCCAAAAAAATAAAGTCTGACACTGTTTCCACTGTTTCCCCATCTACTTCCCATGCAGTGATGGGACCTGATGCCATGATCTTCATTTTCTGAATGTTGAGCTTTAAGCCAACTTTTTCGCTCCCCTCTTTCACTTTCATCAAGAGGCTTTTTAGCTCCTCTTCACTTTCTGCCATAAGGGTGGTGTCATCTGCATATCTGAGGTTATTGATATTTTTCCCGGCAGTCTTGATTCCAGCTTGTGTTTCTTTCCAGTCCAGCGTTTCTCATGATGTATTCTGCATATAAGTTAAATAAGCAGGGTGACAATATACAGCCTTGACATACTCCTTTTCCTATTTGGAACGAGTCTGTTGTTCCATGTCCAGTTCTAACTGTTGCTTCCTGACCTGCATACAGATTTCTCAAGAGGCAGGTCAGGTGGTCTGGTATTCCCATCTCTCTCAGAATTTTCCACAGTTTCTTGTGATCCACACAGTCAAAGGCTTTGGCATAGTCAATAAAGCAGAAGTAGATGTTTTTCTGGAACTCTCTTGCTTTTTCCATGATCCAACAGATGTTGGCAATTTGATTTCTCGTTGCTCTGCGTTTTCTAAAACCAGCTTGAACATCAGGGAGTTCATGGTTCACGTATTGCTGAAGCCTGGCTTGGAGAATTTTGAGCATTACTTTACTAGCATGTGAGATGAGTGCAATTGTGTGGTAGTTTGAGCATTCTTTGGCATTGCCTTTCTTTGGAATTGGAATGCAAACTGACCTTTTCCAGTCCTGGGGCCACTGCTGAGTTTTCCAAATGTGCTGGCATATTGAGTGCAGCACATTCACAGCATCATCTTTCAGGATTTGAAATAGCTCAACTGGAATTCCACCACCTCCACTAGCTTTGTTCGTAGTGATGCTTTCTAAGGCCCACTTGACTTCACATTCCAAGATGTCTCTCTCTAGATTAGTGATCACATCATCATGATTATCTGGGTCGTGAAGATCTTTTTTGTACAGTTCTTCCGTGTATTCTTGCCACCTCTTCTTAATATCTTTTGCTTCTGTTAGGTCCATACCATTTGTGTCCTTTATCAAGCTCATCTTTGCATAAAATGTTCCCTTGGTATCTCTAATTTTCTTGAAGAGATCTCTAGTCTTTCCCATTCTGTTGTTTTCCTCTATTTCTTTGCATTGATCGCTGAAGAAGGCTTTCTTATCTCTTCTTGCTATTCTTTGGAACTCTGCATTCAGATGCTTATATCTTTCCTTTCCTCCTTTGCTTTTCGCCTCTCTTCTTTTCAAAGCTATTTGTAAGGCCTCCCCAGACAGCCATTTTGCTTTTTTGCGTTTAGATCTGGGGGAACATGAATTCTTTTGCTATCCTGTATTCAGTCTCAGTGATCTTTGGCAGTGAATATATGTTTCTCTGAAACTCAGTTTCCTCACCTATGATCTCCTCCAGTACCAAAAGTCTATGGTTACATTGTAGTCATTGTTTCCTGTAGGATGTGTCAAAAAAGATGACAGCTTTGCAGTCATTTTTATGCTGGGGAGAGTGCCATATATGTAAAGTTATTTAGATTTTAATTAAATGGCTTAGAACGTGGAAACAATGGTATAGTATATTAGTTATCCACTGCTGCGTAGCAAATGACCACAGACTTAGTGGCTCGAAGCAATTCACATTTTAAAATATTATCTCAAAGTTTCAAGTGGGTCACGGTCTCATCTACTTAGGGTCTCACAGGCTGCAATGAAAGTGGCTACTGGGCTGTGTTTCCATTTGGAGCTAGAGTTCCTTTAGCAAACTCATTCATGTTGTTCCCACAGCTGACAAAGGTCTGTGGTTCTTTGTCACCATAGGACTGAGGCCCTTAGCTCTTAGAGGCCTTCTCTTTCCAGAGACAATCCAGAACCGAGCCAGCACGTGAGCATCTCTATGGCTTCGAGTCTATCACAGCCGGTCACTTCTGAAGGACTCACCCAAGATGTCTTTGTTTTAGTTAAATTTAAGTTATCTGTTCAGAGATTTCATGACGCCTGTAAGATTCCTTCACATTTGCCACATAAGGTAACATAATTGTGGGAGGGAAGAATAGCCTTTGCTGTATTCTTTTGCCCTGAAGCAAGTTGTAGGTCCTGACCACAGTCAGTGGGAGAGGTTTCCAAAGAGGCACAGAAGTCAGGGGCAGGAGTCCTGGTGGTCAGCTTGGAATTCGGCTTGCTACAGGTGGGCAAAAAGTTGAGATTCGTGATGCAGTTATTCATCTGATGAGCAGTCGTCATTTAAGGTCTCCGTTAGTTCTCCTATCTTCAAAGTAGAGGAACACAGTACTGATGTTTCCGTAGTGCAGTCAAGACTAACAAGATAATGTGTACAAATTATCTTACAATTTTTGGCACGTCGTCGGTTCTCTATTATTAGTTAAAATTATTATTATTGTTGTCATACTAATTATATTACTTGATTTTGGTTCCTTTTATCTCATGCAATAATTTTTCAGTTTTATTTGGTTGTCTGAAAATTATGTCAATACTTACAGTACGATTCATAAGACATGCTAGTTCTTGTGTTCTTGATTTCAAATAGTAGTTTTGTTTTGCATTTAACTGTGACCCTGAAAGTAAATCCAACTTCCTTTCCAAGCTGACTCAACATTTAATGAGTAATATCTCAATGACTAGATTTTCATTTTTGTTTGTTTTCTGGTTTGCTTTCTGTGCTTTTCTTCTAGGTGCTTTACTTACAGGTTACTGGCTTTTCTCCTGGGGCCCTTTCCCTTTCACTTGGCATGGCAACTATTGCCAGCATAAGAATTTATATAGATGCAGGAGTCCCTGCTAGCCAAGTGGAGTTCTCCGTCTGGTATCTCAATAGGTTAAAGAACAGCCCACTGAGAAAGCTATTGATAGCATTGGCATCTGTTTGACACAGAAGGATTGAAGGAACAGGCATCTGTAGTAACTGGCTTAATAGTACACAGATTACAAAAGGTAACTCCAAGAGACAGCTTAAGGGTTCCGCCTTCTAGTTCTATGAAATTTGCACGATATTAAACCAAGAATTTTTAAATAAAGAAATGCAGATGTGTCATCTTTCTCTGTCCTCTGCTGTGGCTGGTATTGGTGACCTGGGCATCTCATTTCCTTGTATGGTTCCTACTGAGGCTCCATTGCAGACTGGGGAGGGAAAGACACCTGAGGCTGGGGAGCAAAGAAAGCAAGAGACCAGGTGAAGGTGGGTGCAGGGGATCTTTTTTTGAGAGGTATACTAAACAGATTTTCACTCCCTCAGGAGTGAAATCAAGTTAAAGAACACAGGCTATTTTATCTGCTTGTCTTTAAATTTAAACACTTCATTAAATGATGCTCAAGTTGCTTTATTTAAACATTGGACATTTTAGGGGGTTGGCAGCCAATGAAACATAGTAATGTCTTCTACTTTTGGTAAATCGAGGTTGAACAACTTAATGAGTATAACACATGGGGAAGTACACATACTCAGCCATTAATATCTTCCCTGTGTAATATTTATGACTGTAATTGCTGCTCTGATTGTATATTGTGTGAACTTGAAGCACATTAATGTATTGGATGAGTAATAGAATTTGGTGGCAATGCACAGTAATTGGTATTCTGGAAGAGGGCTGAGTTTTAAATTGCATTCTTTCCTGAGTTTGCAGTGCATTTTATGACTCATCTACCTCACAGTGTGTTGGTGGCTGACAAATTGAAGTCTTTTTGCTGAATAGTAAACATCAGAGACAGTTTGGTCTTCTCCTAGCTTTTCTGTTTGAGTTTCTCATCATTCATTCAAAGTATCAAAAATAAATCATTGATTCCTGTTAATTGACTTTTGTCCATTCTGACCTAGAGAGAAGGCGCATTTGTCAATACGTCACTGTATGTATCGGGGGTGCCAGGAATGTGGTCTCTAAGCTCTTCAGGGGCCATTGTATGCCTTGGAAATAAAAGGGGGTCTATTAGTTCATTCTTCATTGACTGTTCCAGGTAGATCACAGGCCTTTGGGCACCCCAGCCCTCTTTCCTTGTTGGGTGGGCTTAGAGGTGAGAGAGAAGGACATATTTTCTTCTTTTACTTTGCTAAACGTCTTTATTGTTACAAAGTGTAACACAAAAGTTGTATAGTGTAGCAATTTTCATCAAAAATCAATGATTGCTTAAATTGACAAACAGGGACACTTATTCTGTGGAGTAAAATCTAATGGTAAGGACACATTAGAATAGGAGAGAGTGGCTTTTGTCATTCAATAGTTCATCTTCAATAAATAAAATCTGAGCCTAGGTTAGTCACCACTAGTCACACTTTTGCTTTTAATACGTGTACATTTTTATTTGCCCATTCCGTATATAAAGAAGTAAGCATTTAAAATTTTTCATGCAACATAATATAACATATAATACATAGTTTTCTCTCTCATGTTCACCTAAGAAGCCTTATAATAGCAATTCTGTGAATGAGTACATCAGTGTTTTCCATTATGGTCCATGGAACAGCATCACAGGAGAGCGTGTTAGAGATGTGGACTCTTAGGTGTACCCAAGTCCTGCTGAATTAGAAATGCTGATGAATGGTGCTCAACCGGTCTATGTTTTACACGTGTTCTAGGTGACTCCAGTGTAGTCTATGAGAACCATTGATGTAGAAAGTATTATCATACTCATTGTAGAGATGATACAGTTGATGCTCACTGTGGTCTGATGATTGCAGAAATAAATGGCTAGTTCATTTTAGGGCCCTTCCTCAAACCCAGAAAATAAATAAAGAATTAAATAAATAAAATACATAAATAATTAAAGAAAATAATAAAGAAATAGTGAATTCCATAGACCAGGAAAACAGTCACTCGTAAATGAATTGAGAAAGGGGCCATTTCCTTGCTTTCTCATCATGAAAGTGGGTTTTAAAACTATTAACACTAGAATATTAACCTAGAAAGAGTTTTAATGATGCAAGGAACATTTTGCAGTCCCTCCATTGTGTTCCTCATTTTCTTTTTAGTGGAGTGCAAATAGGATGTAGTTAAATCCCAGAGAGGTGGCGGTTGCATGTTAACAGAAGTGGGAGACTGTTTTAATCATGTCTTCCTAGCCCAATGAGTCTGTGGATAGATTTCCACCAGGGCCTTTCGCACACCACATTACCCATGCTCAGAGTGCCCTGTGGTGGTTTTCCTGCATGCACAATTTTACACACGCTACAGAGAAGTTTCTTAGTTGCTGTGGTATCAAAATGAATGTTAACTATCCCTCTGTGACTTGGGAAATGAATGTTTCCTCTTGCGCTGAAAGCAGAAAACAGTGGCCGTTATCTGTAATAGGAAAGTCTGTAGAGTGCTGCCTGCTGAGGCCTGTTTCTCTGTGAACTCAGTTTGGGCTTTGTGTGAAAAACAAATAAGTAAACTTTAAGTCTATTGTTTATTCAACTAGGAAGAATTTCCTTGAATAGAAGATGTTAGTGTGCAATTAGGTGAATGTACCATGCATTTGGGTGTGGTTTTTATTCTGCATATATATAAAACATGATGCTCCGTTTATGGGGAAAGAAAGCTTGATAAACATGTCAGTATTTCATGAATAATTACAAAGAGAACATGCGGGTAACAACTGCTAAGTTTGGAAGGGATTGGTGACTCTCTACGCACTTCTGCTGTGTGTCCAGAGTGACTTGTTTTCTGCTCAGGACTGCTGCCTCTTTGCATTTGCAATTGCGGTTTCCTTTCCCTGGAGCCCTCCCCACAAAATGCAGAATTATAAGGCTGGCAAACTCCTTTTCATCCTTATGTGTTGGCTGAAAAGATGCCTTAGCCCTTTCTGGTCCATGCCTGCAATGCACTTTGAAATGTCTCCTTCAGAGTATAATCATTAGCTATGTGCATGAGTGTCTCTTTATATTTTCAGGTGTCACTCCTCAGTATCTAGTCTGTACCTGACATACTGCAGGATTCAATAAATAATGCTTCCGTGAGTTAATGACGGGCATTTCCAAATGGATAAAGTCCTCAAACCAGCATCTCCTCTATGCACTGTCGTTTTTGCCCAATCTTCCAAGTCCCAGTGAGGAAGCCAGAATCCCTAGAGCTGTCAATGCCTTCTCTCTTTACTTTAGTCAGTTCTACCTCCTATCGTCAGTTCGGTTCAGTTCAGTCCCTCGGTCGTGTGACTCTTTGCGAGCCCATGGACAGCAGTACGCGAGGCTTCCCTGTCCATCACCAACTCTCAGAGCTTGCTCAAACTCAGGTCCATCGAGTCGGTGATGCCAGTCAGCCACCTCACCCTCTGTCGTCTTTATTCCTAACACCCTGACGTTTATCTGGTGTCTGTCTCTCAACACTCCACTCAGTTCTTGTCTAAAAGATTAAGTTTCTTCAAGCTAGGTTCTCTTCCTGTTTCTCCTCTTTCAGTAAATGTTTTGGCTGTTGTTGCCATGAAGATGAAACCTGGGCCAGTTGCCCCATCTCCTATCTCCTGAATCCTCTGAATGCCTTTGCCTGGGTGAAGTCTTAAGTCCCGCATTTGAGAGCTGTTGGTTCCTAACTCTCACCAGGTGACCTTCGATACTGTGGCCGGTACATCCTTGGGGGAAGGATGACTCCCGCTACTCTGTCCTGCAAGATCCTTGCTGGTTTTGCTTCCTGTCACACACCAGGGTATGGGAGGTTCTCCACAGAGTCATGCACAATAATGGGTTAAGGAATTCACTAAAATGGGGGAAAGCAAATTGAGAAGGCCAGTGTGAGTGAAAGCAGAAAAGGCATTGTTTGCTGTGCTCCCTTCCGCTCGTGGAGAGCTGTGAAGGGCCCGGGGTTCTGTTGTACCTGCTGTGGGGTTTGCACCCCAATGTAGAGAGTCCATCATATCTTTGACCCTTATTGTCCTGCAATCATGAAATCAACCTTCAGTTCAGTTCAGTTCAGGAAAATAATCAGACCATTTTGCACCAAACGTTTGGGGTTGGGGGCTGTTTGAAGGAACTGGCTGGGAATCCCATGTGCTGGTCCTCATAAAAGCCAGGGCCTGTGAGAAATTACCACCCCTCCTGTGAGGGTGCAGCACCTCCCGCTGTGAGAGGGGGCACGGAGGAGCCATCCCAATGGCTCCTTGTCTAGCAAACAGCTTGGATGTCTTTGCTCACTGCACCAGTCTCATCTGGCTGGTGGCAGAGTTCTCTGTGTAACTCAGTGATGTGCATGTCCCAGACGCCATGGTTCAGTGTCCCTCACTAGACTTTTAGGGTTTCTATCCTTTTGCCCAAATCCATTTCTGGTCTTCTCGCTCGCTTTTCTTCATATGCTCTGTGCCCACAGTGGAATTCTGCATGCCGCCTGTGTGCGCCCCTTCCTGCACTGCCACTGTGTCTTCCCTTGTGCCTTCCCTCACTCACTAGTTTTTTTTTTTTTAATTAATTAATTTAATTTTTTTTAATTGAAGGATGATTGCTTTACGGAATTTTGCTGTTTGCTGTCAAACCTCAACATGAATCGGCCGTAGGTCTACACAGATCCCCCTCTCATCCCTCTCTTCCTTTGCGTCTCCCCCTCCCATCTGCTTCCCACGCACTGTCCTCCTTCTCTGAGCAACTAAGAGGCATGAAAACCTCAAGGTTCTGCTCAAACCTCTGGTCCTCTCTTCGCTGGATGTTTGCCCATGAGGGACCTCCAGATGAGGGAGACCTTTATCTCCTCACTTCTCTTCTCCAGTCTCAATGATGCCTCCACAGAATATTTTTTCTGAGCCTCTAGGGGAAAAGTAATCTTTCTTTTTAACCCTCCTCCATCATAGCAGTGAACTTTAAAGTTGGCATTAACACACTATCCCTTGTCTTATGCATATATTTATTTCTTTACTTTGCAAGTTCATTCAGAGAAGCTGCCATATCTTATGTGTCTTATATCCTGGAGTAACTTGAGTATTATAGACATTCAAAAATATATAATGAATAAATGAAAAGATAGGTGCAAGGGGTATGTGCAAAAGGCTTGAGGTGCAGGTATGGGAGGCATACCCATCTCTTTAGCTTGGCCACGTGGGCTGGGTATGCTGCGAGCTGGGGGTGACACCTCCTCCAAGCCCCACTCTAACCCCTCACCCGACTCACAAATCCTCAAAACACTCAGAGTGACTCTCAGGATTATATTTCAGCAAGGGAATAGGAAGGCCTGACTCATCATGACTTAGGAGTGGGTTATAGGGTAGACTGGGGACCCAAAGCATTGTACTTTCAGAATGCATTATGATATATGAAGCTGAGAACTAGCAGGTAGGTATCTTTTTGTTTCCACTCCCATTCCATTGACAGGCAGTGCCTGTAAGAGGAGAAAAATATCCCAACCGCAGGGAAATTTTCAGTGAAGTCTCAAGATAATATTATTTTTAAAGTGATGTCAATGCTATGAAACAAAAGAAAAAAGATCTGTGTGGATGCTTAACGATCTCACACTTTTGCCTTCCAGGAGACGGAACTGTTAGATCTCAGCCTTGTCAAAGACGCCAGATGTGGGAAGCATGCCAAGGCACCCAAGGTAGGAAGTGGAGCATGCTATGCGTACCAGATGCTGCCTTGATTATTTAGCTGTGTCATGGCATCAATTAATTGCCCCAGTTAAAAGTTTCTCTGTTGTAGATGTTGTAAAATGCAATAAAACAGCCAATCCTTCCAGAAGCCAGTATGTCCAAACAGTACCATTTTTGATGAAAAATGGAAACAATGAGCAAATATAGAATCAGTGGACATAGGACTTGCTTTATGCCCTTGGATTTTTTTAAAAAATAATATGCAAAAGTTATTGGATAATTCTAAATACTCAAAATGTGCTTTAAAGTGTTTGAAAAATTCCCTGAGCCTTGTAAGCATACGTGAACCTACCTTTTAGACAGATAAACAGGATCTTTTAGCTCAAATGTTTTGTAGTTGGAGTCATTTCATCCCTGAAGCCAGAGTGTCAAATCTTTTTGCAAATGTTCCCAATGAACACCCACAGACATTGGGATCAGTTATACGGAATGTCAACTTACCTGCGTTTGAAAAACTTACTGAAGAAACATCTAAAGCAGTGTTTGCAATTTATTTAGTTTTGGAAGATTGTTTTAAAATGTTGAATATAGGACTTCCCTGGTGATCCAGTGGCTGAGATGCCATGCTTCTGCTGAGGAGGGTGCAGGCTTGATCCCCAGTCAGGGAACTAAGATTCCACATGTCATGTGGTATGGCCCAAAAAGTGTTGAATAAAACATTACATATATTTTAAAAATTTAGATTGTCTAGTAAGGTATAGTAGCAGGATGTATTGACTTGTTATCAAACTGGGAAACTATGCTTTAGTGTATTTAAATTTTAATACTTTAAGGACTTCTTCTGTAGCACAGAGAGAATGTTGGCAAATAGGGAAGTACAGGTGCCATTCAGGGACTCGCCTCCTTCCATAATTGATATAAAACCAGCAATTTTCTATTTGAGTATCTACCTGCAACTTTTGCTTTATTCCTTAAAAGTCAAAACATATACTTTGACATCAAAAATTATCTGTTGCTGTGGAGATGCGGCGAGGAAAGTCACCTAGAGTGATTGTCTTCAGATACCTAGCAGTGTGGTAGTTGCTGGTGAATTGTGTCATAGAGCAAACAGCCAAATACAATACAAATTTTATTGCTGAAGATGTTAAAATACCTACAGAAAAATGGGGTAAATGAAAAGAAAGAAAAATCAAAATTATTTTTAGAACGGTTTCTGTGCTTCACCTGAAAATGGTCCATTATTTGCATCAATCACTTAGAAATATGCTTGCAATGCAGAAGACCTGGGTTCGATACCTGGGTTGGGAAGATCCTCTGGAGAAGGGAAAGGCTACCACCCACTGCAGTATTCTGGCCTGGAGAATTCCATGTACTGTATAATCCATGGGGTCACAAAGAGTCAGACACGACTGAGCATCTTTCACTCACTCGCTCACTTGAAAATACAATAGTGTTTCAATCACTTAGAAATACAATGGTGTTTCACTCACTTAGAAATACAATGGTGTTTCACTCACTTAGAAATACAATGGTGTTTCAATAGTTTGGTCTTTCATTTTTGTATCAAGCTTATTGTCTTTTAATGTTTTGTCAGAATTGTTCAGTTTTCAGGGTAGACATTTTATTCTTCTCCCAAGATTTTAGACAGGTTTCACATAAGCCTATTAGTTCCAAGAACTATATTGATAACAATTACAAATGTTGTCTTTTAATGCAAATTCATTGGCCTAATTTGAGTTTCCTAGTCATTATTGGCTAAAGTCAGTTGCCTGCCCTCCTTTTTGTTTCCAGGCTTTGGGTGTTCAAGTCAGTTCCTCTGGCACACAGAGACCTTCTTTTAGGTTTGATTCTTTTACTGCAGCCCACAGCCTACTTAAGTTAAATATTTCATATACGGACACAGTTTGATAAATGTCTACTGAATGTTGAGAAATGAACAGCACTAGGGTATGTACTCTGCTTGGTTGATAAACCACTATTTGATCCTAAAATGCTACCCTTCAGGACAGATTTCAACCTCAGAATACTCTGGCTTTTAAAGTTTGTTCAACCTAGGTTTGTGTTCTCTATTTTATTATCCACATTCTTGATTTTTTTTTTTTTTTTTTTACTTTACATTCCTTGCTGGAGTTCAAGCATCTCAATACACTTTAACATTTTCAGAGCCAGTTTCTTTGCATATTGCTGTGGTTGTTCAGTCACTCAGTTGTGTCCGACTCGGCAACCACATGGACTGCACCATGCCAGGCTTCCCTATCCTTCACCATCTCCGGAAGCTTGCTCAAATTCATGTCCATTGAGACAATGATGCCATCCCACCATGTCGTCCTCTGTCATCCCCTTCTCCTCCTGCCTTAAATCTTTCCCACAATGAGAGCCTTTTCTATGAGAGTTGGCTCTTTGCATCAGATGACCGAGTACTGGAGCTTTAGCATCAGTCCTTCCAATGAATATTCAGGACTGATTTCCTTTAGGATTGACTGGTTGGATCTCCTTGCAGTCCAAAGGACTCTCAAGAGTCTTATCCAGCACCACAGTTCAAAAGCATCAGTTCTTAGGCACTCAGCCTTCTTTATGGTCCAACTCTCACATCCATATATGATATTGGAAAAACCATAGCTTTGACTATACAGACTTTTGTTGGCAAAGTAATATCTCTGCTTTTTAATATACTGTCTAGATTGGTCATAGCTTTTCTTCCAAGGAGCAAGTGTCTTTTAATTTCATGGCTAAAGTCACCATCTGCAGTGATTTTGGAGCCCAAGAAAATAAAGTCTGTCACTATTTCCATTGTTTCTCCATCCATTTACCAGGAAATGATGGGACTCGATGCCATAATCTTCATTTTTTGAATGTTGAATTTGAGGCAAATTTTCACTCTCCTCTTTGTCCTTCATCAAGAGGCTCTTTAGTTCTTCCTCGCTTTCTGCTGTAAGGGTGGTGTCACCTGCATATCTGAGGTTACTGGTATTTCTCCCGGCAATCTTGATTAAAGCTTGTGCTTCATCCAACCCGACATTTCACATGATGTATTCTGCATATAACTTAAATAAGCAGGGTGACAACATACAGCCTTGACATACTCCTTTCCCAATTTTGAAACAGTCCATTGTTGCATATCTGGTTCTAACACTTGCTTCTTGACCGACATACAGGTTTCTCAGGATGCAGATAAGGTGGTCTGGTATTCCAAATTCTCTTGAAGAATTTTCCACAGTTTGTTGTGATCCACACAGTCAAAGGCTTTAGCATAGTCAATGAAGCAGAAGTAGATGTTTTTCTGAAATTCTCTTGCTTTTTTGATGATAAAATGGATGTTGCCAATTTGATATCTGGTTCCTCTGTCTTTTCTAAATCCAGTTTGAACATCTGGAATTTCATGGATCACTTACTGTTGTTGAAAGCCTGGCTTGGAGAATTTTGAGCATTATTTTGCTAGTGTGTGAGATGAATGCAATTGTGCAGTAGTTTGAGCATTCTTTGGCATTGCCTTTCTTTGGGACTGGAATGAAAACTAACATTTTCAAGTCCTGTGGCCATTGCTGAGTTTTCCAAATTTGCTGGCATGTTGAGTGCAGCAACATATCAGCATCATCTTTTAGGATTTTAAGTAGCTCAGCTAGAATTCCATCACCTCCACTAGCTTTGTTTGTAGTGATGCTTCTTAAGGCCCACTTGACTTCACCTTCCAGGATGTTGGGCTTTACGTGAGTGATCACACCATCGTGGTTATCTGGGTCATCAAAATCTTTTAATAATTCTTCTGTGTATTCTTGCCACCACCTTTTAATAGCTTCTGCTTCTGTTAGGTCCATACCATTTCTGTCCTTTATTGTGCCCATCTTTGCATGAAATGTTCCCTTGATATCTCTAATTTTCTTGAAGAGATCTCTAGTCTTTCCCATTCTTTGTTTTCCTCTATTTCTGTACACTGATCACTGAGGAAGGCTTTCTTACCTCTTGCTATTCTTTGGAACTCTGCATTCAAATGGGTATATCTTTCCTTTTTTCCTTTGCCTTTCACTTCTCTTCTTTTCTCAGCTCTTTGTAAGGCCTCCTCAGACAACCATTTTGTCTTTTTGCATTTCTTTCTCTTGGGGATGAGTTTGATCACCACCTCCTATACAATGTTACAAATCTCCGTCCATAGTTCTTCAGGCACTCTGTCTATCAGATCTAATCCCTTGAATCTATTTCTCACTTCCACTGTATAATTGTAAGGGTTTTGATTTAAGTCATAACTAATGGTCTAGTAGTTTTCCCTACTTTCTTCAACTTAAGTCTGAATTTTACAATAAGGAGTTCATGATTTGAGCCACAGTCAGCTCCCAGTCTTGTTTCTGCTGACTGTATAGAGCTTCCACATCTTTGGCTGCAAATAACATAATTAATGTGATTTCAGTATTGATCTTCTCATGATGTTCATGTTAGAGTCATCTCTTGTGTTGTTGGAAGAAGGTGTTTGCTATGACCAATGCATTCTCTTGGCAAAACTTTCTTAGCCTTCCCCTGCTTCATTCTGTACTCCAAAGCCAAACTTGCTTGTTACTCCAGGTATCTTTTGACTTCGTACTTTTGCATTCCAGTCCCCTGTGATGAAAAGGACATTTTCATAGAACCATTCAACTTCAGCTTCTTCAGCATTGGTGGTTGGGGCATAGACTTGGATTACTCTGATATTGAATGGTTTGCCTTGGAAACGAACTGATATCATTCTGTCATTTTTGAGATTGTACCCAAGTACTGCATTTCAGACTCTTTGTTGACTATGAAGGCTACTCCATTTCTTCTAAAGGATTCTTGCCCACAGTAGTAGATATAATGGTCACCTGAATTAAATTACCCATTCCAGTCCATTTTAGTTCTCTGATTCCTAAAATGTCAGTGTTCACTTTTGTCCTCTCTTGTTTGACCGCTTCCAATTTCCCTTAATTCATGGACCTAACATTCCAGGTTCCTATGCAATATTGCTCTTTACAGCCTCAGACTTTCCCTTCACCACCAGCACATCCACAACTGGGCACTGTTTCTTAGACACTAGATAATAATAATAAAAATGAATACTTCATATACATTGTTGTAAGGGTTAAATCAAATAATTCATTAACAAACCACTAGCAGCAGAGAAGTTCTCAAATTAGAATTAAAGGGTCAGCCCTGGGGAGTTTTAAAAAATGCTGACCCTTGTTTTCTACTCCGAGAGATGCTACAAGAATCTAGTTAATATGTGTAGTGTGGACACTGGGTTTTGAAGAGTAAATTTGTCACAAAATTTGAACACCACTGCCTGAAGTTATCATTACTATATAATCAGCACTCATTAAATAGTAACCACTATTATCACTATTATCATCATTATTTTTTTATTTATCATTATTTAAATTTCAAATTTCCAGAAATCAGTTTCATTTCACTCAAACTAGAAAAGCTTATGTTGTAAAAACAGTTTGGAATAGACGCTTGGCTGAAAGGGACTTGGTGGATGGACAGGCAAGAAAGAAGTAGGTTATTAATACCAGATTTAAGATCTTTAAATTGCAAAAGAAAATCTTTTCTTGAACTGAATAAATGAAAAGTTAATTTATTAAAAATGATTGGAATGTGTTGAACAATTCAATGAAATTTCTGAGTTTGCATCGAGTCTCATTCAGCTGCTCAAGAACTGTTACCAAATAATAGATGTCTTTTTCTTTCACTGGACTGGCTTCTAAGGTGCTGGAAGGAATTCCTTTTTTATCCTCAGGGTCCTCGTGGTGGCCATCTCTACACACCACCCCGGCAGCGCACAGCTTCCCACACTGCAGCAATTCTGTGTAGCAGGCAGCAAAAGAGAGGTTAGCTTCCTACAGAGTATTCCAGAAAGACTGAAGCATAACCGCCTCATAGAAGGAGGCGTCTGGTCCGGAGGAGGAAACCTCAGTAGGAGGGGACCATTGTGTTGGTGAGACTAGATGCAGCAGGATGATGATTAGTGAGAAAAGTTGGGAAGCTTAGGACAAGAAGGTGGTGCAACATGGAGACAGACTGAGTGGAAGACTTCCTGTGGGCACAATGATCAGAGGAAGGCAGAACAGTGGAGCAGATAGTGTTTATCAAATACGCAAGAACCCCGCAAGTATTTATCCATGTATTCCTATTATTTTTGTTTTTCACAACATCTCATTATAGAAAAATTCACAATCTAGTTGAAGATGAACTGTTTCCTATGCCTGCTGTGATTTGAAATAGCATTAAAGGAAATGAAAAAGCGTCTATGTGTTAACGAATTTTAAATGTCTACTCCCGACACAATGCATTCAATTCCAGATCTGCTTTGCTGTATACAGCTTTTGTTCAGGTTAGCAGGTCTGCAGTTTCTCATTGGAGAGAAATTAGGAAATGTTTATTCAAATAGAAAAGCTAAACTAAAAGTACCTAAGTTTTTGAGATATAAAATGTGTTTATGCTTCCCTTTTTGTCCTCTGCCTCCCCTCTCTTTTGCCTCCTCTCCTGCCCCCTGCACCCTCAGGTTTATGAAGCGCGTGTAAGAGGAAGAGTCTATGTTGCATGCGTCTTATCTATGCCATATACACACACTGGATCTTCATTTCAAAAGGAGCTTTGATTTTTAAAGGAGAGTGTATCACTATGGTTTCTGATCTATCAGTGGTATAGCATTAATTAAATAAAATAGGCTTGACTAGAATAAAAAAGATCAGTCTTGTGCAGAGCAAATTTTGTGATACTTTTTTATGTGTGTGAGTGTATGCTCTGGAACAGAACAAAAAGTATATTTTTTGTATGGGCTACCCCATATCCTGATTGCATGCATGCTCAGTAGTGTTCAACTTTTGCGACCCCCATGGATTATAGCCCACCAGGCTCCTCTGTCCCTGGGATTTCCCAGGCAAGAATACTGAAGTGGGGTGCCATTTCCTTCTCCAGGGATCTTCGCAACCCAGAGATTGAACCTGCATCTCCTAGGGTATTCTTTACTCGTCCCAGAAAGTTTTCAGAAATGCTGCTAAAAAAGGTAATTCCTTTACCTCTTAGGAACTATCTTATCCTTAGGAGTGCTGAAAAGTAGATGGGCCTAGGGAAGTGGAGTTGTGGTCTCGGATGCCTGCCCTGCCATTAACGAGCTCAGGTTGTTCCATGCCTCTGCTTTCTCATCGAAGAAATCAGTGTCGGGGGAGCACATGATTTTATGCATGTAAGTTTTGTTCACTGCTTATTTCCAACATTTAAGGGCAGTTAATCAAGCCAAGGCACTCCATCTTACAGATTATAAAACTGAGGTAAAACTTCCTACCCTGGTCATAGCAAATCATGAACTTAAAAAGAAGAAAGACATGTCAAATTTTACACATGTCTTCTTGGAAGCAGTTCTAAGATTGCCTTGGACTCCAGAAGGAGCAACACCACAGTTATACGCTCCCGGCTTTATTCAGGTCTCATGATACATATGCAGCAGTATCACTGACAAGGATTTCTGTGGCTGTACTTTCAAACTGTGTTTTATGCAAAGTAAACTGCTTCTCTTGCTCAACGGATAATTACCCAGGAGATGCAAGAGACGTGGGTTTGATCCCTGGTTGGGAAAGATCCCCTGGAGAAGAAAATGGCAACCAACTCATTTTCTTGCCTGAACATTCCATGGACAGAGGAGCCTGGCGGACTATAGTCCATGGGGTT
The DNA here is from genome assembly GCF_016772045.2 of Ovis aries. Lineage (NCBI taxonomy): Eukaryota > Metazoa > Chordata > Mammalia > Artiodactyla > Bovidae > Ovis > Ovis aries. Next base: position 1,034,200 of record NC_056066.1, read on the forward strand.
GCGAAGAGTCGGAGACGACAGAGCACAGCACCGCAGAACCTTGTATATATCCAGGTCGCAGTTAAATTCTAAGTGGTACGGGGGTGCCGGCACTGCAGCGCAGTAGCTCCGTTCAGTGGTACCGTGGCACAGCCCAGGCGCACAGCAGCACAGAACAGGGCGCAATGGTATATGACACAGTCAGCAGTGAAGCGGTACAGCCCCGTGGCGCGGCGGTACAGCCCCGTGGCGCGGCGGTACAGCCCCGTGGCGCGGCGGTACAGCCCCGTGGCGCGGCGGTACAGCCCCGTGGCGCGGCGGTACAGCCCCGTGGCGCGGCGGTACAGCCCCGTGGCGCGGCGGTACAGCCCCGTGGCGCGGCGGTACAGCCCCGTGGCGCGGCGGTACAGCAGAGTGCAGCAGTATAGGTACCCCACGCTTTTCCAAGGTTCGCTTTACACCACTTCATTAGACCTACATTAGCACCTGCTTTGGCTCAATGAAAGACATCTGAAGAGGATTTTCACTTTTACAAAAAAGAATAAAAGCAAAAAGTGGGAAAATACCGCTCAGCACTTGTTTGCAGCAGAGGAGCCTTTACAGAGGCGGTATACTGTGAACTTTGAGGGGCACTACCAAGCTCCTTCCCCGGGAACCGTCCTCAGCAACTCAGCAGGCTTTGCACTGCCTCTGTGAGCACCAGTGCTTTATCTCGATTTATTTTGTGCCTGGCTTAGCAAGATGTGTCTGAAGACAACTGCTTCTCCACTTTATGCCATTTCAGCTTATGGAAACTTTCACAGGAATGGTCTACTTTTGGATAATGCAGGAAACCTGTGCATATATCACCACAGTCGCATAAGGCAGGTTAGAGTAAAACTAAATACAGAAAGCTGATCGGGTGTTGTTTTTCTAATCCTTATAGCAGAATGATACCTTTTCAATTTCACTGTTGCTTTGACACATGACCATTGACTTTCTGCTTCTGCCAGGCACTGTTCTGGGTACTAGGGAAAAAATAACTCTGTTCTCATATAACATTCTTTTTAGGAGCAGGAAACATGTGGTGGTGGTAAACTGGCTTTCCAGGAAAAAAAGCAAAAGTAAGAAAGACAGGGAGGGAGATAGAGAGGAGGGAGGGAGATAGAGAGGAGGGAGGGACGGAGGGAGGGAGGGGAAGGAAGGAAAGAAGGGAGGAAGGGAGGAGGAAATCCCTGATCTGCTGTGTTTCTTCATTTCCTTTGGGTGAATATTCCAAACCTGGGGAGTTTCAGACCAGATGCTGCCATCACCTAGAGCTCGAAAGCAATGTGCACGCAGCCTAGAGCCCTGTGAGCAGGCTCCCTCCAGTACCCCTCGGGGTCCGGAAACAGATGGCAGATACGTCCCACTGAAGTGAATCAAGCAAGGATAAGGGGCCACAGATCATGAGTGGCAGAGAGGGTTGCTGGTTTTTAGAGCCCTGGCAGAGTAGGCTCTCTTGCTGAGATCAGATGAGCAGAGACATGAATTAAGGGAAGGGGAAGGATTCCAGGCAGAGGGTGCAATAAGAACAAAGACCCTGCAGTAGAAACAAGCTTGGCATGTTTGAGGAACCAACTCTGTGCCCAGTGTGGCTACAGCAAAGTATAGGACAAGTAAAAGTCAGATAGGTGGCTGTAGGTGGTTGGGGGCCACGTATTTTGGGCTTCATAGGCCATGCTAATGATTTTGGCTTTTCCTCTGAGAGACATGAGCAAGGATCTGAATGTTCTGAGCAGACGAGTGACAAAGATCTGACCTAGCTTTTAAAAAGCATCACTGGCCACAGCCTTGAAAACAGACCACAGAGGACAAAGGAAGAAGGATACCAACTAAATGGCTGTTGCCAGTGCCCAGGCAGTGCTGCTGATGATTTTTGACTAAAAGGTGTAGACAAACGCCAGAATCTAATGTGTTTTAAAGACAAAAGGTTTTGCCAGTGCCTTGGGTGTGAGGGATGGGGTAAAGAAGGGATTCAAAAACAACTTTTAGTGTTTTGACTTCGGAAAGTCCGGGAATTGGGTTTTCATGCAGATGGGAAGGAAGAAGCTCATTTAAACAGAAAAATTTAGTTTGGTTTTTGGATATTTAAAGCTTGAGATGCTTATCAGACTTCCACCTGGTATCGTATTTGAATATATGGGGAAATGTTGGCCATGGAGTTAATAATTTTGATTCTTCAAAACTCAAAGTCAAGGGAGGCCTTAAAGGAATATAGGTATAAAAGAAACTTCTGATATCTAAACCATGCTATCTCCAGCATTTAGGCTTCAAGGGAATGAGGAGGAGCAGTGAAAGAGACTGAAACTGGTATATTCCCCAAGGAATGGAACGCAGGAACTGTAAAGGTACTTATATGCCAGTGTCCATGGTGACGTTACTTACAAAAGGTGGAAAAACCCAAATGTCCATCAGAAGATGAATGGATATACAAAATGCCCTACATACACACAAGGGAATAGTATTCAGCCCTAAAAAGGAATAGAATTTTAACTGCTACAGTAAGGATAACCCTAGGAAAAGATATGCTAAGTGCAATAAGCCAGACACAAAATGACAAACATCATGCGATCCCTCTTAGGAGAGGTACCTCGAATAGTTGGATTCATAGAGTCCAGAAATAGCATTGGCAGTTTCCAGGGGCTGGATTGAGGGAGCATGGGGAGTTCCTGTTTAATGAGGTCACAGTTTCAGTTTGAGAAGATGAAAGATTCTGCAGATGAATGGTGGTGATAGTGTATACCAATGTAAATTTGTTTAATGTCACTAAACTGCAACACTTGACAATCACTAAAATAATAAATTTTATGGTATGTGTATTTTGCTACGATAATAAAAATAGAGACTGAGAAGGAAGCAGAATGAGAAGAAGGTATACCTTGGAAGCCTAAGAGCGTTTAAAAGGAGGAAGGAGTCATCATTTTAATAAAGTGGTAGTTTCCTGCTACTCGTTTTCTGCTTAGTTTTGCTTACTTGTAACTTTATTGAAGATAAAACTTTATATGCACTTTTAATATATTCCCTATATGATTAGCATTCCTTGCTAATATTCAAAATAGGCTATTTATTTAAGGGTTGTCAAATCTTAAATAGCTCATCATAGAATCTGGATGCCAATATAAAAAATCTCATAATGAGCTGTTATTTGGATGTTATACAACAGTGGTTTTAATTAATCATCCTTGAGGCCTGGAATTGTGCTTTCTTTATTGTCTCCCTTTGCTGATTATAAGCTATTTCCCTGATTTGTGAACATTCCACCATTATTTGAAACCACAGTCATAATGTGATGTAGATATTTGAGGTTTACTAAAGAATAAGAAAACCCTTTATACAACAAGATAAAGGTTTCTCTCTTTCCACTCAATTGCTGAGGAGATTTACCTTTGGCCCGTAATCTTGGTTCCAACTGTTTCGTAATTTATCCGACATGGTGCCACAGCTGATTTGGGGTAAGAAGGGTACAGGATTTTCTTCTGTCATTTTATTTACATAAATGTTTATTTACGTCTTTACCAAATGGAGAAAAAAAGGGTTAAAACTTCACAGAATTATCAATGTGTGCATAATCATTTTGACAGCTAATCACATTTATCTCCAGATGTAAATTATATGGCATAGCTCCTTTTTCATGTTCATTAAATTCCATAGATGTCAGTGGTTTCCTTGGAAACAAAAACCTTTATGTAACTAGTTGGAGATTTAGTAGCAGAAATATCAGGATGCTAAGGAGGGTAAGGAATGGTTCCTTTGGTAGATCTTTCTGTTTAAAACTCTTCGGTCTCTTCCACCTTCCCCTCAACCTCGTGGACATTCTATAATGAATAAGTGAAGGCTTTTAAAGCTACCATTAAATTATAGAATATCTTCTCTAATGGTTACAAGTTTTTAACTTCTTCATAACCAGTCACAGATAGGCTAAGTCTCTTCTGGGATGTTGGTATAAATTACTAAATTTGCAAAGGGATTGGTGTGTCTCTTATCAACAGTTGAATTTGAATATTTGAGTGATGCCTCCATTATTCGGTGTACATATGTGTGTGTCCATCTGTAAAACATGGTGAACTAAATATGTGTATGGCTGAGTAAAGATTCTGTTTTTAAAAAATAATAGCAAGCCTCTGTCTTAGTATCTACTGCCAAAGAGTTCCAAAGGCCCCTGAAGAGTTCCTGAGGGGCCAGGGAGAGGTCACAGTTTTGGCAAAGGCTAATAGTGGGTGAGAGCCTTGACAGCTAGGAGCGTTCTCCTTCTGGCCAGTGTGGACCTCCTGTTGAAAGCAGGGGGACAGGATTAGTATCATGAGTTAACTAAACTTCAGGTCTTTTTAGAAGGTTCTGACTCATTCCATCATTGCTCCTGTCTTGTGTAGCTGCAACCTAAATGCAGTCTGCTTTACATGCAATGGTACAGAGTTGCGTTTGGGAAACATTTCTCAATTATAATTCTTTCAAATGCCATAATACGCCACCTTCTGGATTTAGCTGATAATACTTTAATGCTACGCAGTGAATTTCTCTCTAAACCAGGGTTTTCAAACTTTGTTTCCAATATAGAGATGTGAGAAACACTGGGGAGTTTTAAAAATCTCAATGTCCAGGCCTCATCGAGATAAATTAAATCAGAATATCTTATGTGGGGCTCAAGCACTGATAGTTTCTTTAAAGCTCCCCAGAGATTCCCATGTTTAAATTTCCTTGGTTAAAGTCTGCACTGCTCTCATTAAAAAAAAAAAAGAAAAGAAAAAAAAATCGGCTTAAATAGACGTTTCTCTTTTTCAAATAAGGACTTTACACAGTAAGGTTCTGAGAACTTTCCTGTAATATTCCCTCATCAAAAGTCTGGTTTTCAGTCTAGTCTTCCCTCCACTTGCCCAGCTGTACTTAATAGAACAAGAAGTGTGCTTCTTGGAGGAGTGTTTTCCAGGTGCCTAACAACGTTCCAAAGATGGGGTGAATTAAACAATGGAAACTTGTATTCTCATTATTCTGGAGGTTTGAAGCCTGAGACCAGGTGTTGGCAGGCATGGTTTCTTCTGAAGCCTCTCTTGTCCGCTTGTAGATGGCTGGCTATTCCCTCTCTCTTCACTTGGGCCTCTCCCTGTACTTACCTGTGTCCTGATCCTCTTCTTGTAAAGACTCAGTGTATTGGACTAGAACCCACCCTAATTACCTCATTTTATCATGATTTCCTTGAAAGATTAAGGACTTTAATGAAGTGAAGTTGCTCAGTTGTGTCTGACTCTTTGTGACCCCATAGACTGTACAGGCTCCTTCATCCATGGAATTTTCCAGGCAAGGATACTGGAGTGGGTTGCCATTTCCTTCTCTAGGGGATCTTCCCGACCCAGGGATTGAACCTGGGTCTCCTGCACTGCAGTCAGGCTCCTTACCATCTACATTCTGATTAATAGATATCTGTGGTGAGGGTGGTTAGGCATACAGGGGAAGGATGGAAGACACAATTCAGGCCATAACAATATTTTCTCACTGCATGCGAAGGATTATTTCACAATGGATCTAATATAAATAAGTAGACTCTTTCTTTATAATCAATTTGATTGTTAAAGTGGATAGAAATGTATAGTTGGAATTATTTCAGAAAAACACATTATTTATTGCTTTTACAGAGGCTCCGTATTGCAGCTTGCATTATTTTTGTATCATTACATTTGTGCCCGTTCTTCTATACCCCAGGCCCCCAACATGTGTCTTTGCACATCTAAGTGCCTACTATAGTGTAGTCATTACTTATACAAGCTTTGAGTCAAATGGTCAAGCCTCAAAGCCAATTACTAGCTATATATAACCCAGGAAGCGATTCCACATCTCTGAGATTTAATTGCCCCATATGAATTATGGAAATAATCTCTATGTTTATCTTATTTGGTTGCTGTAAAGACTCAATGGTAAAATGCATCTAAAGCAGTTGATACAACTCTCATGTCCATTGTGTATGTTAAATACATTTTAGCTTTCACCCTTAATGACTTTAAGTGAGTCAAATATAGAATTGATGCTCATGCCATGTATTGTAGCAGGTAAAAGCAAGTTAGTTACCTATTTACAGCAGAATTCAGGTACTGCTGTGGCTTACTCCACATGAGAGATTTATACCTTTGTAGCTCTACTTTAAACCTATCTGCAAACATCTAGTTTTATATATTAACTGCAGAAAAATGAACTTGAAGCATACTTATCCTTGCAGCCAAACACCTGTCTCTAGTGGACCATCACAGCAACTTGTTGTGCTAAGACTTACAATTCTTATTTAGAAAACTGCGTAGGTTTGTAAAGAGTTAAATAGATTTTCTCAACAATCAAAATAATATTCAGTTAAGTTCAGTCGCTCAGTCATGTCCGACTCTTTGCAACCCCATGGACTGCAGAACGCCAGGCTTCCCTGTCCATCACCAACTCCCGGAGTTCACTTAAACTCATGTCCATTGAGTCGGTGATGCTATCCAACCATCTCATCCTCTGCCATCCCCTTCTCCTCCGCCTTCAATCTTTCCCCAGCATCAAGGTCTTTTTAAATGAATCAGTTCTTCACATCAGTATTGGAGCTTCAGCTTCAACACCAGTCCTTCCAATGAATATTCAGGGCTGATTTCCTTTAGGATTGACTGGTTGGATATCCTTGCAGTCCAAGGGACTCTCAAGAGTCTCCAACACCACAGTTCAAAAGCATCAATTCTTTGGCACTCAGCTTTCTATATGGTCCAACTCTCACATCTATACGTGACTACTGGAAAAACCATAGCCTTGAGTATACGGACCTTTGTTGGCAAAGTAATGTCTCTATTTTTTTGATATGCTGTCTAGGTTGGTTATAAGTTTCCTTTCAAGGAGTAAACGTGTTTTAATTTCATGGCTGCAGTCACGATATTACAGCAATTTACTTTCAGTTAAGAACATGTTGGTATCTTTTTCTGCACTTTGAAACCACTGAAGTAAAATTGGAAGCACTATTTGAAAAGGGAAGACCAAAGTTATCTAAAAAAACCCAGATTCAAATCCCAGTGCATTATCTTAACTGAGAGATCCTGAGAAGGTTTCTTAGCTTCTCTGTGAGAATAATACCGGTTAGATATAAGGTTGTCTGGGGAGTTGAATTATCATTGGTAACAAGACATACATCCTAATGTTGGATACACTCTAGGAGTTCACTCCTTGTGACTTAATTGCCTGCCTGCCTTGGGTTCAATGTTGGTTTATTTTTCTTAACTCTCAATGAATCTGATGGGTAATTAAGCGCATATATTACTTGAATTACCTTCTTGTTGGAGATTAGCTTCTAATGTGCTTTTCATGTAATTTAACATGTGCACAAACAGGGTGAAAAAGTGGAATGATGTAAGAGAAGAAAAAGTTGGGGGGGTGAAAGTAATGTTTATGACTACCACGGAGTCATTGTGAGAATTAAATGATGCATATACCTGAAGTGACTTTGCCAGCCGCAGTCACGAGCAGCTTGGTATAATGGAAGGAATTTGAAAATATATACAAGATAGATAAACAAGGTCTTATTGTATAGCACAGAAAATTATATTGACTATCCTATGATAAATCATAATGGAAAATTGCTATATTTAAGATTGATGACCAACAAGGAACTCCCTGTGTATAGGATAGGGGACTTTGCTCAATATTATATAGAAACCTAATAGGTAAATAATTTGAAAAAGAATACATACATGTATATGTATAACTGAATTACTTAGCTGTACAACTGAAACTAACACAACATTGGTAACCAACTATACTACAATATAAAATAAAAGTTTTTAGGAAAGTCATCCTGAAGGTTAAAAAAAGAATGTATATAAATATATAACTGATCACTTTCCTGCACAGCAGAAATTAACACAATATTGTAAATCTACTGTATTTCAATGAAAATAAATACAAATAAAAAAGAATATATAGTAGAAATTCATTTTTATTACCCTTCATTGGAAAATGACTGAAAATTCCTTAATTCCTTTTGTCTACCACAATAGCACAAAATCCCAGATTGCAGATTTTTTTAAAATTTATTATTTTAATGGGAGGATAATTATTTTACAGTACTGTGTTGGATTTCACCATATATCACAATGAAGCGGCCGTGGGTATACATGTGTCCTCCCCTTCCTGAGAATGAGATACCTAACGCTAAGGTATTTTCAGGGATGAAACAATGCTTTCACTGTAGTTTTCTCTTGTTCCTGAATATGAACATAATTAGCATTCTTGCTGTCTAAAATATAAAATTTCAAGTACCTTGAGAAATAGCCTTGATTTTGTGTAAAAAGTGACATTTAAAAGACAAAATAACATAGTGAACTATTTGCTACTTAACAGATCATTGTTAATGGCAGAAATGAGGTTTCCAGAGGCTATTGAAATTAACATCCATAGAGGTTTATAGAAGGTAGAATAGCCTAACTAATTAAGCAAAATATTTGTTGTTCACCTGTGAAACAGGACCATTGGTCCTAAGAGGTCAGGAAATTCACCTTTCATTCTCACACCAGCACATCTTCTCAGTGCCGTTTCGTGTTTTAGCATCCAGGTGTTTCCTGATACTGTAAGTTGCATCCAAGCTTTACAGATTTTAAGAAGACCAGTGGAGTTGGAAGAACTTGTTGATCACTGTTGGCCGTGAATGGATAGATGTAACTTTGTGAAGATTATGTATTTTATTTTTTCTTAGACAGAAAATTAAAAAAAAAAAAAATAGGACCGTATTTCTCCACGTGGGTTCTGGGATACTAGCAGTTGTTATGAGTAAAAATGTCGGCCTGGATGCCATGATCTTAGTTTTCTGAAAGTTTAGTTTTAAGCTAACTTTTTCAATCTCCTCTTTCACTTTCATCGAGTCTATTTAGTTCTTCTTTCCTTTCTGCAATAAAGGTGGTGTCATCTGTGAATCTGAGGTTATTGATATTTCTCCCAGCAATCTTGATTTCAGCTTGTGATTGATCCAGCTCAGCATTTCATATGATGTAGTCCGCATATAGGTTAAATAAGCAGGGTGGCAATATACAGTATTGATGTACTTCTTTCCCAATTTGGAGCCCGTCTGCTGTTCCATGTCCAGTTTTAACTGTTGCTTCCTGACCTGCATACAGATTTCTCAGGAGGCAGGTCAGGTGGTTTCCTGTTCCCATCTCTTGAAGAATTTTCCAGTTTGTTGTGATCCACACAGACAAAGGCTTTGGCATAGTCAATAAAGTAGAAGTAGATGATTTTCTAGACCTCTCTTGCTTTTGCAATGATCCAGCGGATGTGGCAATTTGATCTCTGGTTTCTCTGCCTTTTCTAAATACAGCTTGAACATCTGAAAGTTCACGGATGACTTACTGTTGAATCCTGGCTTGGAGAATTATGAGCATTACTTTGCTAGTGTGTGAGATGAGTGCAGTTGTGTGGTAGTGTTAGCATTCTTTGGCATTGCCTTTCTTTGGGATTGGAATGAAAACTGACCTTTTCCAGTCATGAGGCCATGGCTGAGTTTTCCAAATTTGTTGGCATATTGAGTGCAGCACTTTCACAGCATCATCTTTTAGGATTTGAAATAGCTCAACTGGAATCCATCACCTCCTCTAGCTTTGTTTGTACTGATGCTTCTTAAGACCCACTTCACTTCATATTTCAGGATGTCTTGCTCAAGGTGAGTGATCGCACCATTGTGGTTATCTGGGTCATGAAGATCTTTTTTGTTTCGTTCTTCTGTGTATTCTTGCCACCTCTTCTTAATATCTTCTTCTGTTAGGTCCATACCGTTTCTGTCCTCTATTGCACCCATCTTTGCATGAAATATTCCCTTGGTATCTGTAGTTTTCTTTGAGAGATCGCTGGTCTTTCCTGTTCCATTGTTTCCCTCTATTTCTTTGCATTAATTGGCGGGGGAAAGACTGTCTTATCTCTCCTTACTATTCTTTGGAACTCTTCATTCAAGTGGGTATATCTTTCCTTTTCTCCTTTAATGTTCTCTTCTCTTCCGTTCTCAGCTATTTGTAAGGCCTCCTCAGACAGACATTTTGCATTTCTTCTTCTTGGGGATTGTCTTGATCACTGCCTCTCCTATTCAATGTCATGAACCTCTGTCCATAGTTCTTTGGGTACTCTGTCTATCAGATCAAATCCCTTAAATCTATTTGTCACTTCCACTGTATCAACGTAAGGAATTTGATTTAGATCAAACCTGAATGGTCTAGTGGTTTTCCCTAATTTCTTCAATCATTATGATTATTATTCTTCAATTAAAATGATTATCTTTGCCATAGGCAAATCCTTGCTCTCTAAAATAGGAATTGAAAGAAGTTTATTTTTATTGAAGACTCTGAAAACACTTCCACTGTATAATCATAAGGGATTTGATTTAGGTCCTACATGAATGGTCTAGTGGTTGTCCCTATTTTCTTCAATATAAGTCTGAGTTTGGCAATAAGGAGTTCAATACAAATAGCTGTGGAAAGAAGAGAAGTGAAAAGCAAAGGATAAAAGGAAATATATTCCAATTTGAATACAGAGTTCCAAAGAATAGCAAGGAGAGATAAGAAAGCCTTCCTCAGTGATCAGTACAAAGAAATAGAGGAAAACAATAGAATGGGCAAGACTAGAGATCTCTTCAAGAAAATTAGAGATACCAAGGGAACATTTCATGCAAAATGGGCATAATAAAGGACAGAAATGGTATGGACCTAACAGAAGCAGAAGATAATAAGAAGATGTGGCAAGAATACACAGAAGAACTATACAAAAAAGATCTTCACTACCCAGATAATCACGATGGTATGAATGCTCACCTAGAGCCAGACATCCTGGAATCTGAAGTCAAGTGGGCCTTAGAGAGCATCACTATCAACAAAGCTAGAGAAGGTGATGGAGAAGGCAATGGCACCCCGCTCCAATATTCTTGCCTGGAAAATCCCATGGATGGAGAAGCCAGGTAGGCTGTGGTCCATGGGGTCCCTAGGAGTCGGACATGACTGAACGACTTCACTTTCACTTTTCACTCTCATGCATTGGAGGAGGAAATGGCAACCCACTCCAGTGTTCTTGCCTGGAGAATCCCAGCGACTGGGGAGCCTGGTGGGCTGCCGTCTATGGGGTCACACAGAGTCGGACATGACTGAAGCGACTTAGCAGCAGCAGCAGCAGAGAAGGTGATGGAATTCCAGCTGAACTATTTCAAATCCTAAAAGATGATGCTGTGAAAGTGATGCACTCAATATGCCAACAAATTTGGAAAGTTCAGCCATGGCCTCAGGACTGGAAAGGTCATATTTCTTTCCAATCCCAAAGAAAGGCAATGCCAAATAATGTTCAAACTACCGCACAATTGCACTCATCTCACACGCTAGCAAAGTAATGCTCAAAATTCCTCAAGCTAGGCTTCAACAGTATGTGAACTGTGAACTTCCAGATGTTCAAGCTGGATTTAGAAAAGGCAGAGGAACTGGAGATTATATTGCCACCATCCGTTGGATCATCAAAAAAGCAAGAGAATTACAGAAAAACATCTACTTCTGCTTTACTGACTATGCCAATGTCTTTGACTGTGTGGATTACCTCAAACTGTGGAAAATTCTTTAAGAGATGGGAATAACCTGACCTGCCTCTTAAGAAACCTGTATGCAGGTCAGGAAGCAACAGTTAGAAATGAACATGGAACAATAGACTGGTTCCAAATTGGGAAAGGAGTACAACAAAGCTGTATATTGTCACCCTGCTTATTTAACTTATATGCAGAGAAACGTTTCTCTTACATCATGAGAAACGCTAGGCTGGATCAATCATAAGCTGGAATTAAGATTACTGAGAAAAATATCAATAACCTCAGATATGCAGACACACCACCCATATGGCAGAAAGCAAAGAAGAACTAAAGAGCTTCTTGATGAAAGTGAAAGAGGAGAATGGAAAAATCGACTTAAAACTCAACATTCAGAAAACTAAGATCACGGAATCTGTTCCCATCACTTAATGGCAAATAGATGGGGAAACAATGGAAACAGTGACAGACTTTATTTTGGGGAGCTCCAAAATCAGTGCAGATGGTGCCTGCAGCCATGAAATTAAAAGACATTTGCTCCTTGGAAGAAAAGCTATGACTAACCTAGACAACATATTAAAAATAGAGATATCACTTTGCCAACAAAGGTCTGTCACGTCAAAGCTATGGTTTTTCCAGTAGTCATTTATGGATGTGAAAGTTGGACTATAAAGAAAGCTGAGTGCCAAAGAATTGATGCTTTTGAACTGTGGTGTTGAAGACTCTTGAGAGTCCCTTGGACTGCAAGGAGATCTAACCAGTCCACCCTAAAGGAAATCAGTCATGAATATTCACTGGAAGGACTGATGCTGAAGCTGAAATTCCAATCCTTTGGCACCTGACTCGAAGAAATAACTCATTTGAAAGGACCTTGATTTTGGGAAAGATTGAAGGCAGGAGGAGAAGGGGATGTCAGAGGATGAGATGGTTGGATGGCATCACTGACCCCATGGACATGAATTTGAGTAAGCTCTGGTAGTTGGTGATGGACAGGGAGGCCTGGCATGCTGCAGTCCTTGGGGGTCACAAATAGTCATACACAACTGAGCGACTGAAGTGAACTGTACTGAAAACACACTTCTATATTAATCTAGTTCCACCCATGTCATTTTATTTGAAGATTGAAGATTCTCTAGAAGTCACTGTCTACATATTTATGCTTACAAATATGGATACTAGATAAAAATTAAGTAAAATTAACATCTCATGTTAGTTTGTCTCACACATACACCTAAGAATGTGGAATAGCTGAACAATGAAAGAAAACTTCTTTACATATTTTAATAGTTAGTGATGATTTCAAATAAATTATCAGTGCCCAATATTGAAAGAGAGAAAGTTCTTAAAACATCAAGAAAGATGATTGCGTGAGACATTTCATGAATTAATGATTGACAGATATTTGGGAAAGTATGTTAAAGAATAAATTGTGTCAATAATAGCAAGCTAGATTGGATATCTGATTTTATGGCTAGCTGCTCAAAATTTCATGTTTCTAGTTGATAATTCTTAGTCACATAATTTGTTTGAAGGATACTGTAGAGCATAGTGGAGATGTACAAAAAGATCTCTTATTTTTTCCATGAAAAAAGCAAAATAAATTATTATTCTAGTGCATAAATTATAAGAAATCATATAGATTGATTGTCTGTTCTGTACATGTTTTGACTGATACTTAGCTTTGCTACATTACCCTATATTATTTAGCTAAATTTTCAGAAACGCTCCAAGAACTGAGTAATTTATCAAGCTTCTTTTAATTAGATTTTAAAATGTTTTGGTTTTAATTTAGCAATATCTGTGCCCAATTTGAGATTATGAATTGAGAAACTATGAAGTTGCGAGAGTAAAGTAATATGTTGTGCTGAACCAGGCCTTGCCTTTGTAAACTGAGCTAGCTTATCTGGCAACAAGATGTTAGATGATAAATAATGCATCAAAACGATGCAGTCTAGGAGGCAGGGAGGTGCAGGAAGTTCAGGGCTGTTACTTGGCTTATGTTGATGGTATCTTTGCCACAATGAATAAGGTGTGGTCTGATTAGCTCAAGGGCAGAAATGCAGACAGTGGTGAATCAAAGTCCATCACAGTATTTTCTTTAATCATAATAAAACATATTGCTTTAATAGAATTTGTTGCTATTAGTTGCATGAGGCAAAAAATTCATGCGCCATTAATTCTAGCACTACACTGAAACACTAGAATTATGCTGCCTTGACTCTAAATAAATCCTCTTGGCTCTGAGTGAGGAGAGAAAGCCAATTATTTTAGGGGCCAGTTCTAAATTATTGCCTTAATAAAGACTCAGTCACCAACAATGAGAACTTGCATAAAGAATAATTTAAGAACAAGCTAGAGAGAGTGATGGAAGGAGATTCTGTCTTCAATTTTGGCAACATTGAAGCTATTAAAAAATTGTATTAAAAAAAAACAAAAACCTAAGTTACCTTAAAGCTTGAATAATTCCAAATATGTAAAAAGAAAAACCCAATCACGTGTTTATCTTCCAAAAGATCACGCTCTGTTCATCTATGCATTTGCATACATGACATAGTAAAGTTCTTTTATTTAACATGACAAGGTAAGTACAGCCACGGTGCTAAATACTTTTCATACTTATCACTTTTATGGCTGAATAATAATCCACTGAAATGTAAAATATTTACCGTCAATTCACTATGTAATAATTGCACAATTTCCATTTTATTTCTGTTATAAATAACTCTGAAACAAACATCTATTATTTTGTGTCTTTATTGTTATTTCCTTAAATTGTAGTCCTAGCAATGGACTTACTTGTTCAAATACATCTGATCACGCCTGTTATCATGGAGTTCTTCATTTTCTCTCCTTCCACGTGCGTGTGTCTTTTTTCTCACAGTGGCAGTTCTGTTTCCTAAGGGCACCCTGTGGGTACCCACACCCCCTGGTGTACAAGCAAGGAGGGCACTCTGTGCTGGTCCTGGGATCTTTCTCATTCCTTTGTTCAACAGTGTAGTACCCCACTGCGTGGTGCACTGTAGTTTATTCAGCTGGTCTTCTGTGGATGATCATGTAGGTTGTTGCCAATAGTTTACTGTGTGAAGCTGCAATTTCAAAAACAAAACCAACAAGCCCCCAAAACTTTCTGTATGTCTTGCCATACATATGCAGAGGTTTCCTTTCAGGATAAATTCCTAGGATTGATTATTTTGCTAAGATCTCCTTCATAGGATTTTGACTGTGTTTCATTTGCTTTTATCCCCCCTGTAATGTATAAGGATATCTTCCCCCCCTTACCCTCAGCCTTAACACAACGTATTTTGTTAAGTTTTATATTTTTGTCAGTTTGATATGTTATTAATACAGTTTTAACTTGTATTTTTCTTACTCTGCTTGAAATTAAGCATTCTTTCATATGTTTAAGAACCATATTTATTTTTTCTGTCAACTTCTGTTCATCTATTTTGCATTTTTCTACCTGCTCGTTTAGCCTCCTTAGTTTGTTTTTTTTTTTTTTTGCAGTTCTTTAAGATAGTTACCTCTATCTATCATAAAGCTGCAAAAATGTTCTCCTGCTTTGTCTTTTGCCTTTTGAAATTGCTTATGATTTTTTTGCCATGCAAGTAAGTCTTCACTTGTTATTTTTATGGAGTCAACTTGTTAAATTTTTATTTTATTGCTTTTGGATTTTGAGTCACAGAAAGTCTTTTTCTGTATCCAAAAACATTCACCTGTAGTTTTCTCCTAGTATGGTTTCGTGTTTTTACACTTAGATCTTGGAGCATCTAGAAATATTTTATATTGTATTTTTTGAGGTATGGATCCAGTTTTATCTTCTTCCAGCTTGATATCCTTTTGTCAAAACACTGTTTTTTAAATTTTAAATTAAGTAATTTATTTTAATTGGAGGCTAATTACTTTACAATATTGTGGTGGGTTTTGCCATGCTTCGACATGAATCAACCACGGATGCACATGGGTCCCCATCCTGAACCCCCCTCCCTCCCACCCCATCCCTCTGGGTTGTCCCAGAGCACCAGCTTTGAGAGCCCTGTTTCATGCATCAAACTTGCACTGGTCATCTGTTTCACATATGGTAATACACGTTTCAATGCTATTCTCAGAATCCTTTACACTGTTTGTGGGAATGCAAACTGGTACAGCCACTATGAGAAAAGTGTGGAGATTCCTTAAAAAACTGGAAATAGAACTGCCATACCGCACTATTTCCTTAAGTCCATGTTTTGCCTTGATCTGGTGTCAAGGTGTTTCAATGCCATTTAAGAGTCCAGTTGTATCTTTTTTCACCTTGTTGTGCACTTGTGCCAACGCCATTTATTGTAAAGGCCATGTTTTACACGATTTATTTAGCTGTCTAACTTTTGTCCTAGTGAGTTGAGGTTCTACTCTTTTCATATATTAATGTAATCTTTTGACATGTGCCTGAGCCTATTTCTGGACTATATTCTATTTCACTGTTCAGTTGGACTGTTATGTATACTGGAGTACTTTAAATTCGGATTCTACAAGGGAAAAGTGAAATATTAGTTCAAAATGACAACAAAACAAAAGGAAGTTATAATTTTTTTTATCAACCCATATGTCTGCTGAATTTTGCACTCAATACTATTCTCTCCTTTACTCTAAACTTCTCATAGAAAAATTTTTTGCCCTTAGGCAATTCTTGTTTGTTTTATGTATTTTATGTAGTTATGACATGACTTTGCTAATTTAAAAATGTTTAATTTTTAATTTTATTTTTTTAATCCCTAGGAATCGAAAACAAAATCATTATCAGATAAGCAATTGATATTGACATCTTGTAAATTTAACCACGAGATCCAAGAAATAAAAACATGAGAACATGTGTGGTTTTCTGCCTTATAATTTTGACTTTTAGAAAACTATGCCGTCCTCGAGTTGTCCGTTCTATAATTTTTGAGCGCGTTTTATGTAAAAATAACTCCTGCGCATTATTCATGTTGGCAGGCCCTTTAAATAGCCATAAAACACGTGGGAGCAGATTAATGCTGCATCTGCCCTGTGCTTTTTAAGTCTGTCAATTTTATGGAATACAAATCTTACATAAAGTCTTTTTTACATGCCCTTTTGCTTCTGGTGGCCCAGGGAAGTACTGGAGCTGCATTATGTGGGTGAAAATGTCACATTTTCTGATTGGATTTTCATCTAAGGAAGGTGAGAGCTGTCAGTTTCCCTTTCTAACTGTTAAAATGATGTTCCAGGTTGACTCAGTTTTCCTTTCAAAGAATAATAGGAGTAGCAAGTGTCTGTGACCTGTTTATTTGAGTCAGAATTTTTCTTAACAGTGATCACCAGGAACATAACCATTCTTACCATTTATAACCTTTGAGATGTGAGCATTCAAATTATATTAGTCATTTGAATCACAGTAGAATTGGTCTAGCTTAATGTATTTAAATTGTTTTTATTTTTGGAAAAAAAGCAATACATGCATCTAACTAAAAAAAATAAATTCTAACAATGTTAAAGGTTTCATTAAAAAGTATACATTCTACCTTATTTCTTCTGCTCCCTTCCCAGAAGCAACAGTTCATACTTATTTCCTTCCCACCAGTGCTCCCCCCACCCCCGCCCCACACCCCACTGCCCAGGAAATCTATGCATCTACTGGCCCAATTAAAAACATTAAACTCTATATAAATGATGGCATACTATCAAATGTTAAACTCCAACAATATGTCTCAGAAATTATGCCATATATCTACTTCATTAGAAACTCTATTTTATTTTATAGATGCACCAGCGTTTATTTTTTGAGTTACTTCTTAATAAGTATTTTATTATTTCTAAGTGTTTGCTGCGCCAAATAATGCTTCAATATGGATTTATTAAATATATGTTGGGATATAATATGGGTACATTTGAATTTCCTACAACTAAAATTCTTGTATCCACCTGTATTTTAAATTATAAAACATATTACCAATTTACTTTTGAATCAATTTATACTTCCATCAGTAACATTCAAATTGCCTATTTATTTACATTGTTAATAGTGTTTTACTAACCTTTTTTGATTTTTGTAAATATGATAGATGAAACACTGATAGCTCTTTATTATTTAAATTTGTGTTTCTCCCATGATGAGTGAAGAACTTTTTCTTCTCTGCAGTATATTTTTATTTCTTCCTATAACCTTTGGTCAACTCTATGGACATGAGTTTGAGTAAGTTCCTGGAGTTGGTGATGGACAGGGAAGCCTGGCGTGCTGCAGTCCATGGGGTCGCAAATAGTTGGACATGACTGAGTGACTGAACTGAACTGAACCTTTGCCCATTTTCCAGTGGATTATTTACTTTTTTAAAAATTGCTTTGTATTTTGATATGTTAAGAGCAGTCTGTCATGTGTTATTTCCAACTTTTTAATTTGATTTTGTGGAATTTTTGCTTTCCAGATTTTTTTGGTCATCATATTTGTTAATCATGTTCTTTATGAGTTTCCAATTTGGAGTGCTACTTGTAAGAGTCATCCATTCTAAAATAATAAAGAAAATTTTGTGATTTCTTCTGATTTTTTTTATGTTTTAATTTTTTATGATTGTGCCTTTAAGCCATCTGGACCTTATTTTATTTCAGTGACAAAGGGATCTTCATTAGTCAGGATAGGCTAAGGTAGCCCTGAAAACAAACAACTGCTCAATGTCAGTGGAATAGCACATCAGAAATTTCTTACTTCCTCTGTTTGCTGGAGGTCGGAAACCTTCCAAACTACCCTCAGCAATATAGGCTTCTTCTATTTTGAGCTCTGCCATCTCAACAGAAGGCCTTTGCTTTTTCTGGGTAAGGAGATGAGAAGCAGCTGTGGAAACAATGGAGACTTTTCAGTGGGTCAGCCCAGAAGTGACCCATATTCCCTCTACTCACATTTCATTGGCCAGATCTAGTCACATGGTCCAGCTCAACTGCATGGGGACTGGGCAATATAGTTTCCAATATTCCCAGAGAAGAAAGGAAGACCAAATACGGTAAGTCCGCTGTGTACAAACTTTCAGGTTACTGACTTTCAAAGATCTGACCTTGTGTTGGCATGTCCAATCACGTAAGTTAGTTCATGCGTCTCACACAAAACATCACGTGCATGCATCCTGTACAAGTGGTTGTGCTTTCGTCTACTTTGCAGTACTGTATACAACATAGTAGTACAGTATCTTGATTTCAAGCCCAGGATGTCCAGAAGCAAGCATAAAAACAGCGGTGATATAAGTGGTACTGCTAAGCAATATGTGTACCTATGGTGATTCATGTTGAGGTTTGACAGAAAACAGCAAAATTCTGTAAAACAATTATCCCTCAATAAAAATAATATAAAAAAGTGAAAATAATTGAGAGATTGAAGTGAGGCAAAAAGATGGTAGGCTTTACTTGTTCTTATAACATAAATCTTTCAACCATTGGCATGATTCTAAAGAACAGGGACAAAATCATGGAGTGTGTGAAGTTTTCCATGCTGATTATGTCAGAAATCATACTGAAGAATCATGGAAAAGGATGGAGGAGATGGAGAAGGGTGGAGGAGATGGAGAAGCTTCTCAGTGTGTGGAGGCAGAATCAGCGTCACTGGTGAGTATTGTTCAGCTTAATGCTGATTCAAGAGAAAGCGAAAAGCCTTTACAAAGACTTGAAGAAGAAGCATGGTGAAGAATCAGACTGTGCATCTTTTAATACGAGCCATGTAGGTTTCATCAGTTCCAGGCTAGAGCCAAACTTCATTATATAAAAGTAAGTGGCAAGGCAGCAGGTGCAGATATGGTAGCTGCCTGGGAATTTCCTGAAATGCTTCAGGAAATTTTTGATGAAGGCATGTATTTACCCAAGCATATTTTTAATGTGGTGAGACAAGACTGTACTGAAAGAGGATGCCAGCGCAAAGTTATTCTATATCAGTAAGGAGGAAAAGTTGATGGGAGGGTATGAAGCAAAGGATAGGGTCAATCTGCTGTTTGGTGGCAGCACTTCTGGCAATGTAAAACTGAAGCCTGTCTTAGTTAATCATTCAGAGAACCCAAGAACCCTTAAAAATATAGCCATGGGCTATTTTCCTATTGTGTGGGAGAGTAACCCCAAAGCCTCAGTTACATAGGCCATTTTCCAAGACTGGTTTTTCCACCACTTTATCCCAGAGATAGAGAAATATTGCTTGGAATAGAGCATCCTATTCAACATTCTTTTGCTGCTTGACAAATGGGCCACACTCCCTACACATGGCTCACTTTCATCCCAGTGTCAAGGTAGTACATCTAACACCCAATGCTATATTGCTCAGCCAACCTATGGGCCAGGAAATTATAGTGACTTTTGATAAATATTATTTATGTCACACTTTTCATCAGTCAGTAAAGGTGAGTGACAGATCAGGAATAGCCTTGCAACAATTTTGGAAGGACTATAACATCTACAAGACTATGAAAAACATTGGCTTTGCTTGGAGTGAGGTTATGGCCATCACCATGACTGGAGTTTGTAAGAACCTTTGCCCACAGCTTGTTCATGAGTTCATGGATTTGCAAAGATTGACGAGGAGTCTGAAGAAGTCTTCAGTAGCTTACTGACCTCCAGTGAGAAGCTGGAGCTAGACCTCCAAGAAGACAGCTTCACTGAACTCCTTGTGCAATGTGAGGAGCTTACGAATGAAGACCTGATGGAACTGGACCCCAGAGAAGGGAAGAAGAGAGACAAGAGGGAGAAGTAACTGAAGCACTGAAGAGATTCATGGTACAGGAAATGGCAAGGGGATTTTCTTTATTTGAGAAGCATTGTTAGATTTTGTGACACAGGACCCAAACTTAGAACAATACACAAAGGTTGCGGCAGCCATTGAGAATGCAGTCCACCGCTAACTGTGACATCTATGACAAGACGAAAACAAGAGCTGCTACCTCGATATCACTGGATCATTGTTTCAAAGGGGTAGATGCAATTGGATCCAGCAGAACCTATGTCGTCAGCGTCAGGTGTGAGTGAAACCCCAGCTTGCTTCACATCCTGTTGCTGCTGATCTCTCAGCTCCACCATCTCCCGCCTCCTCCCCCTCCTCTGGGCAGAAACTCTTCCTGCCTGTCGCTCAGTGTCAGCCCCTGTGTGCCAGCTGTTGTACTTTGCAAGGCACTGTACTATAAAAGTTAAACATGTTTTCTTTATTCTTGTGTTTGTTTTTTATGTATTATTTGTGTGAAAATTATTATAAACCTGTTACAGTACAGAACTATATAGACAATTGTGTTAGTTGGGTACCTAAGCTGAAACAGAACTCATTTGTATAATCTTCAGGGAACTTACTGTATTACTGACCTCGTAATGTCTACTACAGTATCAATATTATTGAACTCTACATGGCTACCTTGTTGTCCAACATTAATTATTGCATAATCTCTCTTTTTCTCACTGGTTTTAAATGCTATCCTGATTATATTCTGAAAGCCTCTCTATGTTCTGGTATTTTTGAACTTTCTATGTAGTTTAGACTAATACTGAAGTGTTTTAATTTTTATAGCTTTCTAATACATATTATTATTTAATGGAGGTAGTCCTACTTCATTAAGTTTTTTTCACTTATTTTTATTTTCATATGAATTTCAAGATCAATTTATATTATTTTCCTAAAATTCCCATTGATTATTTATTCTGGTCTAGTCTGCATCTGCACTCAGTCATGTCCAGCTCTTTTGCAACCCCATGGACTGCAGTCCACCAGACTCCTCCGTTTATGGAAATTTTTAGGCAAGAATACTGGAGTGGATTGCTGTTTCCTTCTCCAGTGGTTCTTCCTGACCCAGAGATTGAACCTGACTCTCCTGTATTCCAGGCAGATTCTTTATCACTTAAGCCATCAGTGAAGATTACTTATTGGTATTACTTAAATGTTTAGATTAATATGCCGCTGCTGCTGCTGAGTCGCTTCAGTCGTGTCCAACTCTGTGCGACCCCATAGACGGCAGCCCACCAGGGTGCCCCGTCCCTGGGATTCTCCAGGCAAGAACACTGGAGTGGGTTGCTATTTCCTCCTCCAATGCATGAGAGTGAAAAGTGAAAGTGAAGTCGCTCAGTCGTGTCCGACTCTTAGCGACCCTACCAGGGGTCGCTGCAGCCTACCAGGCTCCTCTGTCCATGGGATTTTCCAGGCAAGAGGACTGGAGTGGGGTGCCACTGCCTTCTCCATTAGATTGACATAGTAACAGTTTATGTATTTAGCATACTGAGTGTTTCCATTCAAGTACAGCATGTCTGTATTTTTATTCAGGTTGTCGGTTACATGCCTTCTTAATGTTCTCAAGGCTTCATTCAGTGGTCTCCAATCTTTCTGGCACCAGGGACTGGTTTTGTAGAAGACAGTTTTTCCGCAGGTGCGGGGTGGTGGTTTCCAGATGGTTCAGGTGCATTATACTTGTTGTATAGTTTATTTCCATTATTATTACATCAATTCCACCTCAAATCTTCAGGCATTAGATCCCAAGGGTTGGGAGCCCATAGAACATACACATTTAAGGTGTTTTCTTGGATATCCCATCACTTTGATGCTGTTCTAAGTAGAGCTTCCATTCATATTTCCAAGTGCCTTGTATTTAATGAAGGAAAACTGATTTGGGGTATATTGTTGTATATCCAGGAACTTCACAGAACTCTTTGCAGTCTTTTTCACTTGATGTTTTTCTTTCTAACAAATATATAACGATACCATATGTAACAAATGATAATGTTGTCTCTTCATTTACAAATTTTATACCTATTTTTCTTTATATTTGTTTTGTTTTCTCTTTTTTCCCTCTCTCTTTTTTTTCTCATGTGTTTATTGTTTTTTTTAATTTGTATTTTTATTTTTACTTTATTTTACTTTACAATACTGTATTGGTTTTGGCATACATTGACATGAATCCACCACGGGTGTACATGAGCTCCCAAACATGAACCCGCCTCCCACCTCCCACCCCACATCATCCCTCTGGATCATCCCCGTGCACCAGCCCCAAGCATCCTGCATCCTGTATCAAACATAGACTGGCGATTCGTTTCTTACATGATAGTATACATGTTTCAATGTCATTCTCCCAAATCATCCACCCTCTCCCTCTCCCTCAGAGTCCAAAAGTCTGCTCTACACATCTGTGTCTCTTTTGCTGTCTTGCATACAGGGTTATCATTACCATCTTTCTAAATTCCATATGTATGTGTTAGTATACTGTATTGGTGTTTTTCTTTCTGGCTTACTTCATTTTGTATAATCGGCTCCAGTTTCATCCATCTCATTAGAACTGATTCAAATGTTTCCTTTTTAATATATTTGAACTTAAGCATGTATTTTGATGATTTGATAAAGTTCTTCTCCCTTTATTGCTGGGAAAAAAATTAATCAATGTATCGAATATTTTACTAGATTCTAAACTCTTTTTGAATTAGAACTGTCTAATTTAATAAAGGGCTACTCTGGTGGCTCAGGTGGTAAAGAATCCGCCTGTAATGCAAGAGACCTGGGTAGGATCTCTTGATCAAGAAGATCTCTAGAAGAAGGGAGTGGCTACCCACACTAGTATTCTTGCTTGGAGAATTCCATGGACAGAGGAGCCTGGTGAGCTACAGTTTATGGGGTCACAAAGAGTAGGACATGGCTGAGCAACTAACACACACACATACACAATTCAATAAAAATTTTAAACACCTCCCGCTGGAAAATCCCTATGATTTGTCCCAAATGATATAAAAAGAGAAATGAAACAAAGTCCTTGCTCTCATAGTTCTTATGCTTGAAACAAGAAAGCCAGAGGTAGTATGCAAATGTCCATAATTCAAATTCAGATGTGGAAAATGATAAAATAAGAAGGCAAAGAAAGCATTCAGGGATAACATGATTTTAATTTTGTTTTGGGGCTGGGAACTGAGATGGCAGGAGTGGGAGAAAGCAGGCAAGGCTGCACTGCAAACATAGCATTTAAGTGGAATCTCAATAGATGCTTGAGAAGGAGACAGGGGTGTGTTGCTCCGGCGGCCAATCTAGGTCCAGAGGTCAATCAGGACTCATTTTGAAGGATAATTTTATTCAGCACCTAGGAACAGTCTGCCAGCGCACATTCACGATCATCTGGAGACTGCATCTCTGTGGGGATGAGACGCTAGTGGCTCATTTTTCTTAATTTGGATGGCCATTCTATTGGAAATTAGAATGATTTCTTTTTCATTAATTGAGAGCCAGAGATTGTCTATAATTTCATTTGTTGTTCAGAATCCATCCTGAACTTTGACTTGTAAATCAGGCTGATTTTTGTCTTGTAGATATTTATGTATGAACAGAAGTTTTCTGCTTTTAACCTGTTTTTAATAAGTGAAAAGGGCAACATTCATTTTGTATGAGTAAAATTGTTGTTTTCTTTGCAGACAAATTTTAGTTTAAGGAATATTGCCAGTCTACCATCATTAGGGTATGACCTAAATCAAATCCCTTATGATTATACAGTGGAAGTGAGAAATAGATTTAAGGGCTTAGATCTGATAGATAGAGTGCCTGATGAACTATGGAATGAGGTTCCTGACATTGTACAGGAGACAGGGATCAAGACCATCCCCATGGAAAAGAAATGCAAAAAAGCAAAATGGCTGTCTGGGGAGGCCTTACAAATAGCTGTGAAAAGAAGAGAGGTGAAAAGCAAAGGAGAAAAGGAAAGATAATAGCATCTGAATGCAGAGTTCCAAAGAATAACAAGAAGAGATAAGAAAGCCCTTCAGCGATCAATGCAAAGAAATAGAGGAAAAGAACAGAATGGCAAAGACTAGAGATCTCTTCAAGAAAATTGGAGATACCAAGGGAACATTTCATGCAAAGATAGGCTCATTAAAGGACAGAAATGGTATGGACCTAACAGAAGCAGAGGATATTAAGAAGAGGTGACAAGAATACATGGAAGAACTGTACAAAAAGATCTCCATGACCCAGATAATCATGATGATGTGATCACTAATCTAGAGAGAGACATCTTGGAATGTGAAGTCAAGTGGGCCTTAGAAAGCATCACTACGAACAAAGCTAGTGGAGGTGATGGAATTCCAGTGAAGCTCTTTCAAATCCTGAAAGATGATGCTGTGGAAGTGCTACACTCAATATGTCAGCAAATTTGGAAAACTCAGCAGTGGCCCCAGGACTGGAAAAGGTCAGTTTGCATTCCAATTCCAAAGAAAGGCAATGCCAAAGAATGCTCAAACTACCGCACAATTGCACTCATCTCACATGCTAGTAAACTAATGCTCAAAATTCTCCAAGCCAGCCTCAGCAATACGTGACCCGTGAACTCCCTGATGTTCAAGTTGGTTTTAGAAAAGGCAGAGGAACCAGAGATCAAATTGCCAACATCTGCTGGATCATGGAAAAAGCAAGAGAATTCCAGAAAAACATCTATTTCTGCTTTATTGACTATGCCAAAGACTTTGACTGTGTGGATCACAATAAACTGTGGAAAATTCTGAAAGAGATTGGAATACCAGACCACCTAACCTGCCTCTTGAGAAATCTGTATGCTGGTCAGGAAGCAACAGTTAGAACTGGACATGGAACAACAGACTGGTTCCAAATAGGAAACGGAGTACGTCAAGGCTGTATATTGTCACCCTAGTTATTTAACTTCTATGCAGAGTACATCATGAGAAACGCTGGACTGGAAGAAACACAAGCTGGAATCAAGATTGCCGGGAGAAATATCAATAACCTGAGATATGCAGATGACACCACCCTTCTGGCAGAAAGTGAAGAGGAGCTAAAAAGCCTCTTGATGAAAGTGAAAGAGGAGAGCGAAAAAGTTGGCCTAAAGCTCAACATTCAGAAAACGAAGATCATGGTATCTGGTCCCATCACTTCATGGGAAATAGATGGGGAAACAGTGGAAACAGTGTCAGGCTTTATTTTTGGGGGCTCCAAAGTCACTGCAGATGGTGACTGCAGCCATGAAATTAAAAGACGCTTACTCCTTGGAAGAAAAGTTATGACCGACCTAGATAGTATATTCAAAAGCAGAGATATTACTTTGCTGATGAAGGTCCATCTAGTCAAGGCTATGGTTTTTCCAGTAGTCATGGATGGATGTGAGAGTTGGACTGTGAAGAAGGCTGATCTCCAAAGAATTGATGCTTTTGAACTGTGGTGTTGGAGAAGACTCCTGAGAGTCCCTTGGACTGCAAGGAGATCCAACCAGTCCATTCTGAAGGAGATCAGCCCTGGGATTTCTTTGGAAGGAATGATGCTAAAGCTGAAACTCCAGTACTTTGTCCATGTCATGCGAAGAGTTGACTCATTGGAAAAGACTCTGATGCTGGGAGGGATTGGGGGCAGGAGGAGAAGGGGCCGACCGAGGATGAAATGGCTGGATGGCATCACGGACTCGATGGACGTTAATCTGAGTGAACTCCGGGCGATGGTGATGGACAGGGAGGCCTGTTGTGCTGCAGTTCATGGGGTCGCAAAGAGTTGGACACGACTGAGAGAATGAACTGAACTGAACCATCATTAAAAGCAATGAGTTTTCTGATTTTATGGAAAGAATACTCTGTGCTAAGAGTTTATTGGCATAAGTTTTTATTTTGGGGAAGTATCTGTGGGCATGAAACCTGTTGCCATCAGGTTCCTATTGTGTTCAATCAAGATATGGAATCATAACATTCCTAGGTCTCTTCTCTCCTGAATGGTTTTAACCAACCCCGATTTTGCCTTGTACGTCCAGTGATTTGTATTTTTCTATGCAGAGAAATGCATAGAGAAGTTCTGGTGCTGACCTAAATATAAGAGATTGAAAAGAACCTTATACAAAGGACAAAAGGATGATTCCCAGGATTATTTTCTGTTATTGTCCTTCTTTGCTTTTTATCTTATTCCTCCCAGAAGCAAGTTATTAAGCTATTTGGGAAGTTAAAATGTTTTGACAGATTATTAAACCTCAGTTTATCATACACATGACAATCTTCTCCACAGCACCTGTATCTCTTAGTACTTTTTTTTTTTTAATTGGGGTATAGTTGCTTTACAGTGTGTGTTAGTTTCTGTTGTACAATGAAGTGAATCAGTTTTTTTGTATATGTATATGCCCTTCCTCTTGGACTTCCCTTCCACCCCCAATACCATCCATTTAAGCCTCTTAGTGTTGTTCGAGACATACTTTGCCTTTCCATAAATATGTCTTAGCAAGACAATGCATAAGAATCTGCAAAGATCCAATCATAGAAGGGAGTTTGAGTATTCTAAGACTTTGCTGTTAGATATTTGAATTTATTCCTCATCACACTGTTTATTTCAAAGCTTAAGACAGCTAATCTTCTTTGTGATCAATTAAAATCACTTGTGACTTATTTCCTGTTCCTTTTCAATACTCTGCATGATAAGAAAATGTATATTATAGGAAGAAAATCTAAGAAGTCTTACTCTTCAAAAATCTTACCACATTAAGAAAGAATGGGTGAGATATTTTCTTGTTATTATGTCATTTTTACTACTAATGAGGGAAATGGTGCATTTTGAACTAACATATAACCCAGCATTCGCATATCTGGAGCATATCTGGATGTACACCCTGAGAAAATCATAATTCAAAAAGAGACATGTGCCCCAGTGTTCACTACAGCCCTATTTACAATAGCTAGATCACGTGTGGTGCCTGTGCTCCGTGTGTCTGACTCTTTGCAACTCCGTGGCCTGTAGCCTACCAGGTTGCTTTGTCCATGGAATTTTCCAGGCAAGAATACTGGAGTGGGTTGCCATTTCCTATTCCAGGGGATCTTCCTGACCCAAGATTGAACCCACATCCTTGTGCCTCCTGCATTGGAGACAGATTCTTTACCACTGAGCGACCTCAGAAGCCCATAGCCAGGACACAGAAGCAACTATATATATATATAACTATATATATATATATATATATATATATATACACACACACACACACACAGTAGAATGTTACTCAACCATAAAAGGAATGAAATTGGATCATCTGTAGAGACATGGATGTACCTAGAATCTGTCATATGAGTGAAGTAAGTCAGAAGGAGAAAAACAAATATGATATATTGGTGGATATATGTGGAATCTAGAAAAATGGTAGAGATGAACCTCTGTAGGGCAAGAATAGAGGTGCAGACATAGGGAATGGACATTAGGGCGTGGGGAGGGGGCGTGATGAATTGGGAGACTGGGAGTGGTGTGGGGACACTGCCATGTGTAACACAGCTAGAGGGAGCCCGCACATAGCACAGGGCATCCAGTTCAGTGTTCTGGGGAAACCTAGACAGCCGGCTAGGGGGAGGGTGGGGCGGGAGGGAGACCAGAGAGGGAGGGGACACATGCATGCTGTGCTTGGAGCTCTTTCACTTCATTGTTCAGCAGAAACTAACCCAACATTGTAAAGCAACTACACCCCAATTTAAGAAACACATATCCTTTTAAGACACAGCTGTGTATAACGGACTTTTGGACTCAGAGGGGGCTGGTGCATGGGGATGACCCAGAGAGATGTTGTGGGGAGGGAGGTGGGAGGGGGGGGTCATGTTTGGGAACGCATGTAAGAATTAAAGATTAAAAAAAAAAAAAAAAGAAAGAAATACATATCCTTTTAATTACCCTTCCCCTGAAATACTAGTATTTACTAGTGGTATTTCTTAAAGAGCAAGTCTTAGTTTTCACAAGCTATTAAATTATATCAGTTTTAAAGAAAATGCATTACCTTGAAAGAAGGTAAATTTACTAACTAAAAAAAAGTAAGTACCCCCTTCCATGTCCTGCTTATTTTTATTTTTATCTATGCTCTCAATGTTATTTACAATTATAATATCTAGATAGTGGAAATGCTATATAATGGATCACTATTGCATATCACTGCTCAAATCTGTACCATCATGTTGATAGCTTGAAATTGGCCACCGAAGTATTTACAGTTCTAGAATTAACAAACGCTACTAATCAGGGCCCCCCCCCCCTTTTTTTTTTTGATATATGCTTTTTAACATTTATCAACACATCAGTGACTGGAAGTGTGAGGGAGAATTTGGAGGCTTCAGTCAAGTCCTTCCTTTGTAGCATGAGTTACAAATTCGCCTTATTTACTCTTTTTTTAAATTGAGATATAATTGATATAAACATATTAGCTTAATATTTGTATGTATTGTGAAATGATCATCGCAATAAGTCTTTTTAACATTCATCGCCACATGTAGCTACAGAACATTTTTCTTGTTATCAGAACTTTTAAGAGATAATCTCTTAGCAACTTTCAAATGTGCACTACATTGGTTATTTTATAACTGGAAGTTTGTGCATTTGACCCTCTTTACCCAGGTCATCCACCTCCCAGCACCACCACCCACCTCTGGTAAGCACACATCTGATCACTTTTTCTAAGTCGGGCTTTTGTTTAGTTGTGGTTGTTTTAGATTACAAATACAGGTAAGATCATATACGGTGCTTGACGTTCTCTGTCTGATTTACTTTACTTAGCATAATACCTTCAAGGTTCACCCATGTTGCCACAAATTCACCTTATTTACCTTATATGTTCTATTGCTTCAATTTAAGAAAGCAAAAATGCAGAGTAATTGCAGAAACTAAATCTCCTAAATGTGCAGTTTAAAGTCAATAAGGACCATAGTGGGAAAAGCTGCTTTTGTCTTTCCTTGGTGAACTCGAATGTGTAGAAATGAAAACATAAATTAATTCAAGTTACTAAGGTGCAAGCCTAACTTTCAGGTTGTGTGGAGGAATAGGGTGGCATTATTTCACATGAGAGCCATGGTCATAGCATAGGCTATGCACATGCAGGAGAAGATTGCCTTTTATGAAGTGTTTTCAACACATTATTTTAGGGTGAGTTTTATGCCTTAAGAATCAACAAAAAGCAAGTTACTATGTTTTATCTCCTTGTGAATAGAGACCAGGTCTTATTTATTTTCCCAAGTCAGATGGGTTGACATTTGCCTTCCAATATTCCTACACAGCAAAAGGTCATTCCATCTACACAAAGCCTGTCAAGCAGAAAGCCTTTTCAGAAAGAAAGCTCACTGAAGAAGCACTAGAAAATAGATAAAATACAAAAAGTAAGGCTACTCAAATCCTATAGTTTGATTGTATCAACTTCATTGTGAATTCCCAGAAAAAGCAAGAATTGCAGCAGTTCTGTGTGAGGATCAGCTTCACTGGGTTATTCATTCTTTTTAAAATCCTTTTATTAAGAGTGCTTTGATGAATGCTGGACTATGGTATTGCATGGTGAGAACTTAGGATAAATGATATAATGTTTTAGAGTGGGAAAATAAGAGACTGGTAACTAAGTACAGAATCAAGATTCAGTTTCTAGCCTCTAATAGCTCTTAAGAAGGTCATTTTAACTTTAAGTCCATTGCATCACGTGTGTTGGCTCAGTTGTGTCCGACTCTTTGCAGCCCTAGGTACTGTAGACACCAGACTCCTCTGTCCATGGGTTATCCAGGCAACAATACTGGAGTGGGTTACCATTTCCTTCTCCAGGGGATCTTCCTGACCCAGGGATCGAATTTGCATCTCCTGTGTCCCCTGCATTGCATGCAGATTCTTTACCATTGAGCCATTAACTTTCAGTCCATAATCTCCTAATATTTTCATTGCTACAGATAGCCAACCGCTGAAAGGTAGAATGAATCTTGTGATACTAGAATGAGACATTGGTATGAACCCATGTTTAGCTTACTATAGATACACATGACTAATAGGTAAATAATATAGATATGTGTACGTAAACAAAGTGTTTTATATATATGTAAGTTGGGAAGATCCTCTGGAGAAGGAAATGGCAACCCACTCCAGTTCTCTTGCCTGAAAAATCCCATGGATGGAGGAGCTTCGTGGGCTACACAGTCCATGGGGTTGTAATGAGTTGGACACAACTGAGCGACTTCATTTTCACACAAATGTGTGTATGTGTGTGTGTGTTAAAAGAATCCACCTGCCATTTCAGGAGACATGGGTTTGATCCCACGGTTGGGAAGATCCCCTGGAGAAGGAAATGGTAACCCACTCCAGTATTCCAGCCTAGGAAATTCTATGGACAGAGGAGCTATGTGGTTGCAAAGAGTCAGGCACAACTTAGTAACTAAACAACCACCAGAACAACATATGTATTTATATGTATACACATACACACATATATTCTCAAGCTCTGCCCACTAACAAAACTTAGGAGCAATAATACCCCCAGAAGCAATAAGAACATCAAGTGTCCAGAACTTGGTTTCTAATACCATTCTCTAATAACTAGAATAGGGCTCCTTGAAGAAGTGGCTGATCCTGGAGCTGTGACAGAGAATTGACATGATAAGCTTGGCTCATGTCTGAGTCCATAAATTAAGTAGTCAAAAAATTAAACAATGAGGGTGTATCAAAGGAACACCAAAGCAATCTGAAATAGCTCCCAAGGGAACCATGTGAGCAAGAAAATAATGTAATATTGGCTTATAACCCAATGTATTAAATAAATTTCCATGAGTATATAACTATATGATTGAATAAAATTTTAGAATGGGAAATAATAGATAATAATAGAAAACTCTCCCATAGAGAAGAGTCCAAATAATTGATGTAAATAATGATCCCTTAATATGGTAGAATATTAAGACTTTAAGTGTAGGCTTCACCTGTTGCCTGCCTTCCAAAGAGAAAACTATGGAAAGGGGGAGAAAGAGAAACTTTATGTTAGGGCAACCCACCAACCACTGCCTCAGAGTAGCCAGGGTCAGGATATCAGCACTGAATCAGGTTGATGACTGCTGTTCTATAGTCACTCAGCTGTGTCTGACTCTTTGAGACCCCCCTGGACTGCAGTATGCCAGGTTTCCCCATTCTTTACTGTCTCCTAGAGTTTGCCCAAACTCATGTCTTTTTGAGTTGGTGATGCCATCCAACCATCTTATCCTCTATCCCCTTTCTCCTCCTGCCCTCAAGCTTTCCCAGCATGACGGTCTTTTTTGATGAGCTGGCTCTTCACATGCTGGCCGAAGAAGCATAAGTCCTTCCAATGAATACTCAGGATTTATTTCCTTAAGGATGGACTGATTTGATCTCCTTGCTGTCCAAGGGACTCTCAAGAGTCTTCTCCAGCACCAGTGTTCGAAAGCATCAATTCTTCAGTGCTGTGCCTGCTTTATTGTCCAAATCTCACATCTGTACATGGCTACTGGAAATACCATAGCTTTCACTATACAGACTTCCGTTGGTGAAGTGATGTCTCTGCTTTTTAATATGCTGTCTAGGTTTGTCATAGCTTTTCTTCCAAGGAGCAAGTGTCTACTTTTAATTTCATGGCTGCAGTCACTGTCTGCATTGATTTTGGAGCCCAAGAAAATAACATTTGTCACTATTGCCATTTTCCTCCCATCTATTTGCCATGAAGTAATGGGACCAGATGCCATGATCTTAGTTTTATGAATGTTGAGTTTTAAGCCAGCTTTTTACTCTCCTCTTTCACCTTCATCAAGAGGCTCTTTAGTTCCTCTTCACTTTCTGCCATATGTAACCTTTATGTGATGTCATAAAGGTGACACTTTAGCTAGTGGTCTTTCTCCTTAAAATTGACAATTTCAGTCCAGTCATAAGCAAAATATCAACAAAACATATTTTTCAAAATGCCTGAACAGTACTCTAAACTGTGAAAGTCATCAACAAAAAGGAAAATCTAAGAAACAGTCACAGTAGAGTACACTATGGAGACTTATAGGCTGAAGATAATGTAGTATCCTGGGTGGAATCCTGGAACAGAAAAAAAAAAAAAAGTAGATAAAAGTTAAGAAAATTTCACCGAAGTATGTACGTTAGTTCAAAAAAATACATCAGTATTTGTTCTTTCCGTCTGTGTGTGTGTCATTCGCTCATTTGTGTCCAAGTCTTTGTGACCCCATGAGCTGTAGCTCGCCAAGCTCCTCTGTCCATGGAATTATCCAGGCAAGAATACTGGAGTGGGTTGCCATTCCCTTCTACAAGGGATCTTCCCAACCCAGGGATCAAACACAAATCTCCCACACTGCAGGCAGATTCTTTACCATTTGAGCCACCTGTGAAGCCCATTGGTTCTTTAGTTGTAACAAATGTATCATGCGCTTACAAGATAGTAATAACTGGGAAAACTTGATGTGGGGTATAGTGAGATTTTCTCAACAATCTTGGCAATAGTTTTTGTATGGCCATTGACTAACATAGTTGCTGTAAAAATATACCAAATTGGAAATTTATTATTTGTATATTATTGATGTACAATTGACATATAACATGTTATTAGTTTTAGGTATATAGCATAATTATTTGAAATACCTATAAATTCTGAAGGAATTTTTATTAAAAAATTACAATGACACATGGGACTTCCATGGTAGTTCAGTGGTTGGGCATCCACCATGCAGTGCAGGGGACACAGATTTAATCCATGGTCAGGGAACTAAGATCTCACATGACGTGGGGCAGCTAGCCTGCATGCCGCAACTTAGAGAGTCTACGTGCAACAACTGTGACTCAACCAAAGTAAACAAATAAATATTTCTTAAAATTGCCATGATAGAAATGCTAGGCTTCCATTACCAAATGTTCCTATATTTTAAAGAAGATGTTTGGATATATTATCTTATTCAATTTAAAAGTTAAGTGTAGTGTAAATCTGTAGGTAGTAGATGATAAGGCATCCTCAATACAATGATGCTTAATTTGGAGAAGCTTTACACCTTGAAGCATATTAGCACTTTAACCTAAGTAGCTGAAATCACACTGTAAAAAAGACAGCTTTGTTACAGTCTGTTTCTAGCTGTGCCACTACCAAGCATGGCAGCTGAGACAAATTTCTTAGTCTCATACTCATCAGCTTTTCTGCCCACGTTGTTGTTTTTCAGTCGCTCAGTCATGTCCGACTCTTTGTGGCCCCATGGACTACAGCCTGCCAGGCTTCCCTGTTCTTCACCAACTCCCGGAGTTTCCTCAAACTCATGACAATTGAGTCGGTGAAGCCATCCAACCGTCTCACCCTCTGCCGTCCCCTACTCCTCCTGCCTCCAATCTTTCCCAGCATCAGAGTTTTACAGATGAGTCAGCTCTTCACATCAGGTGGCCAAAGTGTTGGAGTTTCAGCTTTAACATCAGTCCTCCCAATGAACACCCAGGACTGATCTCCTTTAGGATGGACTGGTTGGATCTCCTTGCAGTGCAAGGCACTCTCAATAGTCTTCTCCAACACTACAGTTAAAAAGCATCAATTCTTCAGCACTCAGCTTTCTTTATGGTCCAACTCTCACATCCATACATGACTACATAGCTTTGACTACATGGATCTTTGTTAGTGGAATGATGTCTCTGCTTTTTGATACACTATACATGTCATAGGTTTTCTTCCAAGAAGCAAGCAAATATCTTAATTTCATGGCTGCAGTCACCATCTGCAGTGATTTTGGAGACCAAGAAAATAATAATAGTCTGTGAAGCAGTGGTGGATGATTTTTGGAATTCCCTTGCTTTTTCTATGATCCAACAGATGTTGGCAATTTGATCTCTGGTTCCTCTGCCTTTTCTAAATCTATCTTGTATATCTGGAAGTTCTCGTTCACGTACTGCTAAAGCCTAGCTTAAAGGACTTTGAGCATTACCTTACTAACATGTGAAATGAGCTTAAAACTCGACATTCAAAAAAATAAGATCTTGGCATCTGGTCCCATCACTTCCTGGCAAATAGATGGGGAGACAGTGGAACAGTGGCAGGCTTTATTTTGGGGGGCTCCCAAATCACTGCAGATGGTGACTGCAGCCATAAAATTAAAAGACACTTTCCCCTTGGAAGAAAAGCTATGACCAACCTATGCAGCATATTAAAAAGCAGACACATTACTTTGCTAACAAAGGTCCATCTAGTCAAAGGTATGATTTTTCCAGTAATCATGTATGGATGTGAGAGTTGGACCATAAGGAAAGCTGAGCACCGAAGAATTGATGCTTTGAGCTGTGGTGTTGGAGAAGACTCTTGAGAGTCCCTTGGACTGCCAGGAGATCCAACCAGTCCATTCTAAAGGAAGTCATCGGAGGGACTGATGCTGAAGCTGAAACTCCAATACTTTGGCCATCTTACGTGAAGTACTGACTCTTTGGAAAAGACCCTGATGCTGGAAAAGATTGAAGGCAGGAGGAGAAGGGGACGACAGAGGATGAGATGATTGGATGGCATAACTGACTCGATGGACATGAGTTTGAACAAGCTCCAGGAGTTGGTGATAGACAGGGAAGCTTGGCATGTGGCAGTCCTTGGGGTCGCAAAGAATCGGACATTACTGAGCAACTGAACTGAAGTGAACTCTATGGTAGTTTGAGCATTTTTTGGCATTGCCTTTCTCTTGGATTGGAATGAAAACTGACCTTTTCCAGTCCTGTGGCCACTGCTGAGTTTTCCAAATTTGCTGTCATATTGAGTGCAACACTTTCAGAGCATCATCTTTTAGGATTTGAAATAGCTCTGCTGGAGTTCCATCACCTCAACTATCTTTATTTGTAGTAATGCTTCCTAAGGCCCACCTGACTTTGCACTCCAGGATGTCTGGCTTTAGGTGAGTGACCACAATGTCTTGGTTATCCAGGTCATTAAGATCTTTTTTGTATAGTTCTGTGTATTCTTGCCACCTCTTCTTAATCTCTTCTGCTTTTGTTAGTTCCTTGCCATTTCTGCCTTTATTTTGCCCATCTTTGCATGAAATGTTCCCTTGGAGACTACAGGCCCATTATTTAACACCTTCTGCTTCCTCATCTTTAAAGCAGAGATAACACAGTGCCTGTCTTATAAAGTCATCAGGCGTTCCGTGTGGTTAGACCTATGCGGAATGTGCACAGCACCTGACATAAAGATTATAGTCCTTGTCTGCGTCTATTTTCTTGTCCACTTAGCTGAGTAGTTTGCCCTTAATTTAAAATAATGAAATATATGTATATGTTTATGAACTTTTCAAAGAAAACCAATATAGAAGAAATACACTAACATGTCTATAGTGCCTATATTGGGTTTTAGCATAATGATTTTTTAAAATAAATTTAGATAGTTTAAAAAATTTCCACAGTGATCTATATACATTTTAACAGATAATTTACCCAGTGTATTGACTCACATGTGGAAATTCCAGCTCCAATTTTGTTTACTTCCTTAAGTATTTCACCAAATTATGTAGATAATCATGCAAACACTGAAGCTTGTTTTGTTTTCGTACATTGGATTCTCTAGAAAACTTCTATTATGTACATATATATGTGAATTTGATTTCTAATAATTGATTCAAAGTTTATTTTATATTACATCTTTTCAACTGTGTAACCAGTAATATCCATTTCTTTCTTGCCTTACCCTCCTGTTTAAAATGGTACAGGATTGCTTGTTTTCCTCTCTTGGGCAAAGATGGGTATACTGCCACAGTAAACCTTTACTATAAGCAGATACTCTCAAGTTTGTTTTAATTGTTAAAATTTAACAGCAGTAACATAGAACAGTCAACAGCCTGGGTTTTTCCTTTTTTCAAGTTGTCAATATAAATAAATTAGGACCTTTGAAAATATGAGGTTCTGCTTCCACTACCAGTCCTTGTAATTAATGTGCAGGAAGTTTATCAAACACTTGAAATAGGCTGAGTGTTTTGCTGAATTTGCTCCAGATCTTGGAGTTGAGTTGATACCTACTTGCCACTTTTCACAGGCTCTTTCAAAGTACTCTAATTAAATATGAAAGGACCAACTTTGGAAGGTTCCCATCACCGCTGTTTGACCATGAAGGTTAAGGACAACCAGGAGACAGTGCAGTTCTAGATCCTTCTCTATTTGCAGGATCAGAAATATTATGTTCTATTTTTTTTTTTTTTGAAACGCTCCCTGTCTGAAAATTGATTTTAGAACTCAAGAGCTAGAAGGATTGAACTGGTGCCGTTTCAAGCGCCTTCCGTAGAAGAGTTGCCTACAGCGTATTCTGCTATCTACTGCAGTTCTCTAAACCTAAGTGCTTTTCATTATAATCAGGCAATTCATGCTGCATCTAAACTTTGGGTGTATCTATCTATTCTAGAAAAACTGTTATCCAACAGCCAATCCTAACTTTCCGAGACATTAACAGATTAACCAAGAAACAAGTTTATTTCTGAAGCATTTTCAGCTTAGAGAGAGAAATTACAATACGAGTCAATTACAAGTATCATTTTTATGAAAAGGCAGTTTGAGAGAGCACTATCAGGACAAAGGCAGAGATCTTTCCTTTTTTATTAGAAGTGCTTTATCTTCTCAGTCTTGACACTAAGACATGAATGGCTTGTACAAATATTGTATTTTGGTTAATAAAACTGAGAAAGATTATTGCTGTGGCTAGTATTCTAAGAGGACATTTAAGCCATATCAAATTTGGTGTGTTTGCCCCAAACTGTCTAACTGAATATGTCATTCACTAAATCTTATAAAAACAGACTAGAAATAGGATAGTTATGGAGGGTCCATTGTTTAGATGGCCTGTGGAGTTTCAACCAATTCTTTGAGAAGAAATGTATTCAGAGAATGCCTCTGAGTCCCCTATTGCAGAATTTTTATGAAAGTGTAAAAGCAAGAACAAAAACTCCACAGTGTAGAGAACTGGAGGGGAGTAGGGAGTGGGGAAGGTAGGAAAGAAAGATTAAAAGAGTGATAAATAAAAGATATCTGAGAACATCTCTTCAATGTTTAAAGTAATAAATTCAATGAACTTTTTTGCACAGCTGGAAATGTTCTCTGTTTGTGCTCTCTAGTATGGTAGGGCCACTTAGCCTCATGTGGCTATTGAACACTTAAAACATAATTAATGTTGTGGGATGATTTGAGAGAATAGCATTGAAACATGTATATTACCATATGTGAAACACATCACCAGTCCAGGTTTGATGCATGAGACAGGGTGCTCGGGGCTGGTGCACTGGGATGACCCAGAGGGATGGGATGGGGAGAGAGGTGGGAGAGGGGTTCAGGATGGGTAACAAATGTACACCCGTGGCTGATTCATAGCAATGTATGACAAAAACCACTACAATATTGTAAAGTAATTAGCTTCCAATTAAAATAAATAAATAAATTTAGAAAACGTAACTAATGTGACTGACGAAAATGAATTTTTAATTTATTTAATTTCTAATTTAAATAAGCACATGTAGCTAGTAGCTGCCTTAGGGGAAGGCACAGGTTTACAGCTTTACAGCTCAATGTGTGGTCTTTGCATCAGAAGTATCAACATCTGGGAGCTTATTAGAAGTGCAGAATCTTGGCTCCCAATCAGTCATACTGATTCAGAATATGCATTTTAACAACACCCTAAGGCAAGTAGTATGAAAGCTTGAAAGGCCCTGCCCTGGAGCAATTTTCACTGTGCTATAATCACCCATTCAGAAAGAAACTCTATTCTCTATTTCACCACGGGCTAAGACACATTAGAAACATGCTCATTTTACCCACAGAAGAGTGAGGCCGTAGGGGTGAGCTGCAATAGTGCTGGAACTGCTTACTTTAAATCTTTTCCAAACGTGAATAAAATGTGCCCCCTTGAATGATCCGTTGATTTATCCATTTATGAGAGAAATACAAAGTCCTTACATAGGAGGTGCTGTCTGATATTTACTGAGCATCTTCAGTTAAATCTGAGCATGTTCTTTATTTCTCTGAAGTGAGGGGAAAGGCGGGGAGGGATAAACAGGTTACCAGTTTCATTCTTGGGACTGAGATTTTAAAGTTATCATTAAAAAAGTCAAAGTAAGACAATGTCCTAAGAGCTAGAACTGGAGAATGATGTTGGTTAAACAGTTTATTGTATTTGAGCCTTTACTATATGTCTTACTTTGATTTCCCCTAAATCTGATTCTGAGACAAGAACTTGGGGACGTCTGTTTGCCAGTGATCCCGAGACCCACTGTGAGCGCAGTGGGGGCAGCCAAGCAGGAAGGAGGGCAGTGCAGGGCACACTGCCGCCTGGGTCAGAGATGTGGGTAGCTGGGGTTCAGTCCCTCTGGGGGGCATCTGAGAGGCTGTGGGTGTTCGAGGGAGGAAGACACCAGCATATCTGGGAACTATCTGCCTCAGATTCTGGTGACTTCCTAAGTGGTGATGATGGGAGGGGCCTGCAGAGTCTTGACCATAGTGGACATTGCTTCTGCAATAGGCTGTTACCCTGGAGAAAGATAATAAGAGCTACTGGGGAGTGAGGACTAAGAACCAGGACAATTGAATCTCACTTAGGTCTCCTAGTCTTTAATTATTTGGCTTAGGTACTCTGGGCCCCAGAGTACAACAGTATTCCCTGCTCTAATGTCACTATTCTTCTGTACCCTTCCTCATCAATATCTGTGTTATCTGTTATCTGAGATATCTGTTATCTGAGATAACCATCAGTTATCTCTGTTTTACCGAGACTAACCCTTTCCATCTCTCTCCCTACTCCTCCAGAGAACACAAACCAACCTAGATGCTAATGAATGTCAAAAAGCATAGGCATGATTTGGGTTGAAGTTCCATTTGGCCTGTGTGTGGTTTAGCTACTTCTAAGTTCAAGATATTGTATTTGAAGTATACTTGCAGAGTCAAGAGAATGGACATGCATGGTATGGTAAAGGAGTTCTTTATTCCTTACGTGCCTTCATTTATGTTTATCTCAAAAATTACTGAAAGTCATTTGCATAAGTTCCAAGTACAATAAGTTCTGGATGGGTAGAAAATAAGGGCAAGTATCTATAGAAAAAAAAGTCCTTTAGATTTAAAAATATTGCATAAAATCAGATTTAGTTATATATTATCAGATTGACTTTCCTACATAAAACAGAATTCTGAAAGCTCTACAATAAAACCCAGGACAAGTAGTCATACTAATTGCAAGTAACCTATTGTCCCTTTGGGAGGTAAGATATTAATATATCCCTAAGAAGAACAACCTAGATAGCATATTCAAAAGCAGAGACATTACTTTGCCGACTAAGGTCCGTCTAGTCAAGGCTATGGTTTTTCCACTAGTCATGTATGGATGTGAGAGTTGGACTGTGAAGAAGGCTGAGCACCGAAGAATTGATGCTTTTGAACTGTGGTGTTGGAGAAGACTCTTGAGAGTCCCTTGGGCTGCAAGGAGATCCAACCAGTCCATTCTGAAGGAGATCAGTCCTGGGATTTCTTTGGAAGGAATGATGCTAAAGCTGAAACTCCAGTACTTTGGCCACCTCATGCAAAGAGTTGACTCATTGGAAAAGACTCTGACGCTGGGAGGGATTGAGGGCAGGAGGAGAAGGGGACGACTGAGGATGAGATGGCTGGATGGCATCACTGACTCGATGGACGTGAGTCTGAGTGAACTCTGGGAGATGGTGATGGACAGGGAGGCCTGTTGTGCTGCAGTTCATGGGATCGCAAAGAGTCGGACATGACTGAGCGACTGAACTGAACTGAAAGAAGAAGAAACATAACCTTTGAGTGAATATATTTTACCCACAATCTCATGAGTAGGACCAGAAGGAGATTCTGTGGATATTTGGGAGAATGTGTGTGTGAGAAAGCCCAGGGGAGCACCAAAGCTGTCTTTTAGCATCCTCGGTAAGGACTCTTCTGGACATGGGAGTGTTTGAACCAATGATTGAAGAATTAGAAATAGATAATAGAGACTTCCAAGAGGATCATGCAAACCGAGCTGGGTTTGATTATGTTGGGTTTAGAGGGCCGTGTGTAGATAGCCTGACTAAAGGAGACTATTTGGCAGAAAAGGGAAAGTTGAGCATGCCAGGGGGAGCATGAGTGCCAGGAGCAGGATTCGAGTGCTGCAGTCCTAGGGCCCTCTTCCACAGCTGAAAGGACCAGGTTCACTACACATGTAGTTTTTGCAAGGTGGACTTGATTGTGGCAATAGGACGTTATTGTCTCAATA
Source organism: Ovis aries (assembly GCF_016772045.2). Classification (NCBI taxonomy): domain Eukaryota; kingdom Metazoa; phylum Chordata; class Mammalia; order Artiodactyla; family Bovidae; genus Ovis; species Ovis aries. The sequence continues at coordinate 1,074,658 of NC_056066.1, forward strand.
GTTCTTTTTTTTTTTTTTTTTTTGTCCTGTATAAGACCAGTGTTTGGGGGTTATTCATTAAAGAGTTCATCCATTTCTTTACTTTTGTTGAGTCCTTGAACTAGAACTGCAACACTGAACAGAAGAGCTCACCCTACAGGTTGACAAATGATTTCAGTTCAATGCGATAAACCTAAATAAAAAGTGTCCATGAAACTGTATGCAGCCTAATTAGATTCTCTAATTGATTTGTTATTTAATTCCTATTTTCAATGGAATCGCACATACTTTGTAACAAGACAGAATGTCTGAGCAGAAAATCTTACAAGAGAAAATCCAGTTTATCAGATACTAAAAGCTCATTTTTATTCTTGCGTAATAGTTCTTCTAGAAGGATGTTCTGAGGCATGCTTAAATAGCCTGCAGACCTACCTGTAGGAAAGCCAAGCTGCCCACAAGCTTGATACATTGGTGTCACTAGTCTGCAGTTGCCTAGTTGGAGTGGGCGGCAACTTGCCGTCCTTGAACTCAGGGTGGATCCTTTTCATCAAGTTCAAGCCTGAAGCTCATGGGTGTTCCCGTGAGGGATGCTGGGGTGTTCTGCAGGTCCGCTGAATGTAAGGTTGAAGGTGCTGGGAGTCAGACATAGATTCCTGGTTGCCCTCACTGTCTCCCGCTTCATTCCCATCTGTCTTTCCAAGTTGCCTGATGTACAGCCGTGTGGGTCCCACCAGTAAACGCAAAAGCACCAATCTTCCATAGACCCCTTCACCAGCTCCCACAGTTTTGTGAGATAGACTTGCTCTAGTAACCCTGCTTTCCTGTCACTCTGAGTGGCTCTGCCTCCTGGATCTTGTGCCAGCTTCATTAGCACCTGTTCCCTCCACGCCGCTCGTCAGGCCGCCTCCAAGCCTTAAAGCATCATGTGATCAGGGACGCTTACAAAGTCAGAAACTCTGGGATTGAATATCTTCAGAACATGTAGATCATGGCTTCTGTTCACATGCCCTAAAAGAACTTAGAAATGAGCATATGTAAGTTCTTATTTTATTGAAATCTGTAGTGAGTGATGAAGGGCAGTCTCTTAGTGAAACACCTTCTGAAAGCTTTCTTTGTTCTATTTTCTTTGTTTTTTCAAAGGTGATCTTTGGGTTTTGAAAAAGTAGGCTATAATGAGGAAATAAAATCTACATTTTAGAAAAAGGATAACTACTTTATGACCTTCTTCTCTAATCATAGTCTAATTTTCATACAATGACTAAGTGTTTTTGATGTCTGGGTTGACTCAAATACACTGATGATTCTGATTATCTTAACCTAGCCATCCTGGAGAGAGACTGGAAGAAATGGTTCTGGGTTTCCCCAAAACCCCCAAAGCCACCTTGCCTACACAGAGAGGAGGGAACAACACTGAGCTTTCTAAGGGTCCAATGAACCTTAAAATCCCCATCAGTATAAAATACTTTTAAGATATTTCCATTAGCTCACTAATATAATTTTCACATCATAATTGCAGTTAAGCTCATTAGTGTAATTTTCACATGATTATTGCAACTATTATTTATGTAAGCATCACTGATCATGTGGAAAATTAAAGATGTTAAAATATTGACATTGATGATAGTAAGTAGTGGTTGTTTATAAGATGTCTAAGTTTTGAAAGCTTTTTCATATAATCTTTTAAAATCAAAGTTAACGTGTCTTTGATGTATAAAATTAAACTTGTAACACTTACTCTGAACTTCACGCAATGTTTACCAGCTTCTGTAATACCTTTTTCTCTTTTCTAAAGTTGAACTACAGTTGATTTACAGTGTTGTGTTAGTTTATATATGCAACAAAGTTATTCAATTACATACATGTATATATGCATATGTATATGACTATGAATATATATGTATCTGAATAACTTTGTTGCATACATATATATGCATATGTATATGTACATATACATATATATACACACATATATATATATACTTTTTTCAGATTCTTTTCCATTGTAGATTATTACAAGATATTGAATATATTAAATAGTTCCCTGTGCTGTACAGTAGGTCCTTGTTGTTTATCTATTTTATATATAGTAGTGTGTATCTGCTAATCCCAAATTCCTAATTTATGCCTCCCCTATTCACCCATTCGGTAACTATAAGATTGCTTTCTATGTCTGTCAATCCATTTTCGTTTTGTAAATAACTTAATTTGTATCATTTTTTGATTCCACATGTATGAGATATCATATAATATTCATCTTTGTTTGAATTACTTAGTATGATAATGTCTAGGTTCATCTAGTTCAGTTCAGTTCAATTCAGTCTCTCAGTTGTGTCCCACACTTTGCAACCCCATGGACTGCAGCACACCAAGCCTCCCCATCCATCACCAACTCCCGGAGTTTACTCAAACTCATGTCCATTGAGTCGGTGATGCCATCCAACCATCTCATCCTCTGTCATCCCCTTCTCCTCTCTCCTTCAATCTTTCCCAGCATCAAAGTCTTTTCCAATGAGTCAGTTCTTCACATCAGGTGGCCCAAGTATTGGAGTTTCAGCTTCAGCATCAGTCCTTCCAATGAATATTCAGGACTGATCTCCTTTAGGATGGACTGGTTGGATCTCCTTGCAGTCCAAGAGACTCTCAAGACTCTTCTCCAACACCACAGTTCAAAAGCACCAATTTTGGGGGGCTCAGCTTTCTTTATAGTCCAACTCTCACATCCATACATGACTACTGGAAAAACCATAGCTTTGACTAGACTTTGTTGTCAAAGTAATGTCTCTGCTTTTTTATAAGCTGTCTAGGCTGATTATAACTTTTCTTCCAAGTTGCAAGTGTCTTTTAATTTCATGGCTAGAGTCACAATCTGCAGTGATTTTGGAACCCCTCAAAATAACGTCTGTCACTGTTTCCACTGTTTCCCCTTCTGTTTGCCACGAAGTGATGGGACCAGATGCCATGATCTTAGTTTTCTGAAAGTTGAATTTTAAGCCAACTTTTTCACTCTCCTCTTTCACTTTCATCAAGAGAATCTTTAGTTCTTCACTTTCTGCCATAAGGGTGGTATCATCTGCATATCTGAGGTTATTGATATTTCTCCCGGCAATCTTGATTCCAGCTTGTGTTTCATCCAGTCCAGCACTTCTCATGAGGTACTCTGCATATAAGTTAAATATGATGTTAAATAGGTTCATCCATGTAGCTGCAAATGGCACTATTTCATTCTTTTCATGGCTGAGTAATATTCCATTGTGGGCTTCCCTTATAGCTTAGGTGGTAAAGAATCTGCCTGCAGTGCAGGAGACCTGGGTTAGATCACTGGGTTCGGAAGATCCCCTGGAGGAGGGCATGGTAACCCATACTAGTATTCTTGCCTGGAGAATCTCCATGGATAGAGGAGCCTTGTAGCCTATAGTCCATGGGGTCACAAAGAGTCAGACATGACTGAGCAACTAAGCACGGCACAGCACCGTGTTTCATTGTATATATCTACATCTTCTTAATCCATTCCTCTCTTGTTGCACATTTAGGTTGCTTCCTTGTCTTGGGTATTGTAAATAATGCTGCTATGAAGTTGGGATGCATGTATCTTTTCAAATTAGATTTTTCGTCTTTTCCACATATAGCCAGGAGTGGGATTGCTGGATCATATGATAGCTCTATTTCAGCTGTTTAAGGAATCTCAATACTGTTTCCAGTGGTAGCTTCCTCAATTTATATTCCCACCAGCAGGGTAAGAAGTTTCCCTTCGTTTCACACCCTCACCAGCGTTTATTGTTTGTAAACTTTTCAATGATGGCCATTCTGATCAGTGTGAGGTCATACCTCATTGTAGTTTTGAAGTGTGTTTCTCTAAGAGTGATCTTGAGTACCTTTTCATGAGCCTGTTGGTGCTTCTCTAACACTGTTCGGTAGCTTTTGTGTCTGTCATCAGAAACATCTTTTTACTAAGTAAGCTTGTATTTTCAGAAATGGGACTTAAATAGGCCTGGGACAGTGCTTACCTTATAAAAACTATCCAAAAATGTTAGTGATTGTTAGGGTAATTTCACAGGGAAGTAATAGTAGAAAATTGGACTATTTGCTCAAAAATACAGTTTATTTGTAACTCAGATATTTATGTATTCAGTTTGCTTATAATGTTTGTAAATTCTGAGATAACTATTCTCTTAACACTGTGGTAGGTGTGTCATTGTCTTTGATTTGTAGGCCTTGGTTATCTACGTGAGCATCAGTTTGTATCTGAAATTATTATGAATGTATTTGCATATTAGAAATGAGCCTGTCGAAGTTCCATTATTTAATAAGGTCACAGCAGTAATTCTGATTAATGGAGCTGATTCTTGAGAGCTCTGAGGATACTGCTAAGATGTTTATAAATATACATTTTCATAACAGAAAATGCCCTTCATTTCCTTGCCTGTAAAGAATGGGTAATAACATCTACCTTATGGATAATTATGAAAATGAGAGAGGTTCCTGAATTAGCTCAATGAGAACAAGCAAGCAGAGCCGAGCTGCAGGTAGTGGGCCATCAGCTGGTCACTTTCACTGGTCTGCATGTCCTGTTCCTGCCCCTGATCCTTGCAGAGGACATGATTCCAGTTTATAATTTTTAAATATTCTGTGACCCCCCCCAGGTTTGTTTGGGAGTATTTGAAATATAAATATGAAATCTTAGAGTAACCAGAGTTTACTGAATAGCTTTAGTGATGTTTTTAATGTTATCTTCAGTAAATACAACTTTGAAAGCCTGTACATTAAATCAGTGCACTTAGGTAGCTAAAACAAGACTGTCATAAGACAATGCAAGGCTGTACTTCAGAAATCCAAGTGTGTCTGTGACAGTAATGGAAAGATTCCAGTCAGAAAGAGAAATTTGCCATCACAATTCTGAATTTCTTAAGTTTACTAGAAGTGCATATTTTTAAAGTCTGTTTTTGTTTTAAATACCTCAATAAGATAGACCAGTTTGACACTCTGAAAGAAATTTAAAAACTCAGCTGTCATCTGAGTCATGTCCCAAATAAGAGGCATACTGAGGGAAAGTCATTATTTAGAGAAATGACAGAGGACTCAGTTTCCCAGTTAAGTTAGTGAGAGGAATGAACAGCATTGTTACAATGTGGGGAGAATGAAGCCCATAAGCTACCCATTATTTGTGAAGCTCATTGATGCCAATAATTTACTTTCATAGGTTATATGTTACATCTATATGTACCAGCTATCTAGGTACCCACTTTTCTTTGTTTTTAGGCATTAAGTTGCCAACAATGTAGAATCTTAGCCTTCCGGCTCTGAAAGTTTGTGGAATCTGTAATTTCAAAAAGGCATAAAAAGAAATAAGGAATATGAAACAATGGGAAGTTTTGTGTTGTATTTACTTTGTCAAGATAATCAAATCCTTGAGAGAGCTTCCTTAGAAATAATAGAAGTTTAGGTTCAGAAGGATCTACAAGGTCCTTTCACCCTGCTGGATTGGCAGTGGACCTATCAGACGCTCTTCAAAAAAAGTGCTCCTTGATCTAATAAACATGGAAAACTTCATATATTATAAGTAACAATTTGCATCAGCATGTTATGGGTTCTATGAGTCCTATATTAAAGAAACCATTTTAAATTTAACCCAATAACCCCTAAATTTATTTTAGCAGAGTCCCTTTTATGCCCTAGATCTTGGCTCATTGGTAAATGTTTATTTAATCTGACCTTAAATTTGTCCTGAGTACTCAACTTGTGGTCTTTGGACTACTAGCATCAGCATCACCCAGAACTTTTTAGAAATTCAGTCACAGACCCAGCCCCAACCTGGTAAATGATACTTTGCATTTTTCTTTTTTATTTATTATTATTATTTTTTAATTTACAATATTGTATTGGTTTAGCCACACATCAACATGATACATTGCATTTTAACAAGATCCTTAGGTAGTCCATAGGCATATTCAAGACTGAGAAGCACAGGCCTATTTCATTCTGATTTACCACCTTCACTTCCATGAGCATGGCATCCAGTCCCATCACTTCATGGCAAATAGATGGGGAAACAGTAGCTGACTATATTTTGGGGCTCCAAAATCACTGCAGATCATGATTGCAGCCATGAAATTAAAAGCTGCTTACTCCTTGGAAGAAAAGTTATGACCAACCTAGACAGCATATTAAACAGCAGAGACATTACTTTGTCAACAAAAGTCCATCTACTCAAGGCTATGGTTTTTCCAGTAGTCATGCATGGATGTGAGAGTTGGACTATAAAGAAAGCTGAGCACCAAAGAATTGATGCTTTTAAACTGTGGTGTTGGAGAAGAGTCTTGAGAGTCTCTTGGACTGCAAGGAGATCCAACCAGTCCATCCTAAAGGAGATCAGTACTAGGTGTTTCATTCGAAGGACTAATACTGAAGCTGAAACTCCAGCACTTTGGTCACCTGATGCAAAGAGCTGACTCATTTGAAAAGACCCTGATGCTGGGAAAGATTGAGGGCAGGAGGAGAAGGGGATGACAAGGATGAGATGGTTGGATGGCATCACTAACTCAATGCACATGGGTTTGGGTAGACTCCAGCAGTTGGTAATGGACAGGGAGGCCTGGCATGCTGTGGTTCATGGGTTCACAGAGAGTCGGACATGACTGAGTGACTGAACTGAACTGAGCTTCCATGAGTTAGAGATCTGCCGAAAAATACCTCATGTGCAGATTTTAAATAGTTTGGGAATTTCAGGGAATGTGCGGAACCCAAGTAGTATCTGCCTGTGCCTTCTCTCTAGCTTTTAGGATGGTAGGACACATCTTCAGTGGGCTGTGCATGATGACTCTCTAGATTACAAACAGTGGACAATGGAGCCCAAGCCTTTGCCCAAGCACCATGTCAGCAGGTGGAGTGTATGGAAACAGATGTACTGAACCAAAATCAAAGTGCAGCTAACACTTCTGAAGAAAATATGCATATGAATATTATGAAATGGCAAAAAGATATGATACTGAAAGATGAATTTCCCAGGTCAGTAGATGCCCTAGTACGTTATGGGAAGAGTAGAGAAATAACACCAGAAAGAATGAAGAGATGGAGCCAAAGCGAAAACAACGCCCAGTTGGGGATGTGACTCATGATGGAGGTAAAGTCTGATGCTTTAAAGAGCAGTATTGCCTAGGAACCAGGAAAGTTAGGTCCTGAATCAACTTAGGAGATGGCAAGACTGAACATTGATATTTTAGGAATCAGTGAAATAAAATGGACTGGAACAGGTGAATTTAAGTCACATGACCGTTATATCTACTATTATGGGCAAGAATCCCTCAAGAGAAATGAAATAGCCATCATAGTAAAGAAAATCCTCCAAAATGCAGTACGTGGGTGCAATCTCAAAAACGACAGAATCATCTCTGTTCGTTTTCAAGGCAAACAATTCAGTATCACAGTAATACACGTTTATGCCCCAACCAGTAATGCTGAAGAAGCTGAAGTTGAATGGTTCTATGAAGACCTACATGACCTTCTAGAACTAACACACAAAAAAGATGTCCTTTTCATTATAGGGGACTGGAATGCAAAAGTAGGAAGTCAAGAGCTACCTGTAGTAACCGGCAAATTTGACCTGGGAGTACAAAATTCAAAGTCAAAGGCTAACAGAGTTTTGCCAAGAGAATGCACTGGTCATTGCAAACACCCTTTTCCAACAACACAGGAGACTTCACATGGACATCACCAGATGGTCAATACCAAAATCAGACTGATTATATTCTTTGCACCCAAAGATGGAGAAGCTCTATACCATCAGCAAAAAGAAGACCAGGAGCTGACTATGCCTCAGATCATGAATACCTTTTTGCCAAATCCAGACTTAACTTGAAGAAAGTAGGGAAAATCACTTGACCGTTCAATTATGACCTAAATCCCTACGAATATACAATGGAAGTGACAAATAGATTCAAGGATTTAGATCTGATAGACTGCCTGAAGAACTATGGATGGAGGTTTGTGACATTGTACAGGAGGCAGTGAACAAGACCATCCCCAAGAAAAAGAAATTCAAAAAGGCAAAATGGCTGTCTGAAGAGGCCTTACAAAGAGCTGAGAAAAGAAAAGACATGAAAGGCAAAGGAAAAAGGGAAAGGTATGCCCATTTGAATGCAGAGTTCCGAAGAACAGCAAAGAGAGATATGAAAGCCTTCCTCAGTGATCAGTACAAAGAAATAGAGGAAAACAATAGAATGGGAAAGACTAGACATCTCTTCATGAAAATTAGAGATACCAACGGAACATTTCATGCAAAGATGAGCATAATAAAGGACAGAAATAGTATGGACCTAACAGAAGCATAAGATATTAAGAAGAGGTGGCAAGAATACACAGAAGAACTATACAAAAAAGATCTTCATGACCTATATAACCATGATGGTATGATCACTCACTTAGAGCCAGACATCCTGGAATGAGAAGTCAAATGGGCCTTAGGAAGCATCACTATGAGCAAAGCTGGTGGAGGTGGTGGAATTCCAGCAGAGCTATTTCAAATCCTGAAAGAAGAGGCTGTGAAAGTGCTGCACTCAATATGCCAGCAAATTTGGAAAACTCAGCAGTGGCCACAGGACTGGAAAAGATCAGTTTTCGTTCCAATCCCAAAGAAAGGCAATGCCAAAGAATGTTCACATTACCACACAATTGCACACATCTCACATGATAGTAAAGTAATGCTCAAAATTCTCCAAGCCAGGCTTCAACAGTATGTGAACAGTGAACTTCCAGGTGTTCAAGCTGAATTTAGAAAAGGCAGAGAAACCAGAGATCAAATCGCCAACATTTGTTAGATCATCGTAAAAGCAACAGTGTTCCAGTAAAACATCTGCTTCTGTGTTATTGACTTCGCCAAAGCCCTTGACTGTGTGAATCACAAGAAACTGTGGAAAATTCTTGAAGAGATGGGAATACCAGACCACCTTCCCTGTCTTCTGATAAATCTGTATGCAGGTCAGGCACAAACAGTTAGAACTGGACATGGAACAACAGACTGTTTCCAAATCAATAATGGAGTACATCAAGGCTGTATATTGTCACCCTGCTAATTTAACTTATATGCAGATTATCGTGCAGAATGCCAGGCTGGATGTAGCTCATACTGTAATCAAGATTGCCGGGAGAAATATCAATAACCTCAGATATGCAGATGACACCACCCTTATGGCAGGAAGTGAAGAACTAAAGAGTCTTTTGATGAAAGTGAAAGGAGAGTGACAATGTTGGCTTCAAACTGAACATTCAGAAAACTACGATAATGGCATCTGGTCCCATCACCTCATGGCAAATAGATGGGGAAACAATGAAAACCAGACTATTTTGGGGGCCCCAAAATCTCTGCAGATGGAGACTGCAGCCATAAAATTAAAAGACTTTTGCCCCTTGGAAGAAAAGCTATGACCAACCTAGACAGCATATTAAAAAGCAGAAACATTATTTTGCCAACAAGGTCCATCTAGTCAAAGCTATGGTTTTTCCAGGAGTTATGTGTGGATGTGAGAGTTGAACTATAAAGAAAGCTGAGGGCCAAAGAATTGATGCTTTTGAACTGTGGTGTTGTAGAAGGCTCTTGAGAGTCCCTTGGACTGCAAGGAGATCCAACCAGTCCATCCTAAAGGAAATAAGTCCTGAATATTCATTGAAAGGAATGATGCTGAAGCTGAAACTCCAATACTTCGACCACTTGATGCGAAGAACTGACTCATTGGAAAGGACCCTGATGCTGGAAAAGATTGAAGGTAGGAGAAGAGATGACAGTGGATGAGATGGTTGGATGGCCTCCCCAACTCTATGGACATGAGTTTAAGTAGGCTCCGGGAGTGGTGATGGACAGGGATGCCTGGAGTGCTGCTGTCCATGGGCTCGCAAAGAACTGGACACAATTGAGCAACTGAACTGACTGATATACACAAAAAAGGGCAAGAAATACAGAATGTCAGCTTGCTTTTGAAAATTGCAATGGATATTGTAACTTTCAAATATGACTACTGGCTTGTTCTGGCAGGTGACACATTGATGAGAAATCTAAACACTGTTTGGATGCAAAGCATCAGCAGAAGCAACTAAAATGGATACAGTTGATTGAGACGGGACAGAATGGACTTTTCTTGGATGATGGAAACGGTGTCTTGATAGATGTTCCATGCGTATAGGTATTTGTCAGATTTGGTAGTTTTTTCACTTAAGACCTGTATATTTTATTATATTTTAATTACTCTTGAATAAAATAGTAAAAGATTTTGTCTTATGAAATTTAAATACAGTTGATATTAGATGCAGCAATGCATTTTTCCCTTGAAAATGTGCATTTGGTAATACCCATTACTCGGTATAGGGAAAGTATTTCATTGCAGGGCATAGCCACAGGGGTTGTGTAGGCTTGTTTATGTTAATGTTATAGGCAGGCCAAGTGGGGTGCCAATTCTCCAGGGAAGCCATGCCTAGGGGTTAGAGTTCATGTATAAAATGGCAGTGATAAATGTATTTTTTGGTAGTCATATTTTCAAGAATGAATGATTTAATATTTTTAAAGAACTTAAGAGTAGTCCTTGTTGTTGTATTTCAGTGGCCAAGTTGTGTCCAGCCGTCTGTGATCCCATGAACTCCAGTATGTCAGGCTTCCCTGTCCTTCACTATCTCCCTGTGTTTGTTCAAACTCATGTCCAGTGAATCAGTGATGCCATCCAACCATCTCATCCTGTCACCCCGTCTCCTCTTGCTGTCAATCTCGTCCATCATAAGGGTCTTTTCCACTGAATTGGCCAAAGTATTAGAGTTTCCACTTCGGCATCAGTCCTTCCAATGAATTCCAATTCAGGGTTGATTTCCTTTACGATTGACTGGTTTGATCTCCTTGTTGCCCAAGGGACTCTCAGGAATCTTCTCCAGCACCACAATTCGCAAGCATCAATTCTTTGATGCTCAGCTTTCTTTATGGTCCAACTCTCACATCCATACATGACTGTTGGAAAAACTATAGCTTTGACTATACGGACCTTTGTTGGTAAAGTGATATCTCTGCTTTTTGATACACTCTCTAGGTTTGTTATAGATTTTCTTCCAAGGAACAAGAGTAATCCTAGCACATAGCAAAGGTTATATATGTTAGTAAGTAAAATGGCTCAAATAAAGTAGCTACTATAACACCATTTCTCTCATCTTCACCAGTTTTATTTTCTTAAGAGCACTTTGCACTGTTTAAAATGATCTTTTGTGAATTTTTTTGCATGTTTATTGTCAGGTATGTGCCCAGCTATTCCATGAGCCTCAAGATCTAATGAACCAATCTGTACTGTTCATTGCTGTACCTACCACCCCCATCCCCTATCACCACAGCTCTGCACAGAACAATGCCTGACACATAGTAAATGCTACATAACATATTGAATGAATGAATATGTGAATAAAGTTTAAACCAAACCAGTTCTTAAAGAAGTTAATTCTGAGATGTAATCTCATTTTCTTCAATAGTGAATAAATTATTATGGACCTATCACATGTACTTAGTGTAGGATAATGGCTCCTGAAGCTGAGGGGTCTGTTCTGATGGGATTAAGAAAGCACCATTGAAAGAGACGACATTTTGAAAGGCCAAGAAATGGGTGTTTCAGGTAGAGGGAAATGCCGTTGCCAAGCCCTGAATCTCCAGTGGTAGTAGCTCATTCTAGAATCTGAAGAAATTGTGTTTATCAATATTTAGAATAAGATTTTATTTGTCTCAGAGAAACAAAAACTTCTGCTTTTCAGAATACATAAAAGCTTAGCCCAGATATTTATTATAGCATCTATTTATGCTAGATTTACCTTTTTTCCCTTTAGGATAATACGTCATCTAAGATTAGGTGGTTGATATTATGATTGGCAGTAAAGCCAAACCAACAACGGAAAAGTTTTGCCCTTCCAATTTGGCAAGGACTATATTTCATTAATCTTTGCACTTGGCTTCAGACTCCAAGGGTCATTCCTCTGTGTACCTTTTAGAAGCTTCCCAAAGTACTTTGTACATCATAAGCACAATTAATATATAATGAATGTATATGAATTGAATTTGAAAATGTAGACCACAGGCCCAAGAGCTTGAGACCCAGGATTTGCAAAGAAAGGTTTAGTGTTTTACTAAGATTCTGCCTACTGGGAGGACAGAAGCATCACCCTACAATCCAGGAATTAGACACACTCCTTATAGCTTACAATTTCTTATTGACCCTGCTTGGCCTGCGGTTTATCCCCCTACTCTCAAAACACTGACCAAACATAGTAATGAGCATGGAGTTGATTCCACAGCTGTGAGTTATAAGATAAACTGCAAGATTTTACAACACGGCAGAATATATTGTGAAGATCTATGTTTGAGTCAAAGATCAGGAACTCAAACATTTATTTCCACGGAGCTCAGATAACACACTTATGTTTCAAAGACAACAAGATATTTGTTCAATAACACATTTATTATTTTGTTGAGATGAACTTAATTTCTCTGATTTTCACTGTGACAGCATTGTTTTAATACAGGTGGTGGAGGGGGCTCTTTTTAGCATTTTTAGAATGTTTTAGGAAAAAAAGTATTTGATATAAGACCAAATCTCCCTTTTGACTCTCTCCTCTCACCTGAATTTCTGAATATTTTTATGGTAAGAATACATTAACCCTCTAGGCTGTCTTCCAGCTTCACCAATATCCTTTTTAATAGCCTGAGTTAAGCACAGATGGTTTAGTTTAGCAGAACTCGTACACCTTTATACTTACCAACACTCAGAGAGACCCAATCTAGTCAGCTGAGACAACTACAAAGTGTATCCAGCTACTCAAGCTACAAAGTGCATCCAGATCCCCTGGAGAGCCTTTTAAAAGGTCTTTCTGCTTCCACAAGTCTGGGCTAGACCTGAGATTCAGTATTTCTAACAAGGTCCCAGGTGATGCCATGGACCAGGTCTAGAAGGAAATACATCTGTCACTTATCTGGAACTGATCCCTTTTTCTTTTTCATTTTTTAAAGAAATCTTGTATCTTCATCCTTGAAACATCATTGCATATTCTTTGCCTCTGAAATGGAAGGATATAAAGCTTCTAAGCAATGTATGCAAAAGTCTTACACAGCATCAGCAGCTATGTCCAGAAGAGATGAGCCCTTAATTTCTAGCCTTGCCATTCCACTGAGCTGGTGTGTTATGTCTATACTATACAAGTTTAGAAAAAAAAATAGTTTTTGCAAGTCTGTGCTGTTTTTAAAACCTCCTTCTCATTTTTCTGGTATCTTCCAGCAAGCAGTGGGGAAACCTGCTTAAGTTCATCCCTCTTTCACTTTGAATTTCATGGTGACACTTTTCTGGCACGACTGTCAGAAGAGTCTTCTTTTATGCAAAGTTGGAAAGACCATGGAAAGTACTGCTTCTTCTCTGGAAAAGCAAGAGGCTTGGTGACAACGTGATTATTTTCCCTGAAATGTGGAAGGATGATTGGAGAAAATGAAACAGAGCACAGAGATCATTCTTCCCTGGGGACCAAGGCCATGAGTATGCACTACTTTAACTTTCAGTAGTTTCTGGTCAAGGCTTAAAATAAATCATAATACTCAGGAAGGAAGAGTTCTATTTCTTTCCAGTGGTATTTAAGAAAATAGGAAATCTATGCAATTTGATTTCCACTCTATTCATGAAAACCAAAGAATTTAACTAGTTTCCTTGGTACACACACATGCTTGTGTATGTACACACACACACACACACACACACACACACACACACCCCAAATATGAAGCTCAAAAAAGAAATGATGAGGAAAATGGAATTTAAATGTAAGCCCATTTACAGTTCTAAGCTTCAGACTGTCAAATAGGCTGAGATGTTCAGAACACAGAGGAAAATAATGAGGATGAGAAAGTGCCCAAAGTGGAAAAAAAGATTATTATCACAAGAGAATAATAGAGACCAGGAACGTGGATACACCCAGATTCCCAGTGTGGACTCATGAAAGATGAAAGTCCAGTCTGTTCCCCCAACTAAAGGGTCTAAAAGGAAACCTGGCATCTGAGCACCTTGAAATTTGATTCGCTAATCATAATTGATCTTCACTGAGTTAGAGAATAAGGGGGGACAGGGGTCAGATGGAGCTTGAGTGGGAGTGAGGGGTTCACAGAGAGCTGTCTGAAGGGGGAGGTGTTTAAAAACTGTTTGAATAGGCAGAAAACTCAATGACATAAATCAAAATAAACATAAAGCAAAATCTTCTTTGGCTTACCTCCTAAAATAATGGAGACAAAAACAAAAATAAACTAGTGGGACCTAATTAAACTTAAAAGCTTTTGCACAGCAAAGGAAATTACAAACAAGGTGAAAGACAAGCCTCAGAATGGGAGAAAATAATAGCAAATGAAACAACTTACAAAGAACCAATTTCCAGAATATACAAACAGCTCATACAACTCAATACCAGGGAAAAAAAAAAAAGGCCCAATCAAAAAGTGGGGAAAAGCCCTAAAAAAAGACATTTCTCTAAAGAAGACACACTGATTCTTGTTGATTTATGACAGAAAATAACAGAATTCTGTAAAGTAATTATCCTTCAATTAAAAAATAAATAGTGGCAAAAATGCAACAAGTTCCCCAAAAAAGAAAAAAACAGCCCAATCAAAAAGTGGGGAAAAGACCTAAAAAAAATACATTTCTCCAAAGAAATTCTTGTTGATTTTTGTTGATATATGACAGAAAAATCACAGAGTTCTGTAAAGCAATTATCCTTCAATTAAAAAAAAATTAGTGGCAAAAAAATGCAACAGGTTCCAAAAAAAAGAAAAAAAAAAAAAACTGTTTGAAATAAAACTGAGGCAGGAAGATAAGACCAGAGGTGGGCCCAGATGGACATACTCAGCTGAAGCTTTCATGGCCTGAGTCTCAAAAAGTAAATCTGAGGTCAATGGTAAAGGTTTTTATGACTATGTTTAAATTTTTTTAAAAAGGAAAGAAATTGCACAGTAAAGATATGTGTAGTGTCAGTAGAATGTGCAGTAGGATTATTCGTCTCTGGTTTGTATTCTGTATCCTCCCAAAACACTTAAATTGCAAAGACATACTAAGCATTATGAAGAGGGAAGTGTGGCACATTAAATACTAAAGATGAGTTCAGAAACCTTAGTGAAGGGGTGGCTTCAGACTCAGGCAATCCACACCGTCTTTGAGAAGTGATGGAGAATAGGAGTGCGTCAGAAGTTAGGCGCTTCTTTGACTTCCATCTAGAATTTTGCTTGGCATCTTTGTCAAACAGTTCTCAAAAATATTAGAATTAAAGAGGAAAAAG
This sequence comes from Ovis aries, assembly GCF_016772045.2. Lineage (NCBI taxonomy): Eukaryota > Metazoa > Chordata > Mammalia > Artiodactyla > Bovidae > Ovis > Ovis aries. The sequence continues at coordinate 1,089,946 of NC_056066.1, forward strand.
TTTTCATTCTGTGCCGTGGCAGTTAATAAAGAATTTGTGTACTGTGGGTTAGATTTTTGATTCAGCCATCAGTGGCTCCTCAAAGAGAAACGTTCATAAAAGCCTCCAGGACGTGACACCCAGTAAGAAAAGAGGAGATCCGTGTCTATACAAGTATTGTCTGTGGATCAAAGTTGTAAACAACTCTACTCATTTCTGTCCTTTCCTCCTCTGACCTGGGAACATGCTTCAGATAGGAGATGTCTGGATATACCTTCCTGCTTGTCTTCAACATTTTAGGAGTTTGCTAGTAACATCGAGTAGGTACCCAGTCACTTACTCATTCAATTTTAATTTCCAGAGAAGGAACAACTGTCTTGGATTTTTTTTAAACTTTCTAAACTCTTTAATAACTACACAAAATAGCTGAAGGTATGAAGACTTCCTATAGCTTTTCTGAAGTAGCATCATAGATTTCAGTGCCATCCATCTCTAAGGTCATACAATGAGGTTATCTGTCAGGGCTTTTCAGATCCTGACCTATCTGTGGGTTATAAATTCAATTGTGAGGGCTGTCTTTTAAAAAATGAAATAGAATACAATGGAGTATAATATAGTAGGAAACAACATAGTGTAACACAGCTTATAAGGTTAGGTGCTAGTTTGTGTATGTTTCAGGTACATATATATCTGTACGCATCAGTGTACTGAGCGATGATGTGCATTTTGACTGAGAGGGATGATCAGAAAAATGTAAAACCTCTGACAAACATCAATGTGTCTCAGTTAGGAAGATTTTTAAATGATGCTCTTTAGAGTAAAAGGAAGGAACACTAAAAATGGGAGGATCTCTTCTACAGTCCTTTTAACCTCTACTCTCTAATCCTCTTAACCTGGGATTGTTAGGTATTATAATACCTAATAAATACTAACTGGACTGGAATGGGTGAACTTAACTCAGATAGCCATTATACCTACTACTATGGGCAAGAAACACATAGAAGAAATGGAATAGTCATCATATTCAACAAAAGAGTGCAGTACTTGGATGCAGTCTCAAAAGCAACAGAAGATCTCTATTCATTTCCAAGGCAAACCATTCACTATCACAGTAATCCAAGTCTATGGCCCAACCAGTAATGCTGAAGAACCTGAACTTCAATGGTCCTATGAAGACCTACAAGACCTTCTAGAACAAACACCTAAAAAAAAGATATCATTTTCATTATAGGGGACTGGGATGTAAAAGTAGGAACTCAAGAGCTACCTGGAGTAATAGGCAAATTTGGCCTTGGAGTACAAAATGAAGCAGGTCAAAGGCTAACAGAGTTTTGCCAAGAGAGCACACTGGTCATAGCAAACATCCTCTCTCAAGAACACAAGATATGACTCTACACATGGACATCGCCAGATGGTCAGTACCAAAATCAAATTGATTATATTCTTTGAGCCAAAGATAGAGAAGCTCTATGCAGTTAGCAAAAACAAGACCAGGAGCTGACTGTGGCTCAGATCATGAACAACTTTTTGCCAAATTCAGACTTAAATTGAAGAAAGGAGAGAAAATCACTAGACCATTCAGATATGACCTAAATCAAATCCCCTAAGGTTATACAGTCGAAGTGACAAATAGATTCAAAGGTTTAGATCTGATAGACAGAGTACCTGAAGAGCTATGGATGTAGGTTCAGCATTGTATAGGAGGCAGTGATCAAGACCATCCCCAAGAAAAGAAGTGGAAAAAGGCAAAATGTTTGTCTGAGGAGGCCTTACAAACATCTGAGAAAACAAGAGAAGCTAACGGCAAAGGAGAAAAGGAAAGATATACCCATCTGAATGCAGAGTTCCAAAGAACAGCAAGGAGAGATAAGAAAGTCTTCCTCAATGATAAATGCAAAGAAATAGAGGAAAATGGTAGAATAGGAAAGACTAGAGATATGTTCAAGGAAATTAGAGATACCAAGGGAACGTTTCATGCAAAGATGGGCACAATAAAGGACAGAGATAGTATGGACCTAACAGAAGCAGAAGATATTAAGAAGAGGTGGTAAGAATACACAGAACTATACAAAAAAAAGATCTTTATGACCCAGATAACCATGATGGTATGATCACTCACTTAGAGCCAGACATCCTGGAATGTGAAGTCAAATGGGCCTTAGGAAGCATTGCTATGAAGAGCTAGTGGAAGTGGTGGAATTCCAGGAAAGCTATTTCAAATCCTAAAAGATGATGCTGTGAAAGTGCTGCACTCAATATGCCAGCAAATTTGGAAAACTCAGCAGTGGCCACAGGACTGGAAAAGGTGTTTTCATTCCATTCCCAAAGAAAGGCAATGCCAAAGAATGTTCAAACTACTGTACAATTGTACTCATCTTACATGTTAACAAAGTAATGCTCAAAATTCTCCATGCCAGGTTTCAACAGTACGTGAACTGTGAATTTCCCAGATGTTCAAGCCAGATTTAGAAAAGGCAGAGGAACCAGAGATCAAATTGCCAACATCAAAAAAGCAAGAGAATTTCAGAAAAGCATCAACTTCTGCTTTATTGGCTATGCCAAGCCTATGAGTGTGTGGTTCACAAGAAACTGTGGAAAATTCTTAAAGTGATGGGAATACAAGACCACCTTCCCTGCCTTCTGAGAAATCTGTATTCATGTTAAGGAACAACAGTTAGAATTGGACATGGAACAACAGACTGGTTCCAAATTGGGAAAGGAGTATGTCAAGGCTGTACATTGTCACCCTGCTATTTAACTATGCAGTGTACATCATAAGAAACACTGGGCTGAGTGAAGCTCAAGCTGGAATCTAGATCAAGATTACTGGGAGAAATATCAATAACTTCAGATATGCAGATGCCACCACCATTATGGCAGAAAATGAAGAAGAACTAAAGAGCCTCTTGATGAAAGTGAAAGAGGAGAGTGAAAAAGTTGGCTTCAAACTCAACATTCAGAAAACTAAGATCATGGCATCTGGTCCCATCTCCTCATGGCAAATACATGGGGAAACCGTGGAAACAGTGACAGACTTTATTTGTCTTTGGGTTTCAAAATCACTGCAGATGGTGACTGCAGCCATGAAATTAAGAGTCACTTTCTCCTTGGAAGAAAAGCTATCACCAACCTAGACAGCATATTAAGAAGTAGAGACATTACTTTGCCAACAAAGGTCAGTCTAGTCAAGGCTATGGCTTTTCCAGTAGTCATGTAAGGATGTGAGATTTAGACTGTAAGAAATCTGAGCACTGAAGAATTGATGCTTTTGAACTGTGGTGTTGGAGAAGACTCTTGAGAGTCCCTTGGACATCAAGGGGATCCCACCAGTCCATCTTAAAGGAAATCAGTTCTGATTATTCATTGGAACGACTGATGTTGAAGCTGAAATTCCAATACTTTGGCCACCTGATGTGAAGAACTAACTCACTGGAAAAGACCCTGATACTGAGAAAGATTGAAGGCAGGAGGAGAAGGGGACGACAGAGGATAAGATGATTGGATGATATCACCAACTCGACCATGGGTTCAGGAGTTGGTGATGGACAGGGAGGCCTGATGTGCTGCAATCCATGGAATCACAAAGAGTCAGACACGACTGAGCGACTGAACTGAACTGAACTGATTAGGTATTATGTTTTACTACATTTATGTGTGAACCCTTAATGGCTTATAAAGGTGAATTGATGTCTGTGGCTTAAAAAGTAAGTTAACTTTAGTCTCTTTGTTGCTTTTGTCAGGGCCTGAATTCGAACATGTATCTGCATTAGCCACAGTAACCGGTTGTTAGAATTCAAGATTGGGCAACAGAATCACAGATCAGACTGAGAAACTGGAAGCCTTTGATGAGGGCTGAGAGTCTGAAACCTAGAGTAAAGCCAAGGGCTATTTACTTTATGATTGGGCAATTAAAAGTGTGAATCTGAAGACAGGTCTAAACTAGAACATAAGTCCATGAGAGAAGAGGAAAAACGTGCAATGTGTTTTCAGTTAAATTTGCAAAAGAGCCAAGTTGGGTTCAAGATGGAAGAATTTCTAAAGTAGAGAGGGTAGAGGTGATCAGCAAAGGTTTAGGTCACTGGAGAGAGGCTGAAGTTGATTTGAAAACCAGACATAGAGGCAAAGGAAACAGGAGCTTCTCCCAGATCGCTTTTAAGGCTGAGATTATATTTCTCAGGAAAACTGGGCGCATGGCTAGAGCAGGCTGAGCTGGTGCACCTGTGCACAGTAACCTTGGGACCACCTTGCCAGGGAGCAGAATGGACACAGAGCTGGGCTGAGAATGCAGGTTGCAGGTAACATGTTTGATGAAGCTAACTGAGAGCATTAGGGCACCAAGGATGTTAGGACTCAAACTGACTCTGATGTAAGAATTTACTTTTCAAAAACTAAGCTAATAGAACTATAGCAGTGCTGATGAGGGAAATTTCTATTGTACTTTTTCATCAAAAGAAAGATGGGAAAATGGAAATTAGGGGGAAATATTTTCCCACAATTTCTCATTGTTTGCTGATTGTTGTGGTTTAGTTTCTCAGTGGTGTCCGACTCTTTGCAACACCATGAACTGCAGCACACCGGGCTTCCCTGCCCATCACTATTTCCTGAGTTTACTCAAACTCACATCCTTTGATTTGGTGATGCCATCCAACCATCTTATCCTCTATCATCCCCTTCTCCTCCTGCCCTCAATCTTTTCTAGCATCAGACTCTTTTAAAATGAGTTGGCTGTTAGCATCAGGTGGCCAAAGTATTGGAACTTCAGCTTCAGCATCAGTCCTTCCAATGAATATTCAGGACTGATTTCCTTTAGGATCGACTGGTTGGATCTCCTTGCAGTCCAAGAGACTCTCATGTGTCTCTTCCAATAGCACAGAACAAGAGTATCAATTTTTTGGTGCTCTGCCTTCTTTATGGTAAAACTCTCACATCCATATATAACTACTGAAAAAATTATATCTTTGACTAGCCAGACCCTTGTCAGTAAAGTAATGTGTCTGCTTTTTAGTGTGCTATCTAGGTTTGTCATAGCTTTTCTTTCAAGAAACAAGTGTCTCAATTTCATTGCTTCAGTTACCATCTGCAGTGATTTTGGAGCCCAAGAAAATAGTCTGTCTCTGTTTTCATTGTTTCCTCATCTATTTGTCATGAAGTGATGGGACTGGATGCCATGATCTTAGTTTTTTGAATGTTGAATTTTAAGTCAGTTTATATAATTGTGTATTGATTAAATATGTATTGTTTTATTCAACATTAAGCTTATACATATATTTTTTAATACAAATTTATTTATTTTAATTGAAGGTTAATTACTTGGCAACATTGTATTGGTTTTGCCATACATCAAAATGAATCCACCACAGGTATACACGTGTTCCCCATCCTGAACCCCCCCTCCCACCTCCCTCCCCGTACCATCCCTCTGGGTCGTTTCAGTGCACCAGCCCCAAGCATCCAGTTTCATGCATCGAACCTGGACTGGCAATTTGTTTCATATATGATATTATACATGTTTCAGTGCCATTCTCCCAAATCATCCCACCCTCTCCCTCTCCCAAAAGAGTCCAAAAGACTGTTCTATACATCTGTGTCTCTTTTGCTGTCTCGCATACAGGGTTATCGTTACCATCTTTCTAAATTCCATATATATGTGTTAGTATACTGTATTGGTGTTTTTCTCTCTGGCTTACTTCACTCTGTATAATCGGCTCCAGTTTCATCCACCTCATTAGAACTGATTCAAATCTATTCTTTTTAATGGCTGTGTAATACTCCATTGTGTATATGTACCACAGCTTTCTTATCCATTCATCTGCTGATGGACATCTAGGTTGCCTCCATGTCCTGGCTATTATGAACAGCACTGCGATGAACATTGGGGTACACGTGTCTCTTTCAATTCTGGTTTCCTCGGTGTGTATGCCCAGCAGTGGGATTGCTGTGTTCCGAACGAGGTAGAAAAGAAAACCAATCAAAAAACCTACTCAGTTTGAAGCATTCTTCCAAATGTTTAAGTTCTTTAATGTGAATAACAAAACCTCTAAGATTCTTATCATTAGGCTATTTTCACTGTCATCGGATAGACATGAACAGTGGGTTATGATCATCATCAGAATGCTATACTAGAAGAATGTTTACCTGAGTGGGAATGTCACTACTTTTTACTTTTCTAAAAAGAAACAGTGGAAAGGCAGATGGAGAGGGAGGAGAAAAAATAAAAATTATTTCCAACCAAATGCAACAGATGTATGGATCCAAGTGTGATTTTTGAGTACCATAAATTGTTTTTCATTCTTTCTTGATAAGTTTTACCACCAAATGAATTTACTGCAAACTCTTGGCCATATTTGTGGTTTCCAGGGATTTTAGAATTTACAAATTTCAAGTGGTAGACTTCAGACCTGTATTTGGTGTGTGCAGTGTGGGGAGGGCTTCAGTGTTCTTCCCGATGTCCCCTTTCTGGGTTTTTGTCCATGTCAGCACATTCTGCACAATGGTATGAAGATCTCCTGATAACAGTGTCAGTAAAGCTTACTTTGGAGTTCAAGTTTTCATGTGAAGGTTTTGCAAAGAAAAAGTTCTTAGATGAAGTTTAATTTAACAGTTTGATTGGAAAAGGCTTGGATGCTGTAATTAGTCTGCTTGGGCTGCCAAAACAAAATACCAGAGGATGGATGATTTAAAAACGGAGATTCATTTCTCATATTCTGGAGGCTGGGAAATCCAAATTCAAGGTGCCAGCAAGGTGAGGTTCATTTACAGGCTCCTTACCTTGACTGGCAGATGGCCGCCATCTCCTGTGTGTGCCTTGTGAGTACAGAGAGAGAAAGAAGGCCTTCTCTCGTGTCTCTTCATGTAGGACCACTAGTCCAAAAGCCCCAATACTGCACTCTTATATTCATTTGATTTTCATTAATTCCCTGTTTATCATCACGTTGGCGCTTAGGCCTTCAATGTGTGATTTTAGGGAGTCACAAATCAGTCTGTAGCGTATGCTAAAATTCAGAAGTGACTTTCACTGTTTGTCAGATGATTAGAGGCTGTGGTTAATGGTAGTCTTTTTAAAATCCTATTTTCTTTCAATTCCATGTTTGCTTCTTTTCTAAGAATCTCTTTCCTGCATGATCAAAGAGACAGGAACCCAGAAGTGTCATTTGAAGTTGCCAACATTAAACCTGTGATGGATGGCACCTAGCTCTCAGTAGAAAAAGGAGGAAAGATAATCACTTGGCCTTCTAAATTCACAGCTGCTGCTGCTGCTGCTGCTGCTGCTAAGTCGCATCAATTGTGTCTGACTCTGTGTGACCCCATAGACGACAGCCCACCAGGCTCCTCTGTCCCTGGGATTCTCCAGGCAAGAACACTGGAGTGGGTTGCCATTGCCTTCTCCAATGCATGAAAGTGAAAAGTGAAAGTGAAGTCGCTCAGTTGTGTCCCACTCTTAGCGACCCCATGGACTGTAGCCTACCAGGCTCCTCCATCCATGGGATTTCCCAGGCAAGAGTGCTGGAGTGGGGTGCCATTACCTTCTCCAAAATTCACAGCACAGAGGCACAAAAATTCAGCTGGCATGGAAACTACTTCCTGTCTTGAGTTAAATTTAGTACTGAACCCACCATTTCTGACTGCTTTCTCCCTAGAGTGTCCGCAGGCGTGTGCAGTGTGAGTCCCCTTGCCTGTGCCATCTGCAGGCTTTTCTCATCACACATGGGATCCGTTCACCAGCCCTGGCTAGAACCAGTTTCCTGGAATGAATGGGTTCAACATCATGGGTATAGTCAGCTGAGGTTAACCAAACTTTTAATTAGACCCAGAATGGTTTATTAACACAATTAACTTTCTGGAGGACAGTTACAATAGGAAGTAAATTTCTTGCAACATACTCTCCTTTTTTTACACAATGTTAGTTGATCAACAGAGAAAACCTCAAGCTTCAGAATCAGGAGTGCAATTGTTAACATCTGGGAACTTAACTTTTTAATAACTGTAAAATTTTAACTATAAACTTTCTAGTAACTGTAAAGGAAAATCTAAGTTTCTAAGAACTGTGGAGCAAGAATGGATTCTAGAAAAATTGCCTGGAAATTAATTGTTAAAGTGCTGATGGTTTTAAATTTGGGGAGAATATGGTTATTTTGATTTGCAACATCGAAGAAATTTTTGCCCATGCTTTCTGAAGGTCTCTCGAAAAGAGAGGACCTATGAATTCCAAAGTCAAGCACAAGTGGTGTGGAGTGACTTTGCTGTTGCCGTATTCTGTCTGTGTGGACTTTGGCAAGTTTTCTGATCACCTGTGCCTCAGTTTCCTAACTTTTAAATTCAAGTAATAAAAGCAACTGTCTCCCAGGATTGTTGCAAGGATTAAATGAGAAAATATACAAAGAACTTACAGGAGGAGTTGACACTGAGTGAGTGATCAGTAAATGATGAATACACCACCACCATCATCATTATCTTCTGTATCATCAGCATTACTATAATAGGTAGGTTTTATCAGATGATAATGGTTGTATCCATCTTATAATATTCCACTGCTCATTGTCCCAGGAAATAGTGTGAAAGAAGCCTGTATATAGATGCTGAAAGTGTTTAATTCTAACGCTATGAATCTAGGATAATTGTGGGTGGCACCAGGGGATAAGCTGATTCTCTGCAAGAATAGTAAACATCCTTCTATTGAAAAAGATGTATTAGTCAGCCCATCATGTTTTTTATTCTTTCTCTTATTACCAGAAAATTACAAGATGATCTTCAATCACAGTGACTATTAGTTTATGTTATTAACATGCTTATTTCTTTTCCTTCTTATGAATTTGATTTTCTATTCATAAACTAACAAACAAGCACACACATCCTAAAATGTGTGTCCCTGGAAAAGACAGAAAGTTAGTTGACAATTATTTAATTCCTGAATTTATTCCAGTTAGTTAGTGTCTGCACTTCCTCCTGAAATGTAAACATTTTTGATAGCATGGTCTTCATCTTGTGTGGTTTTTTTTTTCATTTTTTCATTCATATGAAATTTGGATGAATGTGTTCGAAACACTAGACACTAAGGTTGCACAGTAATGAAGTACCAAGCCTCTATCTTTTATGGTACAGCATGTAGCAGAGGACATTGTTAAAAAAAAAATAGTAGTTATAATATCTAAAGTCTCTGTGTGAACATGTAGGATCAGGAAAGTGGGCATTTCTTTCTTATTAACTGCTATATCTCTACTCCTGAAACAGTGCCTTGAATAGATTAGATGCTCAATTAATATTTCTTTAAAAATTACTATACCAAGCATTTTGTATATATTAAAAATATAAGAGCTAACATTTATTGTGCAATTCGTATCCATATACTATGCACTGTATGTGGCATTTCAGCAATACTATGAATCAGAAGCCATTATTAGTGTTATAAAACAGAAGTGAGCATCAAGGTCTTGAGAAGTTGTATAGTTCACGTGTGGTCATACAGCTCATAAGAGCCAGATGTCACTTCCTGGTTCCAGAGTCTGTAGCCTTAACCAGTACTGCCATCTTTCACCCTGTCTTACCCTAGTAGCACAGAGGTGGAGGGACTGTCCCCTCCCCTTTATGGGTAATGCAGCTGAGACTTCCTAAGGCAGGGCTGTTTAGTGGAAAGGATGTTCACACTGACAATGTCAGGACTCCAAATGTGCACTCTATCTACCTAGCCTCTTAAGCACATAGACAGTAGACACACACACATTCTAGTGAAACTGTGTACACATTGTGCTGGGACGCTGTCATGTAGTCACAGCTCTTGATCCTATGACATGTGGCATGTCTGCAGTAGGATACCTGTGGAATTAAGCTACATAGTTAACCCATCGGGGATGGAATTTGGTGTGAAACTTACAAGCTACCTCCTGATTTGAATTGGGCACCTTTTGCTACTCTGCTTAGTTCTTGTGTAGTTATCCTCTAAACAGTAAGACATTTTATATTCTTATACAAAACTGTAGAACATAGATGTGGTAGGTGGAATTCTAGATGGTCCCCTGACCCCCACCCTCTGTTTCCAAATCTTCCATAAATCTTCCCCGCCCCCTGGAGGGTGGGCAGAATTAAGGACTTGGTTGTAGAATATGACAAAGATGAATGGATTCTGAAGACATAATTAAAGCCCCAAATCAGTTGACTTAGAGTGATTTAAAATGGAGATCACACTGGGTGGGTTTGACTTAAGTGGAAGCCCCCAAGAAAGAGACTGGGCCATCCCTAAGTTCATAGACTTTCCTTAGACTTGATGAAGATTGTGGCCATGTTGCAGGGGTCCACATGGCGAGGACATGGCAGATTCTAGGAACCATGGGCAGCCTCTGGGATCTATGGAAGCCAGAAAAAAATACAGGCCCTTTAAGCACACAGGTCATGGAATTGAACATGACCAACAACCTGAATGATCACAGAACAGAATTACTCCTCAGTCAAGTCTCTTCTTGATAATTTAGCTTGACTAATACCTTAGTTGCAGCCTTGTGAGCCTCTGACAGAGGATTCAGCAAAGCTTTTGCTCATGCTCAGACATGGAAACAGAGAAAATGTTTGTTGTTGTAAGCTGCAGGATTTGTGGTAATTTCTTACACAGCAATGGAAAGCTAATACTTGTGGTTTAGCTCATTTGTAATCCACTATGGTTAGCAAATATCACCATTATGTCACTGTTTTTTTTCCTATGGTTCTATTTCTCACAGGTAAGCTTTGGATTCAGGAAAGTTAATATTCCATTTCTCCTATCAGATAGACTAAAATTCAAACAGTTTTTTTTTTTCCAAAGAAGATGTTTTTCTTTTTAATTAATTATTTTAATTGGAGGCTAACTACTTTACAGTATTGTGTGGTTTTTGCCATACATGGATGTGAATCAGCCATGAGTGTACATGTGTCCCACATCCTGAACCCGCCTTCCACCTCCCTCCCTACCCCATCCCTCTGGGTTGTCCCAGAGCATGAGCTTTGAGTGCCCTGCTTCATGCATCAAATTTGCACTAGTCATCTGTTTTACTTATGGTAAAAATACATGTTTCAATGCTATTCTCTCAAATCATCCCACCCTCCCCTTCTCCCACAGAGTCCAAAAGTCTGTCCTTTACATCTGTGTCTCTTTTGCTGTCTTGCATATAGGGTCATCCCATCTTCCTAAATTCCATATATATGTGTTAATATACTGTATTGGTGTTTCTCTTCCTGACTTATTTCACTTTGTACTATAGGCTCCAGTTTCGTCCACCTCATTAGAACTGACTCAAACGTGTTATTTTTTATAGCTGAGTAATATGTACCACAACTTCCTTAAGCATTTGTCTGCTGATGGACATCTAGGTTGCTTCCATGTTCTAGCTATTGTAAACAGTGCTGCAATGAACATTGAGGTACATGTGTCTCTTTCGATTCTGGTTTCCTAGGTGTGTATGCCCAGCGGTGGGACTGCTGGATTGTATGGCAGTTCTATTCTATTTTCTTAAGGAATCTCTACACTGTTCTCCATAGTGGTTGTACTAGTTTGTGTTCCCACCAACAGTGTAAGAGAGTTCCCTTTTCTCCACACCCTTTGCAGCATTTATATTTTGTAGACTTTTTGATGACAGCCATTCTGACCAATGTGAGAGGTACCTTTTTGTGGTTTTGATTTGCATTTTGCTGATAATACGTGATGTTGAGCATCTTTTCAGGTGTTTGTCAGCCATCTCTATGTCTTCTTTGGACAAATGTCTGTTTAGTTTTTTGGCACATTTTTTGATTGGGGCATTTATTTTTTGGTATTGAGCTATATGAGATAATTGTATATTTTGGAGATGAAATCTTTGTCAGTTGTTTCATTTGATGTTATTTTCTCCCATTCTGAAGGCTACCTTTTCACCTTACTTATAGTTTCTTTTGTTGTGCAAAAACATTTAAGTTTAATTAGGTCCCATAGGTCCCATGCAATATGCCAGCAAATTTGGAAAACTCAGCTGTGGCCACATGACTGGAAAAGGTGAGTTTTCATTCTAGTCCCAAAGAAAGGCAAAGCCAAAGAATGCTCAAAGTACCACACAATTGGACTCATCTCACATGTTAGCAAAGTAATGTTCAAAATTCTACAAGCCAGGCTTCAACAGTATGTGAACCAAGAACTTCCAGATGTTCAAGGTGGATTTAGAAAGAGGAACAAGAGATCAAATTGCCAACATCCATTGGATAGTGGAGAAAGCAAGAGATCCCAGAAAAACATCTACTTCTGCTTCATTGACTATGTCAAAGCCTTAAACTGTGTGGATCACAACAAGTTGTGGAAAATTATTAATGAGATGGGAATACTAGACCATCTTATCTGCCTTCTAAGAAACCTGTATACAGGTCAAGAAGCAACAGTTAGAACCAGACATATAACAATGGACTGGTTCCAGATTGGGAAATGAGTAGGTCAAGGCTATATATCGTCACCCTGCTTATTTAACTTATATGCAGAGTACGTCATACAGAATGGAGGGCTGGATGAAGCATAAACTGGAATCAAGATTGCAGGGAGAAATACTAATAACCACAGATATACAGATGATACCACCCTTATGGCAGAAAGGGAAGAGCAACTGAAGAGCCTCGTGATGAAAGTGAAAGAGGAGAGTGAAAAGCTTGCTTAAAACTCAACATTCAGAAAGCGAAGATCATGGCATCTGGTCCCATCACTTCATGGGAAATAGATGGGGAAGCATCTATTTGTGGCAGATCTTACTTTCTTGGGCTCCAAAGTCACTGTAAACGGTGATTGCAGCCATGAAATTAAAAGATGCTTGCTCCTTGGAAGAAAAGCTATGACCAACCTAGATAGCATATTAAAAAGTAGAGACATTACTTTGCCAACAAAAGTCTATATAGTCAAAGCTATGGTTTTTCCAGTAGTCATGTATGGACGTAAGACTTGCCCATAAAGAAAGCTGAGCGCTGAAGAATTGATGGAGAAGACTCTTGAGAATCCCTTGGACTGCAAGGAGATCCAGCCAGTCAATCCTAAAGGAAATCAGTCCTGAAAATTCATTGGTAGGACTGATGCTGAAGCTCTAATACTTTGGCCACCTGATACAAAGAACTGACTCATTGGAAAGACCCTGATGCTCGGGAAGATTGAAAGCAGGAGGAGAAGGGGAAGACAGAGGATGAGATGGTTGGATGGTATCACTGACGCAATGGAAATGACTTTGAGCAAGGTCTGGGAGTTGGTGATGGACAAGGACGCCTGGCATGCTGCAGTCCATGGGGTTGCAAAGAGTTGGACATGACTGAGCAACTGAACTGAGCTGAACTGAAGTCCCATTTGTTTATTTTTTTAAATCTCCATTACTCTGGGAGCTGGGTCATAGAGGATCTTGCTGTGATTTATGTCCGAGAGTGTTCTACCTATGTTTTCCTCTAAGAATTTTATAGTTTCTGATCTTACATGTAGATCTTTAATCCATTTTGAGTTTTACTTTTGTGTATGTTGTTAGAAAGTGTTCCCATTTCCTTTTTTACAGGTAGTTGACCAGTTTTCCCAGAACCACTTGTTAAAGAGATTTTTATTTTTCTCCATTGTCTATTTTTGCCTCCTTTGTCAAAGATAAGGTGTCCATAGGTATGTGGATTTATCTCTGGGATTTCTATTTTTTTCCATTGATCTGTATTTCTGTCTTTGTGGCTGTACCATACTGTCTTGATGACGGTAGCTTTTTAGTATAGTCTGAAGTCAGGAAGGTTGATTCCTCCAGTTCCATTCTTCTTTCTCAAGATTGCTTTGACTATTCGAGGTTTGTTGTGTTTTCATACAAGTTGTGAAATATTTGTTCTAGTTCTGTGAAAAATACTGTTGTAGCTTGATAGGGATTGCATTGAATCTATAGATTGCTTTGGGTAATATACTCATTTTCAGTACACTGATTCTTCCAATCCATGAACACAGTATATTTTTCCATCTATCTGTGTCATCTTTGATTTCCCTCATCAGTGTTTTATACTTTTATATACATATATATATATAGGTATTTTATTTCTTTAGCTAAATTTTTTCTGAAGTTTTTTATTCTTTTCATTGCAATGGTGAATGGGATTGTTTCCTTAATTTCTGTTTTCTCATTGTTAGTATATAGGAATGCAAGGGATTTCTGTGTATTAATTTTATATCCTGTAATTTTACTATATTCATTGATTAGCTGTAGTAATTTTTTAATGGTGTCTTTAGGGTTTCTTTGTAGAAGATCATGTCATCTACAGACAGTGAGAGTTTTGCTTCTTCTTTTCCAATCTGGATTCTTTTCTTTTCTTTTTCTTCTCTTATTGAGGCTGTGCATTTTGAAATACCATTATTGTGGTTGACTAACTCCAGGTGAAAAGATGAACTATGAGCAATCCCACTGCTGGGCATACACACCGAGGAAACCAGAACTGAAAGAGACATGTGTACCCCAGTATTCATCGCAGCACTGTTTATAATAGCCAGGACATGGAAGCAACCTAGATGTCCATCAGCAGATGAATGGATAAGAAAGCTGTGGTACATATACACAACGGAGTATTACTCAGCCATTAAAAAGAATAGATTTGAATCAGTTCTAATGAGGTGGCTGAAACTGGAGCCGATTATACAGAGTGAAGTAAGCCAGAAAGAAAAACACCAATACAGTATACTAACACATATACATGGAATTTAGAAAGATGGTAACAATAGCCCTGTATGCAGGACAGTGGAGGAGACGCAGATGTGTCAAACGGTCTTTTGGACTGTGGGAGAGGGAGAGGGTGGGATGGTTTGGCATTGAAACATGTATAATATCATGTGGGAGGCGAGTCACCAGTCTAGGTTTGATGCGGGATGCGGGATGCGGAATGCTTGGGGCTGGTGTGCTGGGATGATCCAGGGGGATGGTGTGGGGAGGGAGGTGGGAGGGGGGTTCAGGATTGAGGGTATGTGTGCACCCATGGCGGATTCATGTTGATGTGTGGCAGAGCCAATGCAATATTGTAAAGTAAAAAAAAAAAAAAAAACACAAAAAAACAAAAAACAAAAAAAAACTGTTCACTGTTGCCAGATCTTTTCTGTGCTCATCAATCTCACTTTGGACACTATCATTCAAGGGGGAGGGGGACTCGAAAATGGAAAAAAAAAAATCAGAAACCTTAACTTACAAATAAGTGAATAAAATGTATTCATATATTAAAAAAAAAAAAAGATTTCAAGCATCTTTAAGGATAAACTAGCAAAATGCTAGATGATCCCTAGATGAATTGGGTTAAATTTCATTTCCATATGAGAAAGATAATGATGTGTGATTCTTTACTTCTTTTGAAAGCTCCTTCATTAAGAATATTGAATATGTGAGTACATGCATTAATTTTTTTGATCAATGCCTATTTCTGCTTCACTAAATCTAGAAACCTCACTTTGTGTTCCAAAAAATGAGCATGCAGGCACTTCAAGGCAATGCTTTTGCTTTGTTATTACATGGGAAGAGGTTTGTAATTTTTTAAAAAATCTGTTATCTATCATCTAATATGTTTCTGTTCCTTCTCTCCTTCTTCTCTCTCCCCTCCCCCATCATCCCTCAGATCTTAATATTTGTTAGCTCCCCTCCATGCAGTCCTCCTCAGTGCTAGACTTACATACTTCCAGCTCCAAATTCAAGAAAGAGCCTTGGTTCCTTTTGCTCCAACAAGAACCCTGGTGTTCCTTTCCTTGGACCAGCTTATATCATGGGCCAACCCTTGACCTAGTCACTCTGGCCATGGGCTTTGATGATCTGGTAGCCTGGCTTGAAATCTAATCCCTTCGTTGTAGCCAGAAGCAAGGTTGGTTAATCAGAACCATGTGGACTACAGTTCTATTTGCAAATAAAGGGAAATAAATGATTTTTTTTTTTTTTTTACTGAAAAGACTTCAAAAAAATAAAAGTTTTTTCAAGGAGTGGAAGTTGGAAAACATATTTAGAATCATCTGAAGGTTTTGAGGGAGTTAGGGTTAGAAGAAAGAACATTCCAAAGAGCCTATTTACTAAAATATTAATATCACTTACTAGTATAGGAAGAGAAAACTAGAATAGTGGAGTAGAAGAGATTAAAACCTATTCAGATAGGCATGACTCATTTAGAATGGCTGCACTGAATGCTAATTCATTATAAAGCTATTGTTTTAGAAATGTTTTTTAATAAACTCTATACAGACACATGAACACACATCTTGTTCTCCTTAGTGCGTTTAATATATATTTCTCAAATAACCAGTCATCTAGTAGAGTGAAAGCCTATTGCATTCACATCAATTTATTCTCTCTGATGTGGTGTCTATTTCTAGCAGTATTTTTGTATTATCGTGAACATTTCTGAGCCAAGATGGCTAATAAAATGTGCATATGTTAGCTGTGGCAATGTGCACAAAAATGGAAAGAAAAATATCCAATTTTATGTTAAATACCATTTTTACTGGGCCCTTGGGTGCTCGCAAGATGATTATCAGGAAATATTAGGTAAAATTACCAATTATATAGTTATTAGGTATTAGGAAAAATCTTTGAGAACTTAGTAGGTCATATACACACTGTTGCAACCCTAGAGGATTGACAACTGGGGGAAAGAAATTACCCATAAGGGATACTGAGATCACACCTCTTTATAGACTATACAAACTGTGCAATGATTGAACGTCGTGCATTCAAACATAAGTAAGTTACATGAATAATTTAATACACTTTATATATTTATAAATATCTTATTTCATATATTTATTTATTATTTATAGAATTCTTTTATTTATGTATTTTATACCTCTATGTTACATTTTATTTTGTATATATTAGTATTTTATATGTGTATGCATGGAGAGGGAAATGGCAACCCACTCCAGTATTCTTGCCTAGAAAATCCTGTGGATGAAGGAACCTGGTGACCCCATTCCATGAGGTCACAAAGAGTCGGACACGACTGAGTGACTAGCACAACATATGTATGCATAATTTCATATATGTTTAGTTTTGGTAATTAAGCATGAGCTGGTTGGATGGCATCACTGATTCAATGGACACAAGTTTGAGCAAACTCTGGGAGACAGTGAAGGACAGGAACCCTGGTGTGTTTTAGTCCATGGGGTTGCAAAGTGTTGGACGTAACTGAGCAACTGAACAACAACAACATAAGTGACATTTCCAATTATCTGGGAAATTGTATCTTCTGTAAGGGTTTTGGGCAAAACTTTTATATTTTGTTAGATTTATATGTAATTCAATTCATTTTGGCACCCTGCCTTACACTATGTAAATAAATAAGTTCCAGAAGGAATAAATTTCTAAAACATTGAGGGAAATCCAAAATTACTAGAATATGTAGAAAATATGCTTTATATTTATGGAGGGGAAGAAGACATTTCTAGACATAATATAAAACTCAGAAATCCGAAAGGAAAACGCAGGCAGATTGTCTGTTTAGGACCATTGAATCTTTGTTTGGCCAGTCATGCTCAGTCGTGTGCTCAGTTGTGTTCGACTGTTTGTGACCCCGTGGACTGCAGCCTGCCAGACTCTTCTGTCCATGGAATTTTATAGGCAAGAATACAGAAGTCAATTGCCATTTCCTATTTCAAGGAATCTTCCTGACCCAGAGATCAAACCCACATCCCAACCCAGAGATTGTCTCCTGCATTGACAGGCAGATTGTTTACCACTGAGCCACCTGGGAAACCCAAAGATGCAGACAAAGGTAAAAGATAAGTTATAGATTGAAATAAAACCTTATGTGATATATAGATAGATACAGATGTTTATGGCTTATATCAACATGAAAGGAGGTTCTTGGGCATCTCAGTGCAACCCTCACTGTCTTCTGGCCACAGGGTCTTTTAGCAATCACTTCCTTCTGGCTCTGGCTGGATGCTCTGAGGTCTGCCTTTCCATGGCGTCTGTACAGGAATCCTTCCCACAGGGTCCTTGGGACCCAGCTCATCTCCTTGCTTCTTCAGTTCAGTTCAGTCGCTCAGTCATGTCCGACTCTTTGCGACCCCAGGAATCACAGCACGCCAGGCCTCCCTGTCCATCACCAACTCCTGGAGTACACTCAGATTCATGTCCATTGAGTCTGTGATGCCATCCAGCCATCTCATCCTGGGTCATCCCCTTCTCCTCCTGCCCCCAATCCCTCCCAGCATCAGAGTCTTTTCCAATGAGTCAACTCTTCGCATGAGGTAGCCAAAGTACTGGAGTTTCAGCTTCAGCATCATTCCTTCCAAAGAAATCCCAGGGCTGATCTCCTTCAGAATGGACTGGGTGAATCTCCTTGCAGTCCAAGGGACTCTCAAGAGTCTTCTCCAACATCACAGTTCAAAAGCATCAATTCTTTGGAGATCAGCCTTCTTCACAGTCCAACTCTCACATCCATACACGACCGCAGGAAAAGCCATAGCCTTGACTAGACGGACCTTTGTTGGCAAAGTAATGTCTCTGCTTTTGAATATGCTATCTAGGTTGGTCATAACTTTCCTTCCAAGGAGTAAGCGTCTTTTAATTTCATGGCTGCAGTCACCATCTGCAGTGATTTTGGAGCCCCCCAAAATAAAGTCTGACACTGTTTCCACTGTTTCCCCATCTATTTGCCATGAAGTGATGGGACCAGATGCCATGATCTTTGTTTTCTGAATGTTGAGCTTTAAGCCAACTTTTTCACTCTCCACTTTCACTTTCATCAAGAGGCTCTTTAGTTCTTATTCACTTTCTGTCATAAGGGTGGTGTCATCTGCATATTTGAGGTTATTGATATTTCTTGATTCCAGCTTGTGTTTCTTCCAGTCCAGCGTTTCTCATGATGTACTCTGCATAGAAGTTAAATAAGCAGGGTGACAATATACAGCCTTGATGTACTCCTTTTCCTATTTGGAACCAGTCTGTTGTTCCATGTCCAGTTCTAACTGTTGCTTCCTGACCTGCATACAGATTTCTCAAGAGGCAGGTCAGGTGGTCTGGTATTCCCATCTCTCTCAGAATTTTCCACAGTTTATTGTGATCCACAGAGTCAAAGGCTTTGGCATAGTCAATAAAGCAGAAATAGATGTTTTTTTGGAACTCTCTTGCTTTTTCCATGATCCAGCAGATGTTGGCAATTTGATCTCTGGTTCCTCTGCCTTTTCTAAAACCAGCTTGAACATCAGGGAGTTCACGGGTCACGTGTTGCTGAGGCTGGCTGGGAGAATTTTGAGCATTACTTTACTAGCATGTGAGATGAGTGCAATTGTGCGGTAGTTTGAGCATTCTTTGGCATTGCCTTTCTTTGGGGTTGGAATGAAAACTGACCTTCTTAAGCAGCCACAAAATTCTCAGTCCTCACCCCAAACCACAAGGAGAGTGCTGCTTACTCAGTGACCACTGGCTGTCTCATCTGGCCCTGAGGTGAAGGAAACCAAATCGCCTGCTCTTCCTAAGGAACTTGGCACAGCACTCCTGACCTTACCTGTGCCCTCTAGACGCTGACTGTTGCTCTCTGGTTGTTGACTTCACTCCAGAAAGAAAACTAGGGAGATAAGAGGGTCAGAACACACACTCAGAAGACCATGTTCTTCAGATCCCCCTCTCAACAGTAATTTCTGAGCATCTCCTGAGAGCCTATAAGGTTCCTTTAAACTACCTTAGCATCCCCAGTTCTTTGCATAGAGCCGACATGCAGTCAATATTTTGGCAAGACTGAGCAAACAATGTAACCCTTAACAGAGAGCAAATTGCTGGCTCCCTCTGTCTTTTCTATCCACAGGATTCAGAGTCATTGGCTGAAGTAGCTGTGGTAGAGATGTCGGGCTTTGAGGTGAACATTAGCACACTAGCGTGTTTCTTAGGACCAGGGAATTCTTTTACTGACCATTTCCAAACAATACCTAAAACAGAAAGCTCTTCTCTTATAGCCTGCAAGAGATGGCAGGATGTGATTTTTCCCTAAATACATAAATACAATCAACATAAGCTTACTATTTCAGAAGAAAAACTGTGCTACATAAATACTCAGATACTTAACCAAGGAAGCTGGATTTTCTGTCAGAAATTTCTTTCAAAGGTGTATATAGCTCATACTATTCAGACCACATCCCAAGCAGACCTTTATTACTCTTTAAAATCACAACTTGGCATTTGGACATTTAGATGTATGACATTTAGATATTTGGGTAGATGATATGTGGATAGGGGATCTGTAAATAAAACTTGAATCTTTTCTGATATTATCCTCTTTTACTATGTTTTCTAAATTCTGCCTTAAATTTGATTTAAATCTTTCCCCAATTCTTTTGACTGGCTAGATTTTTTTTTCTTTCTTTTTTTATGTATCATGTACCAAAGTTCTTAAAGTTTTAAAAATTTACTTTGAC
This sequence comes from Ovis aries, assembly GCF_016772045.2. Classification (NCBI taxonomy): domain Eukaryota; kingdom Metazoa; phylum Chordata; class Mammalia; order Artiodactyla; family Bovidae; genus Ovis; species Ovis aries. The sequence continues at coordinate 1,110,278 of NC_056066.1, forward strand.
TAAATCATCCCTTGTTCATTTTTGAAACTATCATGACCTTTACTTTCTATTTTATTTTACAGTGTCTTAGAGATTTGCTAGTTTATTTGTAGGGACATATATATTATCTTGTTAAGTGTACAGGACTGATTCATATAAAGGATTATGTTAGTTTCAAAACATGTTGTGCAAAAGAAGCAATGGGATCCTGAAAAGCAGAATTTCACATATTCAGAGCTTTCATTAGAGCATTTGAAATATAAGCTGATCACATCAAGGTCACCATTAAATAGGATGATTTAAATTAGCTGTATTTGGATAGAAATGCCTTGTACTTGAAAGCCAGAAATCAATCAGTGACTGGAAAACATATCTCTAAAGCTGGAAAGTCATTTTAATGGTGACCAATATTTTGCTGGTGAGAAAGCCTTAAACATTTGAGAGTCCTATAGGTAATATTGTTATAGATGATGATAAATAAGAATTTATCATTTTTATCTTTGTTTTTATTCTTCAAAAAACTTTGAACTATTTTATTCACATTTTATTGTCTAAGAAAACTGCTTAACAGTTAGCTGGTTCACTGAAAAGAGAAGGTGAACTCAGAGCAAAGGCGTCCCCAGAGATTACTTGTTTTCTGGACTTTCCTCAGGAATTGACTGCTATTGTTGCTTCCTCTCACCCTTTTAACCAGTAAAATACTTGTCTCTTCAGGGCTTACTTGTGTTGCCAAATATCTGGGAAGTCTGTGTATTACAGCTAGCACACAGCTAAAAAATTAACACAGTTGCATTATTTTACAGTAGAGAGACTTTAAACAGGACAAATTCAAAAGTCTGTGCTGTCATTTAATAGTCTTTTCAGAAAAAGCATCTGATACAAGAAATCTGATTGTATCCCTGCAAATAAATAGCTACATCTCTTGATTACCATGTTCCAGTTATTATTATTGTACACAGTTCAGTTCAATCGCTCAGTCGTGTTCAACTCTTGCAACCCCATGGAGTGCAGCATGCCAGGCTTCCCTGTCAATCACCAACTCCTGGAGCTTACTCAAACTCATGTCCATCGAATCAGTGATGCCATCCAACTATCTCATCCTCTGTCACCCCCTTCTCCTCCTACCTTCAGTCTTTCCCAGCAGCATGGTCTTTTCTAGTGAGTCAGTGCTTCGCATCAGGTGGTCAAAGTACTGGAGCTTCAGTTTCAGTATCAGTTCTTCAAATGAATATTCAGGACTGATTTCATGATTGACTGGTTGGATCTCCTTGCAGTCCAAGAGACTCTCAAGAGTCTTCTCCAACACCACAGTTCAAAAGCATCAATTCTTCGGCACTCAGATTTCTTTATAGTCCAACTCTCACATCCATAACATGACCACTGGAAAAATCATAGCTTTGACTAGATGGACTTTTGTTGACAAAGTAATGTCTCTGCATTTTAGTAGGCTGTCTAGGTTGGTCATAGCTTTTGTTTCAAGGAGCAAGTGCCTTTTAATTTCGTGGCTGCATTCACCATCTGCAGTGACTGTAGAGCCCAAGAAAATGTTTCTCCATCTATTCGCCATGAAGTGATGGGACCGGATGCCATGATCTTAGTTTTCTGAATGTTGAGTTTTAAGCCAAAGATAAGTCCTTGTTTCTAACTGTTGATAATGCAATTAAGGCAGTATCACCATTTGTTCCTTGGTTTCAAGCATGGTTAGTTCCGAATTTGAGTGAAAAATTTTACCCATGTGATTCTCTTTAATAAAAAGAATAAATTCAGAATTAGATGGTAGTAGTTGAAATCTATAGGAAAGTATCTATCTCAAGCTTACAGACCATAGTAGGATACTTACAGAAGAGTCTGATAATAAAGGCCATCAACCAAAGACTTCCTGAATATGACATAAATTTCTGAAGGGTAGAGAGATTGACTATAAGAAAGAATTGCTTTGAGTTCATTTTCTAACCAACACTTTTGATATCCTGCAGTGTACTGGTTGCAAGATAACCTGATCACAGAGTAAGGAATTTAATCAGTGTAATTCCAACTCATGTCAATAGGAAATAATAAATACTCCTTAACCTGGAACTCTCTTGCTTTTTCCATGATCCAGCGGATGTTGGCAATTTGATCTCTGGTTCCTCTGCCTTTTCTAAAACCAGCTTGAACATCAGGGAGTTCACGGTTCATGTATTGCTGAAGCCTGGCTTGGAGAATTTTGAGCACTAGTTTACTAGCATGTGAGATGAGTGCAATTGTGCGGTAGTTTGAGCATTCTTTGGCATTGCCTTTCTTTGGGATTGGAATGAAAACTGACCTTTTTCAGTCCTGTGGCCACTGCTGAGTTTTCCAAATTTGCTGGCATATTGAGTGCAGCACTTTCACAGCATCATCTTTTAGGATTTGAAACAGCTCAACTGGAATTCCATCACCTCCACTAGCTTTGTTCCTACTGATGCTTTCTAAGGCCCACTTGACTTCACATTCCAGGATATCTGGCTCTGCTTTATTGACTATGCCAAAGGCTTTGACTCTGACTGTGTGGATCACAATAAACTGTGGAAAATTCTGAAAGAGATGGGAATACAGACCACCTGACCTGCCTCTTGAGAAATCTGTATGCAGGTCAGGAAGCAACAGTTAGAACTGGACATGGAACAACAGACTGGTTCCAAATAGGAAAAGGAGTATGTCAACGCTGTATATTGTCACCCTACTTATTTAACTTACATACAGAGTACATCATTAGAAACTCTGGATTGGAAGAAACACAAGCTGGAATCAAGATTGCCAGGAGAGATATCAATAACCTCAGATATGCAGATGACACCACTCTTATGGCAGAAAGTGAAGAGGAACTAAAAAGCCTCTTGATGAAAGTGAAAGTGGAGAGTGAAAAAGTTGGCTTAAAGCTCAACATTCAGAAAACAAAGATCATGGCATCTGGTCCCATCACTTCATGGGAAATAGATGGGGAAACAGTGGAAACAGTGTCAGACTTTATCTTTTTGGGCTCCAAAATCACTGCAGATGGTGACTGCAGCCATGAAATTAAAAGACGCTTACTCCTTGGAAGAAAAGTTATGACCAACCCAGATAGCATATTCAAAAGCAGAGACATTACTTTGCCAACTAAGGTCCGTCTAGTCAAGGCTATGGTTTTCCCAGTAGTCATGGATGGATGTGAGAGTTGGACTGTGAAGAAGGCTGATCTCCAAAGAATTGACGCTTTTGAACTGTGGTGTTGGAAAAGACTCTTGAGAGTCCCTTGGACTGCAAGGAGTTCTAACCAGTCCATTCTGAAGGAGATCAGCCCTGGGATTTCTTGGAAGGAATGATGCTAAAGCTGAAACTCCAGTACTTTGGCCACCTCATGTGAAGAGTTGACTCATTGGAAAAGACTCTGATGCTGAGAGGGATTGGGGGCAGGAGGAGAAGGGGACGACAGAGGATGAGATGGCTGGATGGCATCACTCACTCGATGGATGTGAGTCTGAGTGAACTCTGGGAGTTGGTGATGGACAGGGAGGCCTGGCGTGCTGCGATTCATGGGGTCCCAAAGAGTCGGACTCGACTGAGCGACTGAACTGAACTGAATGAACTGAATCTGAAGGTTTGCTAAGTAACTTAACATTTCTCTAAATATAGATGGTTATGCATGAACACTTGGAATTAAGTTTCCTTACTAATTAATGAGCCAAGTAGATATGAAACATGAGCAATGACCAAACAGGACAGAAGATGGCTCTGAAAATATTCATGTTTCCAGTGGCAGTAAGAATTCCTAAAGGGGAGGTGGGGGATGCAATCATCTTCAAATTCTGGTTAGGAAGAAGGACCATTCCCCTTGGCTTGCTCAGCTATGAAGTTCTTTGTGTTGGAAATTTTTCTTAAACCAATTTAATAATCAATACAGGAGGATTAGCTGAGCAGTAGCAATAAGGTACCTTATCTTTACCTCTTATATAATTAATATAAGGAAGCACTGTGTCAAGGGAAATGAAAGTAGAAAGAAATAAAGATTTGGTTTTAAGAAATACACTTTGTTCTAGTTCTGATTTCATGTAGAAGAAAAAAATAAGACACACTGAGTATAACTGAATTTTATTTTGAGAATTTTCTAAAGAAGTCTGTATGTATCTTAAATACTTAATTTTTCTCTTTATTTTAAAAATAATTTCCTAATTAAAAAAAATTAAAGTCCAGTTCAATGAATAGCTATATTAAAATTTAATGAAAGCCCCAATCAAAATTATCTTCTTTTGCAACTAATTTAGTAGATATTTCTTGACATCAGTTATCAAAATATATGATATTATCTTTTCAGTTCTTCTTGGTTTTATTGATGAAACCCAGGAGATTCAAGTAGTTCTGCCATGCTGTAGAAAAACTAGTAAAACAGCCAAATATCAACAAACCAAGCATGCTGGGATAATACTATTTAATTATGAAATAGCTACTGAGTCATCTTTATTTTCTTGAATATTAGTACCACCCAAAATGACTCAATAAAGCTGTTTTCCAGAGGACAGGAAAAAATTGCATTTGACATTTTTGTTCTAAAAGTGCATTGTGAAGTTTAATGCAAATGGCACTTGATGGTGGGTCCTGGCCTTAGCCTCTGTTTTTCTCTAGAATTGTTGGCTGGTGTGGAAGAGGCCAGTTCCTGCATCTTGATGAGGTGAGACTCCTGATTTTTACCTGGTAATGGAAGAGTATGTCATTCAATATCAATTTAAAAATCACATTTACCAATGTGATAAAGAAATTGGCAAGAAAGTTTTTGACCATTAGCCAAACTGTAGAAGGGACAGATGCTGATTTTTCACTCTTTGCTGCCTCCTACTCATTTCGCCTCCGCTGAGGTCAAGTCTCCACCATTGCCTTCTCGGCTGCTTGCCCTGGGATGGTGACTCTTGGGGAAAGTTTGAGTTTGGCCAGGAGGAAACCCATCAGGCTATTGGAGGGCAGGGGGAGGGAAATGCAGGGTGTTTATCATCTACTCCTCTCTCCTTCAGCACCACATTTCTGGCACTGGTGGAATATCTCCTCACCTGTATCTCCCCAAAGGCAGCCCGTCTTTTATGGCTGCAGCTCTAACCACAGACAGTCCCTCTTTTCCGATCATACCTCTCCTCCACTTCACCCCATCTGTTCTCACCCAGCTCCCCACAGGGGCTCATCCTGCCTATACCAGCTTCCCTAATGGCTTTCCTAACCTGCCTAGAGCACTGTGTTCTATTCCTTCAGTAAAGTCTCTTTACTTCATGTATATTCTAATTAAAAGTGGGAGGGGCGCATGAGTGGGTGGGATCTTGACTGATATGGGGTTTTTAAGTCCCTTGTTTGGGAGTACTTAGACAAGAACAAGATGATCATTAAGAGACTGCAAGAGTAGGTCATTTAGCCAAGTAGATTAGTATCTCTTTGTATAGTCATCTCCAATGAATGGGTGTTTATGATGGCTTATATCTCAGGAGTATAACCTTCTTCTTCTGACCAATTATTTTTACCAAGAAAGTCTATGAAGCCATCATGGAAGATGTTATTTTCAAATGTTATGTGATACACAGTTTTGGAGACGCAGTTTATACAATGAATATTCAAAGAGGTCTCAATGTTATAGAATCCTGGATATGTAGAATTGGAGTTGCATTGAAATTGGACACAAATTACAATGTGCATATATGACTGACAACAGACTGAGTGAATTGTTTTGATCATAAATCCAGTGTCAGATATCTGTGATTTGGCTGTTTAGAAGTAGTCATCACATTCTAGGCCTCATTAAAAGAAATCAAAAGCCAGCTATAGACAGTACCAACCAGACCACAGCTAGAGACATACTTCTAGTTTGGCGCATTCCCATGAACAGGTAGACAAACAAGAAAGCTGTATAGCAAATGGTTCCAAGCAGAGAATTTGAGTGCTGGATTTTAGTGGCCTAGATTTTACTCTCAGCTCCCTCACTGTGAAATTTGGGACAGAAGGATACCTCATATTCCTCTTCTCTGAAGATCCCAAGACATAATGATTATTCAGTGAGAAAAAAGTTACATAAAGCTGTGCTGACCACATACTCTGCAAATTATACCTAGAAAACTGCTGATAATCACTAAGGGTATGAATGGTCTGCAAACCAAGTTATGTGAGAAACAGTCCAGGATATTGGGGAGAGTTTTGTTTCTGGTTGAAAAGACATACTGATGAGTGAAGTTGGCTTTATGAAAATGTGAAAGATTGTTCAATAGGAAAGATGTTCTAGAGAGTCAGAAGGAGACACAGTGGAAATTACAGGGAATGTCATTTTGCTTGTCATCACAAATACCTTTCTAGTTTCCTGATGTCCAACAAGAAACAGACTAATGAAAGTCTTTTTGTCATTGTCAGTAAAACTGAATAATTGCTATGTGGAGTATGATTTTAGCAGGAAATCCTGCAATAAAGATAGGACATGAAAGATGAACACCCCAGGTTGGTAAGTGCCCAATATGCTACTTGAGATCAGTGGAGAAATAACTCCAGAAAGAATGAGGAGATGGACCCAAAACAAAAACTATACCCAGTCGTGGATGTCACTGGTGATGGAAGTAAAGTCTGATGCTGTAAAGAGCAACATTGCATAGGAACCTGGAATGATAGGTCCATGAATCAAGGCAAATTGGAACTGGTCAAACAGGAGATGGCAAGAGTGAACATGAATATTTTAAGAATCAGCAAACTAAAATGGATTAATGGGTGAATTTAACTCAGATGACCATTACATCTACTACTATGGGCAAGAATCCCTTAGAAGAAATGGAGTAGCCATCTTGGTCAACAAGAGAGTCCACAATGCAGTACTTGGGTGCAATCTCAAAAACAACAGAATGATCTCTGTTTGTTTCCAAGGCAAACCATTCAGTATCTCAGTAATCAAAGTCTATGCCCCAACCAGTAATGCTGAAGAAGCTGAACAGTTCTATGAAGACCTACAAGACCTTCTAGATTTAACACCCAAAAAAGATGTCCTTTTCATTATAGGGGACTGGAATGCAAAAGTTGGAAGTCAAGAGCTACCTGGAGTAACAGGCAAATTTAGCCTTAGAGTACAGAATGAAGCAGGTCAAAGGCTAACAGAGTTTTACCAAGAGAATGCACTGGTCATAGCAAACACCCTCTCTCAACAATACAAGAGAAGACTCTACACATGGACATCACTAGATGGTCAATACCAAAATCAGATTGATTATATTCTTTGAGCCAAAGATGGAAAATCTCTATACAGTCAGCAAAAACAAGACTAGGAGCTGACAGTGGCTCAGATCATGAACTCCTTATTGCCAAATTCATACTTAAAATGAAGAAAGTGGGGAAAACCACTAGACCATTCAGGTATGACCTAAATCAAATCCTTTATGATTATACAGTAGAAGTGGCAACTGGATTCAAGAGAGTAGATCTGATAGACAGATGCCAGAAGATCTATGGACAGAGGTCTGTGGTACTGTACAAGAGGCAGTGATCAAGACCATCCCCAGGAAAACAAAATGCCAAAGGCAAAATGGTTGTCTGAGGAGCCCTTACAAATAGCTGAGAAAAGAAAAGACATGAAAGGCAAAGGAGAAAAGGAAAGATATACTCATGTGAATGCAGAGTTCCAAATAGTAGCAAGGAGAGATGAGAAAACCTTCCTCAGTGATCAGTGCAAAGAAATAGAAGAAAACAATAGAATGGGAAGCACTAGAGATCTTTTCAAGAAAATTAGAGACACCAAGGGAACATTTATGAAAAGATGGGCACAATAATGGACAGAAATGCTATGGACCTAACAGAAGCAGAAGATATTAAGAAGAGGTGGCAAGAATACACAGAGTTCAGTTCCAGTCACTCAGTCACGTCCAACTCTTTGTGAATGCACGGAGGAACTATACAAAACAGAAACTCATGACCCAGAAACCACGATGGTGTGATCACTCACCTGCAGCCAGACATCCTGGAATGTGAAGTCCAGTGGGCCTTAAGAATCATCACTGGGAACAAAGCTAGGGGAGGTGATGGAATTCCAGCAGAGTTATTTCAAATTCTAAAAGGTGATGCTGTGAAAGTGCTGCATCAGTATACCACCAAATTTGGGAAACTCAGAATTGGCCACAGGACTAGAAAAAGTCAGTTTTCATTCTAATCCCAGAGAAAGGCAATGCCACAGAATGTTCAAACTACCACAGAATTGCACTCATCTCACATGCTAGCAAAGTAATGCTCAACATTCTCCAAGCCAGGCTTCAATACTGTGTGAACTGTGGACTTCCAGATGTTCAAGCTGTATTTAGAAAAAGCAGAGGAACCAGAGATCAAATTGCCAACATCTGTTGGTTCATTGAAAAAGCAAGAGAGTTACAGAAAAACATGTGGTTCTGCTTTATTGATTATGCCAAAGTCTTTGGCTGTGTGGATCACAACAAACTGTGGAAAACTCTTCAAGAGATGGGACTACCATGCCACCTTACCTATCTCCTGAGAAATCTGTATGCAGGTCAAGAAGCAACAGTTAGAACTGGACATGGAACAGCAAATCAAGAAAGAAGTACAAATCAGGAAAGAAGTTAATCAAGGCTGTATATTGTCACCCTGCTTATTTTATTTTTATTCAGAATACATCATGAGAAATACTGGCTGGATGAAGCACAAGCTGGAATCAAGATTGCTGGGAGAAATATCAATTTTATTTATATGCAGAGTACATCATGAGAAATACTGGCTATTTGAAGCATAAGCTGGAATCAAGAATGCTGGGAGAAATATCAATAATCTCATATATGGAGATGACACCACCCTTATGGCAGAAAGCAAATAAGAACTAAAGAGCCTCTTGATGAAAGTGAAAGAGGAGAGTGAAGAAGTTGACTTAAAACTCAACATTCAGAAAACTAAGATCATGGCATCCGATCACATCACCTCATGGCAAATAGATGGGGAAACAATGCAAACAGTGACAGACTTTATTTTGCGGCGGGGGGTGGGGGGGGGCTCCAAATTCAGTGCAGATGGTTCCTGCAGCCATGAAATTAAAAGACACTTGTTCCTTGGAAGAAAAGCTATTACCAACCTAGACAGCATATTAAAAAAGCAGAGACATTACTTTGCCAACAAAGGTCCATCTAGTCAAATTGTGGTCTTTCCAGTAGTTATGTATGGATGTGAGAAGTGGACTATAAAGAAAGCTGAACGCCAAAGCATTGATGCTTTTGAATTGTGGTGCTGAAGAAGACTCTTGAGAGTCCCTCAGGCTGCAGGAAGATCCAACCAGTCCATCCTAAAGGAAATCAGTCCTGAATATTCATTGGAAGGACTGATGCTGAAGCTGAAACTCTAATACTTTTGGCCACCTGATGGGAGGAACTGACTCACTGGAAAAGACCCTGATGCTGGGAAAGATTGAAGGCAGGAGGAGAAGGGGATGACAGAGGATGAGATGGTTGGATGGCATCACCAACTCAATGTTCATGAGTTTGGGTCAACTCTGGGAGTTGGTAATGGACAGGGAGGCCTGGCATGCTGTAGTCAGTGAGGTTGCAAAGAGCTGGACCTGACTGAGCTACTGAACTGAACTGAACCTTAGTAAAGGCTGGCATGGGGGAGCGGCATGATAGAAGGAAAAGGTGACAAGATGACCTTTAATTTCCCTTTGGGACTCTGTGATTTACGAGTCTAGTGTGTTGGACAGAATATCAGGAAAATGGCTGCAACCTTTGTTTGTATTTATCTTGCGTTCTTCACATGGGCCCTTTGGCAGTTGTCCTGAGACATGTTGTCCCAGCAAGTCCTGACTGTCCCAGTTATATTTTCCTGTGAAGAGGATTTTGCCTTCTGGATTTTGCCTTTGGGTGGCACACAATGGCTTCTGTGTCACCAGCTTTGCAGACTTCTTCAAGAAACTGTATTTGGTACTAATATCTCACTGACTTGGAACAAACCCCTTTGAAAAGGGATTTCTTTTCTTGACCAGAATGAAAAATGTATTGAGTGGGAAAAATACCTCACAATGTTTGTGTTTTCCTTTTGGTCTCACCTGGTATTTTTACCCTGATGGAGCAGCCTCTGGAAACCTGTGGCACACATCAGTCTTGCATCTATTTCTGTTTGTACCATTAGGAATCGATAATTAAAGCTTTTCAAAGATACTCAACACACAACATATTTTTGGTGAAAGCAGACTTTTGTTTGGAAAAGTGGCTAATATACTTTCAAGCAAATCTGTAGATGTGTTGTGTTCAGGAGGCAGCAGAAGAGATCTGAGCTGGCAGATTAATTGCTCGGCTAGGGCACCACTGAAGACAAGCAGTGGATCCAAGACCATGAAAACCCGTCTTATATAAACTCGTTTCATCATCCAGGTGGAAATAGCATGCCTACCATTTCTGAACAAATCTGGAGAAAATGTCAGTGTAATATCTCAAGGGTAATTCATTTTTGAAAAATGAGTGTCCTTTCTACTGACTACTTCTTTTTGGAAGAACATTTTTAGCTTTTCAAACTGTGCTTTCCTGCCCTGTCTGGATTTTAGCTGTTTGTATGAGAGGTGATGAAAACAAAGTAAAGAAATGGCTCTCACCCAAATCAGTCTCAATTACTGAGGTCAACAGGCTTCTAGTTAAGAAAGGAATTTTCATCTGTGGAGAAGCAGGGCACAAACCTCTGGATGGGCTGGTCTTGGTGCTCCCTTTCTTTTCTAGTCTTTTCTGATTCCATAGCATAGCAACTTCCAGGGGGTGTGACATTTCATAACCCATCAATAGGCTATTTCAAATGCCAACTAAAGGGAAAAGGAGCGTAGAATAAACTTCAGGGAAAATTAAAGTAAAAACACTAAAAGAAATTGGATACATTTTCTTGGCTTGGTGAGCATTTCTGGTGATCAAAAAAGATGTTTAGAAATATTTCTTTAGGAAAATGAAAGCAATTCATTTCCCTTGACTGCTTCTTATATGCTAGGTCCTCTATCAGACATTTTATGTGCATTGTAGACTCTATTATTATCACCATTTTATTGATGAGGAAACTGCAGAGTATAGATAATCTGTAACGTGTCATGGAACTGACACTGAACAAACACTATTTCAGCTACTATTTCATCCTTCATCTCTATAACTGATGGTAGTGATTCACCATTCATCCTTGGTGCAATGTCCATTGCACCGTGGTGTCGACTTCAGAAAACCTAAGTTAATTATTGCTGATTATTTCTGTAGCATCAAATCTCTAATTATATAATAGTGAATATATTGAACTTTGCTCTTTGGAATTCAGTTATTCAATAAAGTAAAAGAGAATCTTTACCCTGTGAAATCTTCAAAAAGCCTAATGATTTAGCAGAAATATCTCAAGATCATTTTTCTAGGCTTCCTATCAGCCCCTTCCCCAAACTGTCTGCTATTTATTTCCTTTGTGGTCTTAGATGAGTCAGAGATTGTAGGTGAAATGATTATGTTCTCATTTCTTTTGAAAAATTGCATGCCAAATCTCTTTCCACATACTTCAAACCTTGATCTAATAGATTAAAACAGCTACAAAAAGTTTTATTGAAAGTAGTGAACAAAATCATCATATATATTTTTCTTTCAATTTCTTGTCAATCTCTGAAATTAACGAGCAGGTAGAAGTATCCATTGGGACCATTTCTTTTCTTCTGCATTTCTGGGCTCTGTGTTGTCTTCCGTTGCATTGGGACCATTTTTAGATGTTGTTGTTTTCTTTTTCCTTACGTGAAAAAATTACGGTTCTGGAGTGATGAAGCTTGTCCACATTAGTCACATCAGAATTCTGCAAATGTACCACTGTTTTCATCTTTTCTTTCTTTAGCCTCTGCTCCTCTGGTATCTGGGGACTTTGCTTTATGCTTCAAGAAGAGTACTGGACTATGCATACCTTTTTCCTTAGCCTTTAGGAAGCATGCTTCTTTTTAAGGACTCTGTTTTTAGTAAAGCAGCCACCAGAGATTCTACATTTTGTGCCAACAATGAATCTAGCTGGAAGATTTTCTTTGAGAAATTCTACCATCCTCCACTAATCCTCCACTAATGTCTCAGGGAAAGTGAAAGTGTTAGTCGCTAGCCATGTCCTACTTTTTGCAACCCCATGAACTGTCAGGCTTCTCTGTCCATGGGATTCCCCAGGCAGGAATACTGGAGTGGGTAAAAATAAGAACTGGTTCCTGGTATCTATGCTACCTCAGACAGTTGACAAACATTTTGTGAAGGAACTGTGGTACTAGAATAAACCCCAACTAATAGAAGTCCCCACACTAGACTTCATCACTTCGCTGCTAAGTTGTAAAGAGAGAGTTTGTACCTAAAGGAAATACTTTACAGATTTGGATGTGATGCCCATGGGAGATGTGTACCAAAGGGCAAGGTGAGATAAGGTCCTCATGCCCCCGTGCCCTAGACCTATCCCAGCAGTTGGATGAATACTAAACTTTGCAATAATACAGAAACCATAAGCTTGCTTCTCATCAGTGGTAACACAGTCTTCATTTTTGAAACACGGTATTCATTCATGGATTCTGTATTCAGCTAAACCTTTTTGTGTTCATATCAAATGTTATTTTCCTTTTAATAATACACTCTAACCTTGTGATAAATAAAAGAGTTAGTTACAAGAAACTATTGCAATTTGTATTTAGATACAAATTTTAAGTGGACTCGCTTATTTCTGACTCATCCTATAAACCTGCAAGAGCTTGCTTTCTTTAAAAAAGGCTTATACTTCTTGTGAGCAATTTCTTCCCTTCCTTCTTTCCTTATTTCTTTCCCTCATCTAAAAAAAAAAAAAATTCTGTGATATAGATGTTTGGGGGATTGATATCCTCTGCAAAGTTTCCCCTTGCAACTCAGTTTTAGAGTTCTGTCGTATTTTTAATATTTCTACCAAGTAAAATGAGATCTACTAGGAAAATTTGAAACCATTTCAATGGTGAATTTTTGCTTAAATCGTAATATTCATGAAACAACTGTACTTCAGATGGTTATTAATTTGCAAAACATCATTCCATTTAACTCTCTTTTCTTATGCCTTTGCTAGGAAATAAATATTCTCTGGTAGAAAGCGATTATTCTTTTTAAGTTTTCTTTTCTGAAGATGATTTTCACTCAACTCTTAATCTTCTTTGCCAGAGCTGGAAGTTCAAGGTAAAAGGTGAGTAGGGCCCTCCATGGAATTTGTTAGCCCTGTGAGAACATATGCTGAAATGACTTAAAAAGATACGATATAGCATATTGGAAAAATATGAAGTTTTAGGGAGAGGAATTAGATTCATACTCCAGCTCTGCTATTAGTTAATTATCTTGGGCAAGTATCAAGATTCTCATTTGGAAATTGAAGTTCAATTTCCGAACATTTATGGTGTTTCTCAAAAGTGCTAAGCACATGTTGGCATGCTGAAGATGTGAGTTGAATTAACATATAGGTGATGTATTTCAGCAATATTACAGAAGAGAGTCTGAGCTAAAACAAATAATGACTTATGTGCCAGAACACAGCCAGCTTCTACAGTGGGAAGTTCTGTTAACACAGTTCAGTGAACCCTGGAAGAGTAGCACTTGTTTCTGTACAAGATGAAGAGGCAGAAAAAAAACAAAGAGAATAAATATTCCTGAGCCCGCAGTGTCCACCTCTGACTGCACCCTGGTTGAAATTATCTCAGACCTGGAACTCTTGGTTCTGTGGCTCTGGGGTGTGTGGTGGGGAGGCAAGCGGTGAGGGAAGTGGCTGTGGATGGTCTTTGTCCTTGGGCAGCCCCCGCTCACCACCATCACGCAGATGGATGCTTATGCAGATTGACTGCTTCCTTCCTAAGTGCTCATCCTCGTGCTGAGTATTAATTCTCATCTGTGTTCAAGGACTGTAATCAAGCCAGGACAGTAATCAAAATGATGTCTACATCAAAATCAAGGCTTTTTACATCAAAATCAAAATTGCACGGTAAATTAGAGGAATACATATTATAGTTTAATCAATGATTCTGATCTTGCTTTCACGATTGATGCAAAAGGAACAAAAGATTAGGTTTAAAAGTGGCCAAGAGGAAAGTATTAAGAATTTATCTCATAATCTCAGCTTATTAAGACTTGTTTATAAGCAAGAAAAGTTTTGCTGTATGTCTTACCATGCTATCCTTCTCCTTTGAAACATGGGACCCCCCCCCAAAAAAAATCCATAAAACAAAAGAACTTTTAGTATCTGCCTTTACTTAGTTTCTTACAGAATAACCTGCACCCCCGGGGCAGAAAAAGTTCTTTACAAGTGAAATGATATAGGCATGAGATAAAAATGGCTAATATGCTTCTTCACAGTGTTAAGTAGATTCCTGTCTTTGCTGTGCTTTTTGAGCAAAAGATTTGAGGTGAATTTTTTGCTTCTTTCTGGTAAGTGACAGTGTTGTTAGTTTGCTCCCAGTGCCTTATCTTCACAAGGCACTGTGATTTTCTTTTTACCTGATCACCCCCTTTGAAGTAGCAGTTAAGGAGTAGGTTTCTCTGCTTTTAAAAGCATGTACTAACGACCCAATCAAAAAATGGGCCAAAGAACTAAATAGACATTTCTCCAAAGAAGACATACGGATGGCTAACAAGCACATGAAAAGATGCTCAACATCACTCATTATTAGAGAAATGCAAATCAAAACCACAATGAGGTACCACTTCACACCAGTCAGAATGGCTGCGATCCAAAAATCTGCAAGCAATAAATGCTGGTGAGGGTGTGGAGAAAAGGGAACCCTCCTACACTGTTGGTGGGAATGCAAACTAGTACAGCCACTATGGAAAACAGTGTGGAGATTCCTTAAAAAATTGCAAATAGAACTACCTTATGACCCAGCAATCCCACTTCTGGGCATACACACCGAGGAAACCAGAATTGAAAGAGACACATGTACCCCAATGTTCATCGCAGCACTGTTGATAATAGCCAGGACATGGAAACAACCTAGATGTCCATCAGCAGATGAATGGATAAGAGAGCTGTGGTACATATACACAATGGAGTATTACTCAGCCGTTAAAAAGAATTCATTTGAATCAGTTCTGATGAGATGGATGAAACTGGAGCCGATTATACAGAGTGAAGTAAGCCAGAAAGAAAAACACCAATACAGTATACTAACACATATATATGGAATTTAGGAAGATGGCAATGAGGACCCTGTATGCAAGACAGGGAAAGAGACACAGATGTGTATAACGGACTTTTGGACTCAGAGGGAGAGGGAGAGGGTGGGATGATTTGGGAGAATGACATTCTAACATGTATACTATCATGTGAATTGAATCGCCAGTCTATGTCTGACGCAGGATGCAGCATGCTTGGGGCTGGTGCATGGGGATGACCCAGAAAGATGTTATGGGGAGGGGAGGTGGGAGGGGGGTTCATGTTTGGGAATGCATGTAAGAATTAAAGATTTTAAAATTTAAAAAATAAAAAACTAAAAAAAAAATAAAAAATAAAAAAAATAAAAAAATAAAAGATACAAATTGAAAAAAAAATAAAATAAAAGCATGTACTTCACACAGGGAAAATTGAATAAATTCCAATATGAAAGAAAAGAATTAACATGCATAGAAGGGAAAGAAAAACATCTTACTATCTTTATATATGGTGCATTTTATCCAGAATTATCCTCCTTGGACTTGGTAGAGGGCATTATTTCTTAACCGATCACTCTCTTATACAAGAACATGTATTTATGTATATATCACCTCCACCAGCAAAGGGAAAGAGAGTTGAAGTTGAGCACTGTCCGTTGTCATTAAGCATCTGCATCTGCCTGGGATGTAGCATGTTCAGGGGTGATGCGAGCTTTCCAGGCTTCCATGATCTTGACCTTGTGCCCCACCTCTACCACTTAGCAGATGTTCGTAGTTATTGTTGGGCTTTACTTCATAAGTTCTTATTCTCCATGAGCACGTGGCCTAGAGACCTGGAGTAATTCTTGGTTTTCTCTGGTTCACTCTGCACCGTGGCAGTGGTTTGTCTGTAACATAAGTGTCATTTCTATCACTGCTGCCGATGTTTAGGCCTTTAGCATCTGTCGTCGGGACCACAGTGGTGATTTCCTAGGCATACTCACCTCATGGATGCCCTGCCGTCCATCCATCCTCCATCCTGTTGCTACAGTAACATTTTATAAAGTCAAGTGAAATCCCGTTAGTTCCTATTTAAATGTTTTCATTGTTCTTATAATTAGAGGATAAATGTATATAGACTTGCACGTTTGTCATTAAAGTCCTTCATGATCTTCCTGGATTCTTTGTTCAAAGTCATCTCATGCTTATACTCTCAAGCACACACACACACACACACACACACACACACACACACACACCCCGACGCAGCTCTTTACCCCCCAGATATGCTCAGCTATCAGTACTGTCCTTAGCATGCCATCCTGCGTGTCACCCTGAGTGCCTTCCCTCTTTGTAAAATCACTCTCTTCATTCACTTTCAGGATCACTTTTTAAAGTTGTTTTAAATATATGTCTGTGGAAATAAATGAAGACCGTGCAGATGTGAATTAACAAAACTATTCATTTAGACCTGGCGAGGGTGTCAGCAACAATTACTTGTATTTGACAGAGACTCCAAGGCAGGCAGAAGAATAGGAAGCCTTTACAGTAAAACAAAGAAGTTTTCAGGTAGGGTTTTCTGGAAGGATCTGAGCATGGGGAAGCCGGAGTTCAGCTGACTAGAAATGGGCATCTGATGTGCTTGAGGAAGCACACTTGGCTTCCTCTGGTTGGCCCTGAGGTGGAAGGATGGTGGGGACGTAAATAGGAAAGATGAAAGTCATTGGCCAGATACCGATCGCTTGTAGCCAGTTGTTGCAGAGCATTTGGGTTTGCTTCATGGTCTGGTCACCACAGAGGTCATGGTCAGAGTTGTCTTGTCGTATATGGTCTGGCTGTTGTCTGTTTGTATGTTCAATTTCTCTGGTCAATCAATATCTGCTGAATAAGCAGATGAACTTTTTAGCTCATTAAGTGTTCATTCTCTCCACTTCCAACTTAATGATAAATTCCAGTGTTCCAGCTTCTCTATCTGTCAACAATTGTAAGTCCTTTGCTTAATGTATAGAAAGGGAACCTCCGCATAGGTCTGGACATGCTGATTCCAAGGGGAAGGAGATTTCCTTGTCCAAAGAAGTGTCCGAAGCTTTTACCCTTAAGCACTAGGCGACCCCACCATTCTCAGATGAAATGGGAACTTGAGTTCCACAGTCCATTACTGCCGCTTGTCCCGTTTGGTCAGTGATGACCTCACTGACATCACTTGCCTGAGATGAAAGATGTGTACGGTTGTAGTTCTCTATTCTTATGTAACTTCTTCCTTTACAGATTAAGAATTTGACCTTCAAAAATAACTTTTCTTACTTAAAAACTGTGATAATAATGTGCCATCCACTCCAGAAAGATCACTCAGTTGCATGAAATGTTTGTATAAAGCTTGACACTCTACCAAATATTCTAATAACATGGTGTCTACTCTATGAAATGTTTAGATTCTGTTTCAACAGAATTAAAAGTCAGTGTAGGATAAAATGTAAATTGCTTGTCAAGATGTTGCATGGAGGTGTAAGGCTACATTGATGTTGTTGTTGTTTTTCAGTCGCTAAGTCGTGTCTCTTTGCGACTCCCTGAACTGCATCACACCATATAGAGATAGTCCTTCACTATTTCCATGAGTTTGCTTAAACTCACGTCCACCAAATCAGTGATGTCACCCAAGCATCTCATCTCTGTCACTCCCTTCTCCTCTTGCCCTCAATTTTTTCCAGCATCAGGGTCTTTTCCAATAGTCAGCTCTTGGCCTCGAGTGGCCAAAATATCGGAGCTTCAGCTTCAGCTTCAAAGCTAAGTCTAGCAGTACCTCTGAAGAATGTGATTGGTTTGAAGGGAAGGAGGTGACAGTGGTATTTATTCATATCCATCTTTGTAGGAAAACAATGGGCTACAATGTGAACCAAGAAACCCCTTATGCAGCTAAATCATGGAAATCTGTCTACTTATCTCCAAGAAAACGTTTTGGCTAAGCAAGTTAATTTTATCATAAGGTATTTGCATAGTAATTGTATTGGATCTGAGTGTGCATCAGTCTGGAAGTCATCTTTTGCTTTTCAATCATATTCTTTGGACAGGGATTAATATAGTTCCTAGAGAATTGTTATGTAGTAAATTATGGATGTTGAGTACTGATTTATTTTGGTGGTTTGGTTCTGTGTAATGTGATGCTTAAGACTCTAGTCTGCTATGTGTTGCAGCTGCCTTTATTGTTGCTACCAGGTTCTGGTCACTTGAATTTTGTGAGCAGACTTGATTTAGGGTCACTAATAAGTGCTCTTATGTAGTATAAGGTTTCAAGTATTAAGAGAATGATAGTTAAGTCTGCTTTTATGAAATAGGTGTGTGATATTGTTTAACATTTTTAATGTGGCTACCATGATGCTCATGAAAAATGTGACCATGGTAATTATCTATTGAGATTGTTCCAGGAACCTCAGATGGCCTCAGATCATTGAAGCCATTGCATCCCATGGTCTGCCCTGCAGGTCACAACATTTCTACATGCCCCTACTCTATTCAAGGTTATTTCACAAACCACTACTTTGAATGGTACAACTCTTGATCAAGGTTTCTAAAGGTTACCTTGGAGTGATGAATATGAATATTCACCAATAGGATTTCCTAGAATTCGTGAAAGACATGTAATCAACTTACTATGTAATATCTTCCCCAAATTTAATGAATGTAAATATCAGACAACTGAATTACATTCATATTATGCCAATTTCATTGGTAATTCTTAGTTTAGAAGATGTTTGTGAACTAATGTATTGTGTTCCTAAGCCAGTTTGGTCTCTATGGATAGAAAAGTCTTATTTGCGCAGATCTTCTTTGTTAACAGAAAAGTGGTAGAGATTTTCTTCCATACTCAAGATTAGAATGAGGCAATAGCAGAGACATTATCATGGTGGGTTGTGATTTCCAGTACATCCTTCTTAATCACAGCCTTCACAGCATTTTCTAGACTTCTTGGCTATAGTCACATGTTGACATCACCCAAGAGCAATCAGAAGGGGCCCCACAACTACTTTCCCGGCCTTCCCTCAGAGCTGGGAAGTGATCCTCTTCTTACTCATGGCTTCGAGCATAATTTTTAGATACATGCTTGCTGACCCTCAGTGCATCTACCTCCAGTACACCCTGCTCAGACCCCTGTGGACGCCTCCTGGAGATTGTTCTGCTTGCTCACGTTTCATTGAAAACTTTCCATCTTCTCAAACATTTATCAGAACACAAGGTGGATATACTCTCTGCACCAAACACAGTTCAAAATTCTGTCCTCAAGAAGTGATTGCTTTTGACATGAGCAAAGTTTCTGTTTGCTGTTTGATATGTAGGTTATCCGTATTTGATGACCATTATTTTTATTATTGACCTTTAAAAAATTTTTATTTATTTATTTAGCTGAGCTGGATCTTCACTGCTGAGCACGGACCCCTCCAGTTGCAGTGAGAGGGGTCTGCTCTCCAACTGAGGTGCTCAGGCTTCTCACTGTGGTGGCCTCTCTTGTTGCAGAGCATGGGCTTTAGGCATATGGGCTTCAATAGTTGTGGTGTGTGGGCTCAGCTGTTGCGGCTCACACGATCCAGAGCACAGGCTCAGTAATCTTGGCACACAGGCCCAGTTGCTCTGCAACATGTGGAATCCTCCTGGACCACAGGTCGAGCCCACATCCCCTGCATTGGCAGGTGGATTATCAGCCACTGGACCACCAGGGAAGTCTGTTATTATTGACCTTCTAGTGTTTGTTCTGGATATAAAATCCCCTATAGTCTTCTAAATATTCCTCACTGTTGCCCTCTTCCACCCACTCACCATCTCACATATTTTACTTGGTTTGAGTGGGGAAAGATTCAAGCTTTTCTATAAAACACCCCATTTAAGATTTGAACATTCATAGGAACCGCTGGGGCCTTTTGCAATTGTTCTGATTCAGTAGGTTTGGTTTGGGGCCTGAGATTCTTCATGATAAACCAGCTCCCAGGTGATGAGACGATGCTCAGAGCAACCGTGAGTCCCAAGGCCTTCGAGCAGTGCCTTTTCATAGAACTTTCTGCAGCAGTTAAAATATTCCATATCTCCATTGTCCAAAGCAGTGACCACTTCCCCATGTGAGTACTGAGCACTTGAAATGTGGCTAGTGTAACTGGGAAACTGAAATTTTATTTTACTGAATTGTAATTAGTCTGTATTTTAATAGCTGCCACAATATTTGACTACTTCAGAGGACTTACAATAAGGTCTTAACAGTTCATTGATTTTGCCCAGTCTCGAGAAGGGTGATCTCAAGATTGAGGGCTTTTTACCTAGACAGCATATTAAAAAGCAGAGACATTACTTTACCAACAAATGTCCATCTAGTCAAGGCTATGGTTTTACCAGTGGTCATGTATGGATGTGAGAGTTGGACTATAAAGAAAGCTGAGCACAGAAAAATTGATGCTTTTGAACTGTGGTGTTGGAAAAGACTCTTGAGAGTCCCTTGGACTGCGAGGAGATCCAACCAGTCCATCCTAAAGGAGATCAGTCCTGGGTGTTCATTGGAAGGACTGATGTTGAAGCCGAAACTCCAAAAATTTGGCCACCTGATGCAAATAGCTGACTCTTTTGGGAAGACCCTCATGCTGGAAAATATTGAGGGCAGGAGGTGAAGGGGATGACAGAAGATAAGATGGTTGGATGGCATCACCAACTCAGTGGACATGGGTTTGGGTTGACTCCGGAGTTGGTGATAGATAGGGAGGCCTGGCGTGCTGTGGTTCATCGGGTTGCAAAGAGTCGGACACTACTGAGTGACTGAACTGAACTTATCTCTGAACTTCCATAATCTTGCATAGTGCTAAGAACATTATGTGTCCATATAAACAGCATCCCTAGTGAGAGATCTATCTCCAGTTATGAAAGCAGGTTCATAGAACTGTCATACAACAAAAAATTATTTTACTTTAAAGCTACATGGCATAGCGTGTAGGTAGTTCTGCCTCCACCAATTACAGGATAATTTCTGACAAGTCGCTTAATCCCTCTAAGCATCAATTTACTCATCTCAAAATAGTAATCATGATTATGGTAATACCTATCACATAGGGTTGCTATTCACAGGTGTTATTCACATAGAATTTTTGTCAAATCACTTTTTCAAGTGATATTTATTCTAGAAATGCTAGTTTTTGTTGTTATTATTAGCATGTGTTCTTTCCCTCCCCTAAATATTTTTATTTCTGGTGAACTTATAGAGAAAGATGCCTTATGTGGACAGGATGGCAGTCTTAATTGGGAAGTGAAATGATACCACAAACTCATGTGCAGTTGGTATATTCCTTCATGTGGAGAAAACAGGTCAGATGGTCAAGGAGGAAGGCTTTTATAAGTTTCTCTCACTGTATGGCATTGCATTGCTTTTTTTGTAGAAATGGGTGTGGTATTTTTGCTTGGGAACTGTGTGCTCTCTGATTAAATTTGCTAATAAATATAGGTCATAAATGTCTTGCTAAGTGTAATTGAAGTTGTATGAATCCATTTCATCTTAAATATACCCCACTCCAATTTGCCAAAAACCTAATGTCCCACTTGTTTATAGTGATGAAATGAACAACAGACATATTTTCTTGAGCAGATGGGCTTTGGAATAGCCTTTTTTTCCCCACATCCTTTTTTGATAAAGCATTGTTTGCTTCATGAGTGTAAGAAAAATCACAATAGCTAACATTTAGCAAGTGTACAGACTATTTATTTATTTTTTTACAGACTATTTTAAACACTTTACATGTATAAACACATTGAGTTGCCATTGAGACTGAATAAACTTTTTAAGCTCTTTTTTTTGTTTGTTTGTTTGCAAATGTGTTGAGTTCTGAAAATATTGATGGCTTTCTTACTACTGGTGGTGGCATGGAGCAGCCATCCAGTGACCTTTGTACAATCATGATTTATAAATGCGTTGAACTGAGAGCTTCAGCAGAATGATTTAAGAATGATTGATTAAGACAAATCAAGGCATTTCTGAAATAGGATGGATTGATTTTATGTTTCTCAGTTAAAGTGTTTATAGCTTATAATGCAGCTGTCTGATTTTATATATTCTTAAATAAGCTCCATGAACGTGAAAGTGAAAGTTGCTCTTTGCGACCCCATGGACTATACAGTCCATGGAATTATCTAGGCCAGAATACTGGAGTGGGTAGCCCTTCCCTTCTCCAGAGGTTCTTCCCAATGCAGGCATCAAATCCAGGCCTCCCACATTGCAGGCAGATTCTTTACCAGCTGAGCCACAAGGGAAGCCCATAGACCTTATTAAATAATTTAAATGTTTTGTTTAAAACTTGATATTGCAAAATTCATCTTCCTCTTTGCATTCATCAGCGTTTCTTTATAGACACTTTACCTTCATTATAGATTACATTTTAAAGTAAATCAGCCAGTCTGGATAAAGTAAAAACCAACATGATATGTTAACTGTTAACAATTTCTCAAGACTGAATCAATACTGTCTTTGGTCTGAGTTTTTATGGCAGGAAAAAGGACCCAAACTCTGTCTCATCACTGCAGTGTGTTTTCTTTCCACCTCCCTCCACAGTAAGACTTGAATGAAAAATACTTTATTTTCCTAATCATGTCTCAAATGTGATAGACCATGAACTACTACTGGTCAATAAGCAGAAAACACTATGGAGAACCTCTTTCCATGAATGAAAAAAATAAAGAACTCTGAGAATACCTTTCTGTGTAATTCCAATCTCATTCAAATGAAAAAATGGAGGTCTGGTAACCATCTTGTGATCATGGAGACAAAATCCACAGTGTGAAAATATCAGAGCAGAAAAACCTAAAACCCAGAACCCTAAACAACTGTAACAGCCCTACAAACCTGCAGACATTGTTATGTAAGAAAAAGAAAACCCTGTATGTTTGCTGTTTTTTCTGCATCAAGCATCCATAATTAGGAGTTCCACTATCAAAGAGGAAACCAGAGAATTGCAGGCTATTGTAGAAATATCATGTGAAAAATGACCATTTGGGTATAAAACATGACCATAAAAATGTAAAACATAGTTCTGGACAGCCTCTGAAAGCCTGATATCTGTAAAGCAAGAGAGATGTTTCCATGAAGTATAAAGTGACCCAAAGGAAAATTTTTGTATCTGAAGATTGGCTATGCATGCCTGCATGCTAAGTCGCTTCAGTCATTTCCAGTCTTTGCAACTCCATGGACTGTAGCCCTCCAGGCTTCTCTGTCCATAACATTCTTCAGGCAAGAATACTGAAATGGGTTGCCATGTTGCCTCCAGGAGATCTTCCTGACCCAGGGATCAAACCCACATTTCTTATATCTCCTGCATTTGCAGGCGTGTTCTTTACCACTAGTGCCACCTGGGAAGCCTGACCGTTGATTATGTGCTCAGTCTCTCAGTTGTGGCTGACTCTTTGCAACCCCATGGACTGTAGCCCGCCAGCCTCCTCTGTCCATGGATTTCTCCGGCAAGAATTGTGGAGTGGATTGCCATTTCCTTCTCCAAAGACTGACTATAAGGTCAAAAGTTATCTAAAACCAAAAATCCCATAAGAAGGCTAAATCTGTCCTTATGCAAATATTTTAACTCCTCCTGAGTTGCCAAATTTCAGCTCTGGACCGTGTCTGAGATAGAGAGCAGAATGTCTGCCCTTTAATAAACCCAAATCTATATGACTTCATAAATTGCCATGGATCACTACTAACGTTTTCCATGGATCCATCTAACCAATTGACTATAAAAAGCACCTAAATGCTATGAAAAGCATCCTGACGCCGTTTAACTTCATTCTTTGATGGAAAAACTGCCGTTAGTTCATGTAATGATATTTCCAGTGCCCTCTGATTTCTAGACACCTCCCTGACATGATGACTTTTATTCTTTCAGATTGTGTTCATTTGTCTCCTTAAACTAAGGTTTCTACAAATAAAGGCATTTTTCTCCAGGAACAATCTGACCTGGCACAGAACAGCATATTAGTGTGTGTGTCTGTGTGTGTTTGTACTTGAGCACACATGCTTTTAATTTTGTTTTGAATATATACTGGAATGTTTATAATACATATAAAATATTCAAAGAATAATAATAAAATGGGGCTTCCCAAGTGGTGCAGTGGTAAAGAACCCAGATGCAGTGCAGGAGATTCAGGAGTTGCAGGTTCAGTCCCTGGGTCAGGAAGATCCCCTGAAGAAGGAAGTGGCAATCCACTCCAGTATACTTGTCTGGAAAATTCCATGGACAGAGGAGCCTGGCAGGCTACAGTCCATGAGGTCACAGAGTTGGAAACGACTGTGTGACTAAGCACACACATGAACGCCACCAACTTGCCCTATCTTGGAAGCTGTCTGTGTATCCCACCCCATCTCCAGCTTTTCTTCCCCAGCAATCACCGCTGTTATGAATTCCATGCTTATTTTTCCCATCCTTCTCTTTATAGTTGTACTACAAACCAAAAAGCTCTAAAAATACGTTGTTTAATTTTACATGTTTTAGGAGCCTTTGACAAAAAATCACACTGAATATAAATGAAATCATATTGTATACATTCCTGTGAAACTTGATTTTTCATTCAGTAGCGCTACTTGCAATTTATTTATGTTGATGCAGTTAGCTACAATCATTCATATTTGACTGTCCTATATTTGTCTCAGTTTTTCCAGGTTTATTCTTTTTCTTTTCCCTGTTGAGTTAGTTTGAATTTGCATATTATATTCTTTAATCTCTTGGTTATCCTGGAAATTTTAACCTAATACTTAATTCTTAATCAACATCTTTATATATGTATGAAATAATAAAAATGTTAAACATTCAAATTTCAGCTATTATCCAATATTTATTTATTTTTATCTTCTTTAGCCACACAAATAGGTATTTTAATATAATCAATGCTTATGTAAACTCACTTGTATATTTACTGGTTTCTTAGTTTGCCTCTCTGTGTGTCTCTGATTTTTCATTTGCATTTGGAATTATTTTCCTTCTGCCTGGAACATTCTGTACAAATTTCCCTAGTTACGATCTGTTGTTAAACATTTACCTTTTCTTTTTAATGAAAATTTTATCCCTTATACTGAAAGGTTCACTGGGCTCTGGTTCTGGGTTGACACTGGTTAGCTCTTGGCACAATGACAAGGATCTCCCACAGTCTGGGACCCACTGAAGCTGTTGACAAGTTGGCTATCAGTCCAGTTGCTCTACCTGAAGTTACTTTTTCTTCTGGTTGCTCCTTAGGAGAAAAGCTATGACAAACCTAGGCAACATATTAAAAAGCAGTGACATCACTTACCAACAAAGGTCTGTATAGTCAAAGCTATGGTTTTTCCAGTAGTCATGAACAGATGTGAGAATTGGACCATAAAGAAGGCTGAGCGCTGAAGTATTTATGCTTTTGAACTGTGCTGATGGAGAAGACTCCCTTGGACAGAAAGGACATCAAACCAGTCAATCCTAAAGGAAATCAATCCTGAATATTCCTTGGAAGAACTGATGCTGAAGCTGAAGGTCCAATGCTTTGGCCACCTGATGCAGCGAACCAACTCACTGGCAAAAACACTGGTCCTGGGAAAGGTTGAGGGCTAGAGGAGAAGGGGTCGACAGAGGATTTGATGATTGGATGGAATCATCGATCTAGTGGACATGAGTTTGAGCAAGCTCTGGTAGATAGCAAAGGACAAGGAAGCCTGGTGTGTTGCAGTCCACAGGGTCACAAAGAGCTGGACACAACTTAGTGACTGGAAAACAACCTTTTTACAGCGTCTTGCTTGTTCTGCAGTTTCACTGTTATGTCTCCAGATGTGGGTTTTCTTTTAGGTATCCCTCAGGATTTGTTCACCTTCCTAAAATGAGGAGAGGTCGATCAGTTCTGACATTTACATCTGTGGTGTCTTTGCTGCCTCTCTCCCATGTCATTTCTCTCTGCTGTATACCAAGGAAAGTGTCATATGGTAACTCTGAGTTTAAATTTTAAGGAAGCTCCAGATTGTGTACACAAAGGGTTGCATTTTTTACTTTTTATCAGCAGTCAGTGGGGTCACAAAGAGTCAGACATAACTGAATGACTAACACACACACACATCAGCAGAGCATTACAATTCCAGTTTCTCCCTATCCTCAGCAACACCTGTGATTATTTGTCTTTTTGTTTATAACCGTATACTAGATATGAGTTGATGTCTCATTTGCATTTACCCAATCTTAGAGATGGGGAGCATCTTTACACGTGCTTGTTGGTCATTTCTGTCTCTCTTTTTGGAGAATATTTATTCAGATCCTTTTCTCATTTTTTTTTTTTAGAACTGGGTTAGGTATCTTTATAATTGAGTTGGAAAAACTGAGTCATGATTTTTGTAGGTTTGTTTACTTTGCTCTGGTTAACCATTTGCTTTTGTTTGAAAGTGAGTAATTAATGAAATGACTACAGTGAAATAATAAAGGAAGAGGTAAGGGGAGGGGAGAGTTCTCCTTTGTAGCTCAGCCAGTAAAGACTCTGCCTGCAAGGCAGGAGACTCGGGTTTGATTCCTGGGTTGGGAAGATCCCCTGGAGAAGGAAATGGCAACCCACTCCAGTATTCTTGCCTGGAGAATCCCATGGACAGAGGATCCTGGGGGGCTACAGTCCATGGGGTCACAAGAGTTGGACACAGATTAGCAACTAAACAACCACAACCAAGGGGAGAGGAGAGAGAACTAAACAGTGTTGGACAAGTGCAAGCAGGATAATGTTGTTGCTGTTCTGTTGCTGGCTTATGTCCGACTCTTTGAGACCCCATGGACTACAGCACGTCAGGCTCCTTGGTCCTCCAGTCTTCTGGAGTTTCCTCAAATTCATGTCCATTTAGTAAGTGATGTGATCTAACCGTCTCATCCTCTGCTGCACCATTCTCCTTTTGCCTTCAGTCTTTCCCAGAGTCAAGGTCATTTCCAGCGATTTGTCCCTTTGCATGAGGTGGCCAAAGTACTGAAGCTTTAGCCTCAGTATGAGTCCTTCCAATGAATATTCAGGATTGATTTCCTTTACGATTGACTGGTTTGATCTCCTTGCAATCCAGGCCTCTTGACTTGCAAGAGGCCTCACCGGCACCACAACTCGAAGGATCAATTCTTTGGCACTCAGTCTTCTTTATAGCACAACTCACATCCATATGTGACTACTGGAAAAACCATAGCTTTGACTATACAAACTTTGGTCAGCAAAGTGAAATCTCTACTTTTTAATATGCTGTTTAGGTTTGGGGCTTCCCAGGTGTCACTAGTGGTAAATAACCCGTTTCCCAATGCAGGCGACACAAGAGACATAGGTTTGATCCCTGGGTCAGAAAGATCCCCTGTAGGAGAGAGAGCATGGCATCCTACTCCAGTATTCTTGCCTAGAGAATTCCATGGACCTAGGAGCCTGGTGGGCTATGGGCCAAGGTTGCAAAGGGTCAGATATGACTGAAGCGACTTAGCATATACACGGGTTTGTCATAGCTTTCCTTCCAAGGACCATAATCTTTTAATTTCATGGGTACAGTCTACAATGATTTTGGAGCTCAAGAATGTAAAATCTGTCACTGCTTCTACTGTTTCCCCTTCAATTTGCCATGAAGTGATGGAACTGGGTGTCATTATCTTAGCTTTTTGAATGTTGAGTTCAAGCCAGCCTTTTCACTCTTCTCTTTTACCTTCATCAAGAGGCTTTTTAGTTTCTCCTCATTTTCTACCATTTGGGTGGTATCATCTACATACCTGAAGTTGTTGATATTCCTCCCATCAGTGTAGATTCCAGCTTGTGATTCATCCAGCCTGGCAGTTCACTTGATATAGTCTGCTTATAAGTTAAACAAGTAGGGTGACATTATACAGGCTTGTCTTACTACTCTCCTGATTTTGAACCAGTAAGCTATTCCATGCCCAATTCTAACAGTTGCTTCATGACCCACATACAGGTTTCTCAAGAGACAGGTAGGGTAGTCTGATACTCCTGTCTTTTTAAGAATTTTCCACCATTTGTTGTTTTCCACACAACAACTTTCAGTTCAGTTCAGTTCAGTTCAGTTCAGTTCAATTGCTCAGTTGTGTCCTACCCTTTGCTACCTCAGGGACTGCAGCACACCAGCTCTCCCTGTCCATCACCAACTCCCGGAGCTTGCTCAAATTCATGTCCATTGAGTCGGAGATGCCATCCAACCATCTAATCCTCTGTCGTCCCCTTCTCCTGCCTTCAATCTTTCCTAGTATCAGGGTCTTTTCCAATGAGTCACTTCTTTGCATCAGGTGGCCAAAGTATTAAGCTTCAGCTTCAGCATCAGCCCTTCCAGTGAATATTCAGGACTGATTTCCTTTAGGATTTGCTGATTGATTGCCTTGCAGTCCAACAGACTCTCAAGAGTCTTCTCCAACACCACAATTCAAAAGCATCAATTCTTCAACACCCAGCTTTCTTTATAGTCCAACTCTCACACCCACACACGACTACTGGAAAAACCAACACTTTGACTAGACAGACCTTTGTTTGCAAAGTAATGTCTTTGCTTTTTCATATGCTGTCTAGGTTGGTTATAGCTTTTCTTCCAAGGAACAAGCATCTTTTAATTTCATAGCTGCAGTAACCATCTGTGAATTTTGGAGCCCCCAAAATAAAATCTGTCAGTGTTTCCATTGTTTCTCCATCTATTTGCCATTAAGTGATGGCACCAGATGCCATGATCTTAGTTTTCTGAATGTTTAGTTTTACCAAATTTTTCACTCTCCTCTTTCACTTTCATCAAGAAGCTCTTTAGTTCTTCTTCACTTTTTGTCATAAGGGTGGTGTCATCTGCATATCTGAGGTTATTGAATTTCTCCCGCAAAGACTTTAGTGTAGTCACTGAAGCAGAAGTAGATGTTTTTCTGAAATTTCCTTGCTTTATCCATGATCCAACCAATGTAGGCAATTTGATATTTGGTTCCTCTGCCATTTCTAAACCCAGCTTGTAAATTTAGAAGTCCTCAGTTCCTGTACTGCTGAGCATAGCTTGAAGGATATTGGAGCATAACCTTGCTAGAATGTGAAATGAGCACAATTATATGGTAATTTGAACATTTTTGGCATCGTTCTTCTTTGAGACTGGACTGAAAACTGACTTTGCCAGCCTTTTTGCCACTGCTAAATTTTCCAAACTTGCTGGCACACTGAGTGCAGCATTTTAATAGCATCATCTTTTAGGGTTTTAAATAGTTCACCTGGGATGCTGTCACCTCCACTAGCTTCATTTGTAGTAATGTTTCCTAAGGCCCACTTGACTTCAGACTCCAGGATGTCAGGCTTGTAGTCTTCTGTGTATTCTTGTCACCTCGTCTTAATCTTAATCATGATAACTAAGATTTGCCAATTAGTAACAACAGGTCAATATTTGATTCACTAGAGTAGGGGAGGAAAGCATTTTCTTTGACCCGCTTTGAGTCCCTGGCTAGATCTGAAAATTAAAGTGATAGAGACAGATTAACAGGAGAAAAGCATACACATTTATTTAATGCAAGTTTTACATGACACAAGAACCTGCATAGGAAAAAAAGGACCTAAAGAAATAGCTGATTAGTATTTTATGCTAGATTTGCTGAAGAGTGACAGGTGTAAAGACATATGATAGATCCAGGGGTACAGGTAAGTGTTATAAACTGGGGCAAACTTAGGAAGGCCTGTTTGTTCAGAATCTTCTGGATATCTCTTTATCTTTGGATATAAGGATGCTCCTTTTCTCCAGGAGGAGGGCACTTCCCTCTGGATGGTTCTATAACCTGTTTCATGGAAGAAGAGCAGAGGAGAAGTCAGAATTACCATCCTCTTTATGCTACTTTACAAACTCCTTTCATTTAAAATATTTAGAATGTAATGGTCCCATATTTTGGTCTGTGACCCCATGGACTGCAGCACACCAGGCTTCCCTGTCCTTCACCAACTCCTGGAGCTTGATCAACCTTATGTCCATTGAGTCAGTGATGCCATGTCCTCTGTCAACCCCTTCTCCTCCTGCCCTCAATCTTTTTTTTTTTTTATATTTTATAACTAGAAGTTTTTATTTTTATTTTTTTTTTAATTTTTTTATTTTTTAAATTTTAAAATCTTTAATTCTTACATGCATTCCCAAACATGAACCCCCCTCCCACCTCCCTCCCCGTAACATCTTTCTGGGTCATCCCCATGCACCAGCCCCAAGCATGCTGCATCCTGCGACAGACATAGACTGGCGATTCAATTCACATGATAGTATACATGTTAGAATGTCATTCTCCCAAATCATCCCACCCTCTCCCTCTCCCTCTGAGTCCAAAAGTCCGTTATACACATCTGTGTCTCTTTCCCTGTCTTGCATAACTTCTATGCTATATTCAGGACAACATTAATATGACCTACTGTTTAACACATGAGAGTTTTTTTTCATTTCCATTGCTGTAGTCTTGGAATGTTTAAACTGGGAACTTTTGTATAGTTACTCTTGCAGTCTTTAAACTTCCACTGTAATATCAGAGCATCAGTTACAAAGAAGCAGGTTTTACTTAATGTCATTATCTAGAAGGGGAAGTAAATATTCCATAGATCTTATTTTTAATTATCCCCAAATAAGAAGCTTGTGATTTTTGTACAAAACTTCCTTCATAAGTCTTTAGAACTTCTGCAAGATTTTAAATAAAGGAACAAAATAGGTAGGAAATTTCCATAATATAAATAGTTTGGATTCTGATAACTTCTGTTGATGCCCCAAACACTTGACAATGATTCTGGAGCCAATGGGATTGATTATTGTTGTTATTCAGTCTCTCAGTTGTGTTGGACTCCTTGCAACACCATGGTCCGCAGCACACCAGGCTTCCCTGTCCTTCACCATCTTCCGGAGCTTGCTTAAACTCACATCCATTGAGTAAGTGATGCCATCCAACCATCTTATCCTCTGTTGTACCCTTCTCCTGCCTTCAGTCTTTCCCAGTATCAAGGTCTTTTCCAGTGAGTCAGTTCATCTCATCAGGTGGCCAAAGCACTGGAGCTTCAGGTTCAGCATCAGTCGTTCTAATGAATATTCAGGACTGATTTCCTTTAGGATTGACTGGTTTGATCTCCTTGCAGTCCAAGGGACTCTCAAGAGTCTACTCCAACACCAGAGCTCAAAAGCATCAATTCTTCACTGCCAATTCATAGTTCAAAAGCATCGATTATAACATTGATAATTGTATGGAACTGAACTGTGGTGTTGGAGAAGACTCTTGAGAGTCCCTTGGACTGCAAGAAGATCCAACCAGTCCATTCTGAAGGAGATCAGCCCTGGGATTTCTTTGGAAGGAATGATGCTAAAGCTGAAGCTCTAGTACTTTGGCCACCTCATGCGAAGAGTTGACTCATTGGAAAAGACTTTGATGCTGTGAGGGATTGGGGGCAGGAGGAGAAGGGACGACAGAGGATAAGATGGCTGGATGGCCTCACTGACTCGATGGGCGTGAGTCTGAGTGAACTCCAGGAGTTGGTGATGGACAGGGAGGCCTGGCATGCTGCGATTCATGGGGTCGCAAAGAGTCGGACACGACTGAGCGACTGAACTGAACTGAATTGTATGGAAATAGCTATTGTCAGTCTTTCCCAGCATCAGGGTCTTGTCTAATGAATCAGGTCTTTGTATCAAGTGGACAGAGTATTGGAGTTTCAGCTTCAGCATCAGTCCTTCCAATGAACACTAAGGACTGATTTCCTTTAGAATTTGCTGTTTGGATCTCCTTGCAATCCAAGGGACTCTCAAGAGTCTTCTCCAATACCACAGTTCAAAAGCATTAATTCTTCAGTGCTCAGATTTATTTATACTCCAACTCTCACATCCATACATGACTACTGGAAAAACCATAGCTTTGACTCAATGGACCTTTGTTGGAAAAGTAATGTCTGCTTTTTAATGTGCTGTCTAGATTGGTCATAGCTTTTCTTCCAAGGAGGAAGCGTCTTTTAATTTAATGGCTACAGGCACCAACTGCAGTGATTTTGGGGCCCGAGAAAATTAAATCTCTCACTGTTTCATTGTTTCCCCATCTATTTGCCATGAAATGATGGGACTGGATTGCAAGATCTTAGTTTTCTGAATGTTGTATTTTAAGACAGCTTTATCACTCTCCTCTTTCACTTTCATTAAGAGGCTCTTTAGTTCCTCTTCAAATTCTGTGAGTCAAATGGTATCATCTGCATATCTGAGGTTATTAATATCTCTCCCAGCAATCTTGATACCAGCTTAGGCTTCATCCAGCCTGCATTTGCATGATGTTCTCTGTATGTAAGATAAATAAGAAGGGTAACAATATACAGCCTGAAATACTCCTTTCCTAAATTGGTACCACTCCATTTTTCCATGTCCAGTTCTAACTGTTGCTTCCTGATCTGCATACAGGTTTCTCAGAAGGCAGGTAAGGTGGTCTGGTATTCCCATCTCTTTAAGAATTTTCCACAGTTTGTTGAGATTTACACAGTCTAAGTCTTTACAGTAGTCAATAATGCAGAAGTAGACTTTTTTTTAGAAGAAATAGAGTAGCCATCATAGTCAACAAAAGAGTCTGAAATGCAGTATTTGGATGCAGTCTCAATTCAATAACATGGTAATCCAAATCTATGCTCCGACCAGTAATGCTGAAGAAGCTGAAGTTGAACTGTTGATGAAGACGTACAAGACCTTCTAGAACTAAGACCCAAAAAAGATGTCCTTTCATTATAGGTGACTGGAATGCAAAAGTAGGAAGTCAAGAAACATCTGGAGTAACAGGCAAATTTGGCCTTGGATTACAGAATGAAGCAGGGCAAAGGCTAATAGAGTTTTGCCAAGAGAACGCACTGGTCATAGTAAATACCCTCTTCCAACAACACAAGGGAAGACTCTACACATGGTCATCACGGATGGTCAACACGGAAATCAGATTAATTATATCCTTTGCAGCCAAAGATGGAGAAGCTCTATACAGTCAGCAAAAACAAGATCAGAAGCTGACTGTGGCTCAGATCATGAACTCCTTATTGCCAAATTCAGGCTATAAATTGAAGAAAGTGGGGAAAACTACTAGACCATTCAGGTATGACCTAAATCAAATCCCTTATGTCTATATACTAGAAGTGGGAAATAGATTTAAGAAACTGTATCTGATAGATAGAGTGCCTGATGAACTATGGATGGAGGTTTGTGACATTGTACAGGAGACAGGGAACAAGACCATCCCCAAGAAAAAGAAATGCAAAAAGGCAAAATGGCTGTCTGAGGAGGCCTTACAAATAGCTGTGAAAAGGAGAGGCGAAAGGCAAAGGAGAAAAGGAAAGTCATAACCATTTGAATGCAGAGTACCAAAGAATACCAAGGAGAGATAAGAAAGCCTTCCTCAGCCATCAATGCAAAGAAATAGAGGAAAAGAATAGAATGGAAAAGACTAGAGATCTCTTTAAGAAAATTAGAGATACCAAGGGAAAATTTCATGCAAAGATGGGCTTGACATAGGACAGAAATGGTATGGATCTAACAAAAGCAGAAGATAGTAAGAGGTGGCAAGAATACACAGAAGAACTGTTCAGAAAAGATCTTCATGACGAAGATAATCATGAAGATGTGATCACTCCCACTCACCTAGTCCCAGACCTCCTGGAATGTGAAGTCAGGTGGGCCTTAGGAAGCATCATTACAAGCAAAGCTAGTGGAGACGATGGGATTCCAGTTGAGCTATTTCAAATCCTAAAAGATGATGCTGTGAAAGTGCTGCACTCAAAATGCCAGCAAATTTGGAAAACTCAGCAGTGGCCACAGGACTGGAAAAAGTTAGTTTTCATTCCAATCCCAAAGAAAGGCAATGCCAAAAAATGCTCAAACTACTACACAGTTGCACTCATCTCACATGCTAGTAAAGTAATGCTCAAAGTTCTCCAAGCCAGGCTTCAGCAATACATGAACTGTGAAATTCCAGATGTTCAAGCTGGTTTTAAAAAGGCAGAGGAACCAGAGATCAAATTGCCAACATCTGCTGGATCATCGAAAAAGCAAGAGAGTTCCAGAAAACCATCTATTTCTGCGTTATTGACTATGCCAAAGCCTTTGACTGTGTGGGTCACAATAAACTGTGGAAAATTCTTCAAGAGATGGGAATACCAGACCACCTGACCTGCCTCTTGAGAAACCTGTATGCAGGTCAGGAAGCAATAGTTAGAACTGGACATGGAACAAAAGACTGGTTCCAAATAGGAAAAGGAGTCCATCAAGGCTGTATATTGTCACCCTAGTTATTTAACTTATATGCAGAGTACATCATGAGAAACACTGGGCTGGAGGAAGAACAAGCTGAAATCAAGATTGCCGGGAGAAATATCAATAATCTCAGATATGCAGATGACACCACCATTATGACAGAAAGTGAAGAAGAAGTGAAGAGCCTCTTGATGAAAGTGAAAGAGGAGAGTGCAAATGTTGGCTTAAAGCTCAATATTCCGAAAACTAAGATCATGGCATCTGGTCCCATCACTTCATGGGAAATAGATGGGAAACAGTAGAAACAGTGGCTAACTTTATTTTTCTGGGATCCCAAATCACTGCAGATGGTGACTGCAGCCATGAAATTAAAAGACGCTTACTCCTTGGAAGGAATGTTATGACCAACCTAGACAGCATATTAAACAGCAGAGATATTACTTTGCCAACTAAGATCTGTCTAGTCAAGACTATGGTTTTTCCAGTGGTCGTATATGGACGTGAGAGTTAGACTAAAGGAAGGTGAGTGCTGAAGAACTGATGCTTTTGAACTGTGGTGTTGGAGAAGACTCTTGAGAGTCCCTTGGACTGCCAGGAGATCCAACCGGTCCATCCTAAAGGAGATCAGTCCTGGGTGTTCATTGGAAGGACTGATGTTGAAGCCGAAACTCCAATACTTTGGCCACCTGATTGAAGAGCTGACTCATTTGAAAAGAACCTCATGCTGGGAAAGATTGAGGACAGGAGGAGAAGGGGACAACCGAGAGTGAGATGGTTGGATAGCATCACCAACACAATGGACATGGGTTTGGGTGGACTTCAGGAGTTGGTGATGGACAGGGAGGCCTGGCGTGCTACGGCTCATGAGGTTGCAAAGAGTCGGACATGACTGAGCGGCTGAACTGAACTGATACATTTTTCTGGAATTCTCTTGCTTTGTCTGTGATCCCATGGATGTTGGCAGTTTTGATCTCTGGCTCCTCAGCTTTTTCTAAATACAGCTTGTACATATGAAATTTCTTGGTTCACACACTGTTGAAGCCTGAACTGGAGAATTTGGAGCATTTCTTTACTAGCATGGAGATTAGTGCAATTGTGTGGTAGTCTGAACATTCTTTGGCATTGCCTTTCTTTGGGATTAAAATAAAAACTGACATTTCTAGGCCTATGGCCACTGCTGAGTTTCCAAATTTGCTGGCATATTGAGTACAGCACTTTCATAGCATCATCTTTATGATTTGAAATAGCTCAACTGGAATTCCGTCACCTCCACTAGCTTTGCTCGTAGTGATGATTCCTGTGACCCACTTGACTTCACACTGGAAGATGTCTGTCATGGTTATCTAGGTCATTAAAATCTTTTATTTACAGTTCTTCTGTTTATTCTTGTCATGCCTTCTTAAAATTATCTGCTTTTGTTGTGTCCATTCCTTTTCTGTCCTTTTTTTGCTCATCCTTGCATGAAATATTCCCCTGTTATCTCTAAGTTTCTTGAAGAGTTCTCTAGTCTTTCCCATTCTATTATTTTCCTCTATTTCTTTGTATTGTTCATTTAGGAAGGCTTTCGTATCTCTCCTTGCTATTCTTTAGAACTCTGCATTCAGATGAGTATATCTGAATGAATGTTCCTAGGTGTTAATAGCAATTCTGTAGCTTGAAAGTCTGTAGAACCTTAGATTCAATAAATAGTATGCAGTGTCTTAGCTAAAAAGCTTCCTAAAAACTTTAATATGTAAATGAGCATCATAAGTGTTTTCGGTGGGGGCTTGCATCTACAATAGTCTCCCCTTATCTTGGGGAATATGCTGCAAGATCCCTAAAGATACCTGAAAGTTATATATATCCTTTTCTCCTATATATACACATTATAGCTGTTAGTCTCTTATGATATCTTATTTATAAGTTATACCATAGGTATAATTTCCTACTGTAGATCTCAGCAACCTCACCATACATATTTTTTCCCTTTCTTTAGTAAGTCAAAAATTTTTATTAATACCTTTACATGTAAAGGAAGCACTTTACCATATAATTTATATATAAATTATATGACAAATATGAATATACCTATGGTGTAATTTATAAATAATACATTATAAGAGACTAACAATAAAATATGACAAAGCAATATATTGTAAAACAATATATTGTAATAAAAGTCATGAGAATGCTATCTTTCTCACAAAGTATCTCATTGTCCAAATTTAATTCCTTTTCTCTTTTAACTATGCAATGACCAAGCACTGTGGCTATTACTTTTGCATTGTTATAGCAAAATTAGCAAAGATTTGTTTTTCCTTGTTCACAATATCACAGGTAGCAGATATCTTCCTAAAACCTGAAACTGTTAGTCACTCAGTCGTGTCCAACTCTTTGTGACCCCCATAAACTGTAGCCGGCCAGGCTCCTCTGTCCATGAGGTTTCCCAGGCAAGAATACAGGAGTGGATTGACGTTTCCTTCTCCAGGGGATCATCCCAACCCAGGGAGAGAACCTAGGTCTTCTGCATTGTAGGCAGATTCTTTACCATCTGAGCCACCAAGGCAGCCCTTAAAGATACTAGATTCTGTGATAGAAAGGGACTTGCTATTGGGAGCTCTGATGGTGATGATAGGACAGGGATGACAGCCAGGTGGAGAAGCAGCAATTGATAAGTTGCCTGCTACATTATCATAATTAATATTGGAAGGAGCCTGAGATTTTACCAAATGAAAGTTAATATTAATTAAGCAGAAAGGAAAACAACCGGGAATTTTTGAGACAAATAGTGTGTGATTCCTCTCTGCTAGCTGCCATGTTGATTTTTCACTAAAGTTGTGATTGACCTCCTGGTAAGTGAATTGGAATTTGCAGGCCTTCTTTGTTAGGTATTTCAAAGAGCTTGAAATTCAACACATGCTGATTTTCAAGGTGTGAGCTTTGACCAACCTTCCACTTATGGGCTGTAGTCTAGCTGGGAAAGTTTCTCTGTCCCTATTAAATTAGACCAAAAACTTCTTTTCAATGAAGCCAATGTAATTCTGGGAAATATCATTTACATATTATTTTGGTGAACCTGAAATTTTCTCATAAATGTGTAGGGAATAAAGCTATTTCTGGAAATAGGAATTGAGAGTTTATTTGTTCCTGACTCTCTAATTGCCCTCACCCAAACCACAAAAAATAGCTTTTGCCAGTTACTGTTGCTTTGGGTTGAAGATATAAAAGATTTTTAAATGATCCGATGTTCATAATACATGCAAAAATGATCATTTAACAGATTTCCCCTAAGGATACGAGTGATGAGCTCCTTAGGAAATTCGGCTTTTAATTTTTGTTTTATGTTTGGCAAAGTAGTTGAATTTTTGTTTCAAGGCAAATTAACCATAGATAACTTGATTCTAAAGATATTATTGTTTGCAAACCTCTAGGATTTCTTTCTGTCTCATTCTGAATCCCCCAGGGTATACCAGTGGGGGCAGGTGCCCTGGCTGAGGGCTTGGCAGCTGGCAGCCCATTTTTCTCCATACTGAGTCCCCTCAGGGCTCACTCTGGGAGAAACTGTAGTGAATTGATGGCGGTGACATTCTTTCTTTGTAGAATTTATTTTCGGCCAAAATAAATTACTGCATATAACTCAGCAAAGTTTTTTTTTCTCTCTCTCTCTCTTTTTGTTATTTTATTTCATTTAACTTTAACATTTTGCTTATTTCATGTGTTATTCATTTTATCTTTGTGCCCATGGTACTAGTGATGGTGTTCTGGTGATTAGTTTTATTATTAGGTAGAAGGTAGATGTTGTGTAAACCAAGTTCTGATATAATAGTTAAAGCCATCTCAACCAGCTACACTGATGCCAGGAATACCATCATTTTGTAGAATGACTCTCTGAAATAAAAAGTTATCTTAATCATTGGGATTTGTTGATTGAAAAGAAAAATCACAACCTGAAATTTGAGAATCATGTTTTATTTGGTGGACTTTCTGAGGACTTTAAGCCCCGGAGACAGCTTCTAGAATAGCTCTGAGAGACTGCTCCAAAGATGTAAGAGGGGAACCAGAATGTGTAGGGGGTTTTGCAACAAATACCAGGTAGCTGGAACATCAAAACATTAAGATTAAAGAAAACTAGACATCTCAAGTTGATGAATTTAGCACGTTTCTGTGTCTGGGAAGATGCAAGAGTCTGGGCTCCTTGAAATCATTCCTTTGATCTGCGCCTCAGCTGTCTGGGGCTAGGATCTCTTCTTTCTCATTCTGAATCCCCCAGGGTATACCAGTGGGGGCAGGTGCCCTGGCTGAGGGCTTGGCAGCTGGCAGCCCATTTGTCTCCATACTGAGTCCCCTCAGGGCTCACTCTGAGGGAAACTGTAGTGAATTGATGGTGGTGACATTCTTTGTTATGGCAGGCAACAGTTTTCATTTACAGATCTTATAGTGATCACTCAGTTATTCTGGATGATTAAAGGATGACATCAAAGCACTAGATTATAAAGACAGGATGTAGGTAGAAGAAGGGAAAGGAGGGAGTCCATTGTCCTCTCTGATGCCAGATGCTAGAGAACATGAACCTCCAAATCTCAGGAACTTGACTCTACATGTATTGTTTACAAAATGCCCCAGATGGTGGATTGTTCTTTTCAGGCCATGACTTACAGACCCAGGATTCTTACATTTTATAGCTCATCACCTTCAAATAGAGACTTCCAGTTTACCCTGCTAAGCTGCAGCAGGCCAAAAGGGAAAGGAACATGGAGGATCACCAATGGAAGTTGGTTGTGAGCACACACTTTAGGTCTTATTCCACTAGTTAAAAGTCGGTCACTTGACCACATCTTCCCTCTGGAATATGTACCCCATGGGGATTCCTAAAGGAGGAAATGCAGCTATGTTTGCCTCAACTGTCTCTGGATGTTTGCTTTTTTGTATTTTTTCATGGTGTTGAAATTAATTTGAGTCATGAAAAGGAGTTAGTTATCTAGAAAAGAAATAAACATACGCATTAATTATGCATTTAAAATTCAGCCTAATAATTAATATATACCATTTTAAATAATTTCCTAAATAAGTTTTTTCAAATTGCTTCAAAGATTTTTTTTTTTTTTTTTTTGCATTCCTGGTAAGGCAAATTTTGTTGAGCAAAGGATCTAGTTTCAATTTACAAACAAATAACCAGCTCATTTTTATATCTCTGGAATCCCTTACATCAGACTGAGTAGCTGAACATCACACCTGGCTAGAGAATGGATTTTGACAGCCCAGACTAGTTATGATCATTCAAACAGCTACCATTAGCAGGAAGATCCCGCCACCTGCCATATCTCCAGTGTGCTAATGGAAGTAAAGACCTACACAAGCACCCTGGCCTCCTTTCTGAAATAGAAAATGACGTCATGTAATTGGTTTTGTCTGAACTGCCCAGTGGCTCAAAATGTGATTCTGAGGAGTTAAGGCATGATGTCATTATTCCCAAAGCAGATTCTCAGGGAGACTGGGCACTCAGCAGCCTGATTGTTGGAGCCAGAATCAGTACATAAACCTGGTGAAGAACTTTAATCTCTTTTGTACAATGTAGTGACTTTTTTCTCAAACGGAAATGTTACCAAATCCACGGTTTGTTGGCTCACCACATGACTGGCCAATAATCAGACGAGGTGTTGAGGCAAGGAATAGTAACTTTATTTGAAAAGTCAGATATCCTAGAAGATGATGGAATCATGGCCTAGGGCACCCTCTTACTGGGCTCTGGATGACAGTTTGTTTCATAGACAGAGAGAGTGAGGAGGTGAGACTATTAAGTAAAAAGGCCATAAATCTTGCAAAACATCTCCTGGCTTGGCTAGCATTGGGGGAGGGAGTATGCTGAGTTCTTCTTTTCTGCAGGGTCAGAATGTCTCCCTGTAAGCTGGACAAAGGCACTTTAGCTTAACATTCAGGCAGAGGGGCAGGGTTTCTGAGGCATGCCATTATATGCTTACAGCTATAGACAGAATCCTTTTGGTGACTGTATTAACAAAAGCAATGAAAAGCAAAGGTTAAAGTAAAGGAAACAGATACAACATGTAGTCAGATTTTGTTCCTCCCTATTACAGAAACACGGTGGGTTATTTTTAAACACAGGAAATGTGCTCCAGAGCACCACTGATGCCTCTAAGAGAATTTGTTGGATTGAAAAATTATGTTATGATGCTGACTCTGGTCAGTGTCTCACCTCAGCACATATTGAAGACTAGGTAGGCACATCATGACAGCCTTCCTCTCATTCCAATCCCAACTGGCAAAGAAGGACAGAATATGGAGATGGTTTTTAGTTACATATTTAGCAATACTGACCACCTGCTATGTGTCTGATAGTAACCTAAGTGCTGGAGATTTAGCAGTGAATAAAATAAAATATCTCTTCTTATGGATAATAAGCAAATAAAGCTGTTGTCTAATGCCAGGTCAGAGGTACATGACAGGAATAAAAAGTGGTCTGAGTGTATGACATTGAAGCAGAGAGAGAAGCAAGGAAGTGAGGGGAAAATTATGTGGAAATCTAGGGGGATAAGGTTGCAGGCGGTGGGAACAGCTGGAAGACAACTCCGTGGGCTGTCAGTGTGCTTGACAAGTTTGTAGAGCAGCAACAGGGAAGGAGAGGGAGAGGGGTCGGGAGTCTGCTTGGGTGAGGTGGGACACAAAAAAAGCCTGTAGCTGCTGCTGTTGACCACCGTAAAGATCCACAGTGCTACCCCACTGAGGCTTCTCTTTGATGATACTTTGTGCTGACATGGCTGAGGACTGCAGTTTGTCATTTCTGGGCCTTAGGTGATTGGAGAAGGTGGAGAGGGATTGGGTTCAGGCAATAAGGACATACATGATCCATGAAGAATTTAAAACAATTATAAGTGGTCTTAGAGTTGGTCTACTCTTTATTATCATAATGCTTAAACAATTTCAGGGATAAAATACTCTTCCCCTCATGGCCAGACTGCCGGGAGCCAGCACAGGAGATCTCACCCATGACAAGGTCATGTGGAGGAGACCTGACAGGCAAGGCGGATCAGGACTCGAGGGACTCCCTGGACCTGCTCGAGCATCTCCCCCAAACCAAAATCTGTCTGTCTACTACATTATGCCTTTCACCAACTCTTCTGACATTAACAGGGGGCTATCTCTGACCACCTTTCTCTGGAGAAAATCAGTTTTAGGGCTCTAGTTGATAAGTCTCCTGGGCATGAAAGGAACATTTCAATTCAAACCCCCCTGTTAGAATTCTAGCTTGCTTGGCAGGTTTATCCAGACTCTTGCAACTCTTGATTATTCACAACATCCCAACCATGACCAGGAAGCCTAAGTATTCTAAAAATACAGAGCCCTTCGAGGGGTGAAAAAGTTTTATTAAAATAATACTGATGAAGGGTTTCATTGTTGAGCCAATGCTTGCTGCCAAGTTCCTATATCCCTTATCCATTGTGTGCCCGGGAGTGCATT
Source organism: Ovis aries (assembly GCF_016772045.2). Classification (NCBI taxonomy): domain Eukaryota; kingdom Metazoa; phylum Chordata; class Mammalia; order Artiodactyla; family Bovidae; genus Ovis; species Ovis aries. Next base: position 1,152,014 of record NC_056066.1, read on the forward strand.
AGTTAATATAGTTGGAATGTAAGAAAAACAAGTAGTAGCCTTGGTATTAACCACATCAGACCTTTGAGCTAATAAGTTCTTTTTTGTTGTTGTACCCCACTGCACCTTTGCTCCATGAGAATGTAACTCTGTTTAGTACTTTCTGAGGCTGACACAGATTAGAGGTATAAAGAAAAAACACTTCGAGGAAAAACAAGTTTTCTGGTTGATCAACCTTTATAAAAAAAAGGGGGGGGGTCATAAAATGTCAACAGGCCTCCAAGGCCAGAAGATAATGTACACAACATAAGAACCTTGTTTATGGGAAAGGTATGCAGAAAAAATCCTGGTTTTGATAAGGGCAAAACTGCTGGAATGTTTGAGCTGACTCTGCATGACCTTGCATCTTTCATTTTCCTCTATGTACAAGTCAGGGTATAAAAGCTATTTTTGCAAATAAAGTTACGGGCCTTGCTCACTGAAGCTTGGTCTCCCTGTGTCATTCTTTCACCAATGGCATTCATCCTGAGGGTATCCCTGGACTCTGCTGACACTGGACCTCCGCACAAGACCACCACCATCTCCCCGCATCCTTTGGTATGTCACTGCTTTCTCCTGAAGATTCCTGTCATAATCAAACATTGACTAAACAAAAGCCTCCATACATCTAACAACAATATATAGTTGTTTAAAAAAAGAAGACTATGTGCACATGCACATATACACACAAGCACATACATATATATTCTTTAGCATATGTAGCAAGGACAAATCATGAAGTATTAATATAGAAATTTAAAATGAAATTTAAAATATTTGAAATCAAAAGATCTTACATGGAAAATATGAAATTATTAAGATAAACTAATATTTACTCAGTACTTAGGATGTGCTAGGCAGGCTTTTTCCTTACATTTTGATTTGTTCAAGAACCATTTTGTGACCTGTGGACATGGGGAGAGGGGAGGAGGGAGAGGGTGTGATGTATGGAGAGAGCAGCGTAGGAACTTGCACTCCCACTTGTGAAATAGACAGCTGACAGGGAACTTGCTATATGGCTCAGGGAACACATGCATGGCCTCTGTGACCATCCAGAAGGTGGGACGGGAAGGCAGGTGGGAGGGAGGTTCAGGAAGGAGGGGACATGGGTGTAACTATGGCTGATTCTTGCTGATATTTGACTGAAAATGACAAAATTCTGTAAAGCAATTATTCTTCAATTAAAAAAACAAAGTGGTGGAAAAGGAAACCATTTTGTGGAACTTACCTGAGTTTCTGAAGAAATAAAGAACAAAAGCAAGGGGCTTGTATCACACCACAAAGTATGGCTTAACTATTCCAAATTTACAAATGAGGAAACTGAGATTTGGAGGACTTCAATCTGTACTCAATCCACAGAGCTAATAATGAAGAGTTGGAACTCAAGTACCATTTTTTTCTACATGTTTTCTTCTGAAAACAAAACAAAACCAAAACAAAGTTCTGATACTTGCACTAATTGCACTAATTAAATTTTTTGAGATAATTGGCATTGTGAAATATCACTATCCATATGGAATGGGTGTATATCTGGATGGGTGTATAACATCTAAGAAGATATAGTTAACATCCATTTGGGAGCATTGTTTATATGCAGTATAAAAACATACAGGATAATCCAATACAAGTAGAATCAGCTCACACAGAATTAATTAATACTGGGATATATGGCAAAGCATACATGATTTTCTTCTTTAAGAACAAGTCTTCATCCCCCTGTGATAGCTTCTATTAATTCTGTGACTCACAATCATACATATGGCTGCTTCACCACACCTCTACCTGGATACTATCTAACGCTGTATCATGTACCACTGCTTCTCAAATTTCAAGATATTTATGACTCTCTTAGGGATCTTGTTAAACTGCAGATTCTGATTTGCAGGACTAGGCTGGGGCCTGAGATTATGAATTTCTACCAAGCTCCCAGGTGACACAGACACAATGGTCTGGACACTCTGAGCTTAAGGTGGTTACAATCACTTCTGGCACCAACTAGAAGCAGTATCTGGGTCCCCATCTCCTCCACTGGTTACTTTTTCAAGAGTGTTTACTGGGAAGACTGTCCAGTAGAGCAACTTCTGAAATTTCAAGAGAGTATAGAGTAATGGGAAAGGGTTAAAAGAAAAGGTGTAAGTGTACCAAAGGAAGCTGGACCTCACTCCTGAAGGAACCACACCCCAGTCATTTACCCCTTGTTAGGAGAGTCAGCACAGCCAATCTGAAGACATATGCCCTTAGGTAGAAAAGCTGTATGTAACCTTGAGGAATGAATATTCTGCTCTTTGCTGTCACCTCAGTTTTATTTTGCTGAAGCAAGACAAGAAGAAGCCAACAGTGCATTCCTCGTATTACTCATTCTGGCTGGATGCTAAAGTTAATTTTCTTAAGTGCTTTGGTCCCTATATTAAAATCATCCCATTTGTGAAATTAATTAATGTGAATCATTTGAAAACATGCAGGAGAATTTCTTCATTTGAGCACTGTTTCTGAAATTTTAATGAGCAAACCTATCACCTTAGAATCTGATTAAAAATATAAATTTTGATTCATTGGGTTTGAGGTGGAGACTGAAATCTTGCATTTCTTAGAAGCTCCTTGGTAAGGCTAATACTGTAGACCCTTGGGTCACTATGAGTAGAGAGGTCTTATTTGACCTTGTCTTGTATTAAAATGGCTCATGTATCTATATATGTGTATGTGTGAGGTAGTCAAAGTGGTGAGGAAGTTATATACTGTCAAATAGTTTGAAATGTTAGAAGGGAGGCATCCTCCTTATCACACAGAGAAGTGATCAAAAGTTTCACAATCACAATATTTTCTTACCATGAAGGACTGTTCAAATACCAGTGTTACAAAAAAAGATTTTTGTTAGTAAGATGAGAATGCATTCCAGTTTTTCTCAGTTCAAGATCTTCTTTAGATCACTCAGCATGTTCTAAGACCATAGACACTCAGGGCCCCCCTGAGACCTCTAACTCAGAATTTTTGGGCCTAGATCTAAGAAGTCATCTCTAGACCCGCAGCAGTGGCACCTGCAAGCTTATCACGCATAGAGACTCTCACACCCCATCCAGATCTACTGAACATGAATCTACAGTTCAAACAGTCCCCCAAGCATTCTAATCCATGTTCAATTTCCAGAGACACTACTGAGTGGGAGGCAAACCTGGATAGTTGCCACGGCAACATAATTGTAAGGTATTAAATGCCTCCTTTCCTGTCTGATAGTTTGGGCCTCTGCCTGATACTAAGACTAAAAGAAGACAGACAGACATAATGGTACTTTGACCTAACCTGAAGCTTCTGGGATGGTGTAAAATAATAGGAAGAAGATATGGAAAGTGCACCCAGGTCACTGTAACTAGTGCTTTATATCAGCAATCCATCTCTTTTTAGCTCTTGTTTTTCATGATTTTTTCCTCAACTTTTTCACAAACATTTTCATCACTTGCTTTCAGCTTCAAATTTACTGAGTAGAAGGTAATCTGAAGGAAACTGAATAGACAGTTGAAGTCTGGAATTTCTTGGCGTAAAGACAGCTATGCTCATATTCTTGCTACTTTGCAGGGAGGCAGTTCCTGTCACTTGGCTAAAACCCAGGAGAGGCAAGGAGCAATTTGGTGAGCATTTGCTGAGGAACTACTTTATGCCTGGCCTCATGCTAAAGATGATGGAGATCAATGGGAATAGTAGCCTGCTTGAAACTTGTTGAAGTCATGAGTGTTTAACTAACAAATAATGTGTAAGTAGTGCATTATTAAGTTCTGGAGTAGTGAAAAGCATCAAGGAAAAGCTTAACAGCAGAGTATAGATAGTCTGAGCAAAAAAATAAATTAGAGAAAGACAATGTCATGTTCTTTTGTTTTTGTTTTAAATACCAGCGGTATTTTTCACAGAGCTAGAACAAATAATTTCACAATTTGTATGGAAATACAAAAAACCTAGAATAGCCAAAGAAATCTTGAGAAAGAAGAACAGAACTGGAGGAATCAATCTGCCTGACTTCAGGCTATACTACAAAGCCACAGTCATCAAGACAGTATGGTATTGGCACAAAGACAGAAATATAGATCAATGGAACAAAATAGAAAGCCCAGAGATAAGTCCACATACCTATGGACATCTTATCTTCGACAAAGGAGGCAAGAATATACAATGGAGAAAAGACAATCTCTTTAACAAGTGGTGCTGGGAAAACTGGTCAACCACTTGTAAAAGAATGAAACTAGAACACTTTCTAACACCATACACAAAAATAAACTCAAAATGGATTAAAGATCTAAACGTAAGACCAGAAACTATAAAACTCCTAGAGGAGAACATAGGCAAAACACTCTCCGACATAAATCATAGCAGGATCCTCTATGATCCACCTCCCAGAACACTGGCAATAAAAGCAAAAATAAACAAATGGGATCTAATTAAAATTAAAAGCTTCTGTACAACAAAGGAAACTAGAAACAAGGTGAAAAGACAGCCTTCAGAATGGGAGAAAATAATAGCAAATGAAGCAACTGATAAACAACTAATCTCAAAAATATACAAGCAACTCCTGCAGCTCAATTCCAGAAAAATAAACGACCCAGTCAAAAAGTGGGCCAAAGAACCAAATAGACATTTCTCCAAAGAAGACATACAGATGGCTAACAAACACATGAAAAGATGCTCCACATCACTCATTATCAGAGAAATGCAAATCAAGACCACAATGAGATACCATTTCACACCAGTTAGAATGGCTGCAATCCAAAAGTCTATAAGCAATACATGCTGGAGAGGGTGTGGAGAAAAGGGAACCCTCTTACACTGTTGGTGGGAATGCAAACTAGTACAGCCACTATGGAGAACAGTGTGGCGATTCCTTAAAAAACTGGAAATTGAACTGCCTTATGACCCAGCAATCCCACTGCTGGGCACGCACACCGAGGAAACCAGAATTGAAAGAGACACGTGTACCCCAATGTTCATCGCAGCACTGTTTATAATAGCCAGGACATGGAAGCAACCTAGATGTCCATCAGCAGATGAATGGATAAGAAAGCTGTGGTACATATACACAATGGAGTATTACTCAGCCATTAAAAAGAATACATTTGAATCCGTTCTAATGAGGTGGATGAAACTGGAGCCGATTATACAGAGTGAAGTAAGCCAGAAAGAAAAACACCAATACAGTATACTAACACATATATATATGGAATTTAGAAAGATGGTAATGATAACCCTGTATGTGAGACAGCAAAAGAGACACAGATGTATAGAACAGTCTTTTGGACTCTGTGGGAGAGGGAGAGGCTGGGATGATTTGGAAGAATGGCATTGAAACATGTATAATTTCATATATGAAATGAATCGCCAGTCTAGGTTTGATACAGGATACAGGATGCTTGGGGCTGGTGCACTGGGATGACCCAGAAAGATGATATGAGGAGAGAGATTGGGGTGGGGGGGGAGGGCGGTTCAGGATTGGGAACTCTTGTACACCTGTGGTGGATTCATGTCAATGTATGGCAAAACCAATACAGTATTGTAAAGTAAAATAATTAATAAATAAGTAAATTTTAAAAAAATGAAAAGAAAAAAATAATAAATTTTTTGTCTGCTTTGGGTCTGTTCATAGCAGTGACTTGTCTCTTGTTGCCAAGTACAGGCTCCAGGGTGCATGGGCTCAGCAGTTGTGGCTCAACTGCCCGTGTGTAATCTTCCAGGGGCCCTGGATCAAAACTGTGCCCTCTGTATTGGCAGACAGATTTTTAACCATTGGACCACCAGGGAAGTCCAGGGCAATGTCAGTTTAAGCTGAGCTGGTGGGCCTTGATTTGAGTAGATACAGGGTGGAGGACATTCCATTTAGAGGCAACAGTTTTAACAAAGGCAAAAGAATTAAGCAGCACATGATGATAGGGAACAAATAGGATGATAAATTACTCTTAAACATGTAACATTAATTTAGCACTCACCTTTTTAATTGTGGGTGCAGAATTTTACACATATTGGGAAAATTGTAGCTGTTTTTCTAATTCTTATTAAGGAAGGGAGTTAGTTCTGAAATTAAATATATTTTCAACAGTTATCACTTTCATTACTTTTTTTCCTCAAGGGTATGGATTATGGTGTTTCCTGGTAATTTTTGCTAACTTCAAAATGGAAAGTATAAAGATTCAATGAAATATTAAATTTTTAAAAAAGTTTTTGTCTAGTAATGATCTAAAAAAACTGCAAATGTTCATTTAAGCAGGTTCTTTATATAAATTAAAATTGCTCAAGATTGCATGGATGTTATGGGCTGATATTTCATGAACTTCATTCTGTTATACTTGTAAAATCTTCACTATGTGGTTTATAGAGGCAATTTTGCAGTCCAGCAGCTATGCCTAATTCTTTAAATAAATGCTATTTGAAATCTCTGTTGTCATCAACTCTTCTATGTAGAGAATGGGATTTATAATTCCAATATAAATAAGCGTTCTCTATTTTGGGGTAATAATGTGTTAATGATAGTATTCAAAATAGTACAGAATGATATGATGAATAAATTCACATTTTTTAAATATCTTTACTTTTTTATTATCAACTGTACTTATTTTACCTTATCTACTTTAGAACGCTAACAGTAACAAAGTATACTGTTTATAGAATAGATGTAGGCCACCAAATTGTGTATTTATATGCAAATATTTTATTTAGGCTGTAGAAAAATGCAGTGTGGAGAAGGAAATGTCAGCTCACTCCAGTATTCTTGCCTGGAGAATCCCACAGACAGAGGAGCCTGGTGGGCTGCAGTCCACAGGGTTGCGCAGGGTCAGACACGACAAATGACAGCACTCACGCAAATGCGGTGTATTCTCAATAAGAGTGCTGAAATGTATTTCAGGAGATACAGGATTACTAAAACACACAAGAACTTGTAAAATACTGGCTTACATGAAATAATTTCTGTGTTTGATCTTTGATCAAATAGCTTTTTTTGTTTGTTTGTTTTACTTTATTTTACTTTACAATACTGTATTGGTTTTGCCATACATTGACATGAATCCACCACGGGTGTACATGCGTTCCCAAACATGAACCCGCCTCCCACCTCCCTCCCCATAACATCTCTCTGGGTCATCACCGTGCACCAGCCCCAAGCATGCTGTATCCTGCGTTGGACATAGACTGGCGATTCGATTCTTACATGATAGTATACATGTTTCAATGCTATTCTCCCAAATCATCCTATCCTCTCCCTCTCCCTCTCCCTCTGAGTCCAAAAGTCTGCTCTACACATTTGATCTTATAAAAATCTGTGACTATAAACTGGCAGTGGAAAGTTGTGGGAGAAAAATGGTTGTGTGCTATGTCTGTGCCTCCACTAACAGAAGATGCTTCAGAATGCACACGGTGGCTCACTAGACTGCAGGCTTGCTTAGAACAGACTTGTTTGTATGGTTCTTACTCTCACAGCCTGAACACCCATGTAGACAACATCATGAGTTCGCAATTCTTTTGCTCCCCATCTTTGCTATGGTTGGGTGGGTGGAATAAATAGTAGTGGATCCCACCATAGTACAGGTCCTGCAGACACCGGTCTGTACCCAAAAAGCACCTGTATGCTGTCATAGTTCTGGGATTTCTGTGAACGGGCATCCTCTAAGCTGAGCTCTAGCATGTGATGCTGGTAGGGAAATAGCCAAATATTGGTTTCTAGAGGTTTTATGCATAGTGAGACAGTAGCCAAGAAACAGAGGAGAAATCAACCAGGCCAGCAGCCTTCCCCATCTCTGGGGCTCCTAAGTACTCAGTGATACAAAGGGAAAACATCGGGGTCAAGCACTTGCTACGGGAAGATTCCACAGCTGTGAACTGGTACTTGAGTGGGTGGCAAGTTAGAGTCCCTGTCCAATGCCCAAGCTGGGCCAAGAATAAAAACTCAGGGATGAGATCAAGCTCATGTTCAGCAGTGCAAAATGAACAGAAAACTACCAATATAAGTTTAGCTGTCAATTGGTAGTTCAAGTGATAAGGAACAAACTTTAAGCACTGGGAAAAGGTTAGTCCAGAAACTGGAGGTGGAGGAGGTGGAGAGGGGCTATTCCTAAGGAGATTACTGAGAAAGGCATGTTTATCCTCGAAGGAGTCCTCTGGGGCCTCCCTGCGATTTTACAGTAGTTTCGGTGTGGACAGATTACAGTCTTTGTGTACAACCTCTGTCACAAGTGGAAAGGGGAAGGTTCCATATCTACTGATAACTGCTATACAACGGGGGTTTCCTATCAAGTCCTCCAAACTGTAACCAGACAATGATCCCTGGAGTGGGACAGTGGCTGGGTGGAGGGAAGTTTCTGAAGATAGCTGAGAACCACAACAGGAACTGTGTTAAGGCTGGCTTTATAAAGTAAAACCAGGGAACTCTGCTCAATACCATGTAGCAACCTAAAGGGAAAAGAAGTTCAAAGAGATTAGATACTTATATATGTATAACTGAATCACTTTGCTGTATACCTGAAACTAACATAGCATTGATAATCAACTGTATCCCAATATAAAATAAAAAGTTTAAAAAATTAAATTATAATGTATTAAGGTTTTATACATGTTATCACCAGGCAGACAACAAAAATATTCACACATATTTCTTTCAAAGAGTCTTGTGGCATCTTCTGATATTAACTGCTAACAAATTCCTAGTGAAATTGAACTAATTTGAAAATACTAAATACTGTGAATTTTTGGATGACTTCTGATAAGTATATTTTAGTTTGAAAGTATTGTTTTCTTTCCTTTGTTAGTGTTAGTAATACTAACACTCAATATTCATCATTTGTAGCTGATTAGTGCATGCTGTTTGCCTTGTACTTAAAAGGTAATGCTTTAGGAAGCCCTAATTAGTTTCGGCTAACAGGGGTTGCATTTAGTCTGATGAAACTGAATCCTTAGTAAGCATTTCACATTGTTCTTTCTTGGCTGTACAATGAACTTAGTTCATTTTTGTTAAATTTTTGAAATGGAATCATAGACTACTTTACATGTGCGTGCATGTGAAGTCTCTTCAGTCGTGTCTGACTCTTTGCAACCCTATGAACTGTAGCCTTTAGGCTGCTCTGTCCAGGGGATTCTCCAGGCAAGAATACTGGAGGGGTTTGCTATGCCCTCCTCCAGGGATTGAACCCATGTCTCTTACTTCTCCTACATTGACAGACACTTTCTTTACCACTAGCAACACTGGGAAGCCCACCTTATATGTAATAGTCCTTAATTACTATTTTGGATGGAACTATTTTTTATTCTATTTGTTTTTGCCCCCACTAGATTCTGCCTTATTTGTCCTTTTTCATCCTTTAGTTTGATAATATTACTTTGAATGTAGTAGGCAGTAAACAAATAATTTGAATTGGTTCCTTGATCTGAAATTCATAGATAATAAAAGCAATTGAAAGCCAGTGCTTCTGTGAATAATATTTTACTTTAAGAAAGTAAAAGTTGGTGTCTATTATATACCCTTCTCTTATGAAAGAGGAAAAGTTAAATATCAGGAAATCTTTCTGGCTTAGAAATAAAAGAAAAAATAAAGCTTAATAGTGATATGAATTTTCATGAATGGCCACAGCTAAGAAATTATTTGAGTATGTCATTTATTCACAGTTCAATAAAAACTATGTTTTTCTGCAGCTCAATTTATTTTGTGCTTGAAGGAAATGATTTTAAAACTGTGATTCTGTAAGCCTAGGGTGAAATGTGTGTCTTTTGTCAAGCTTCACAAAGCAGTATGCCCATTAACCTATAGCAGTGAATTTTAAAAGGTTATTTCTCAATATATTGGTATAACATTCTATAAATCCCCCTAATTGAAAGTGATAAGAGCAGTATTTTCAAAATTATTTAGTTCTCCAGTCAACCACATATAGTCTTGATTGTAGAGAAATGTTTGAGAATACCACCTGCAGATCTCATTTATACTCAGAAAACCAGAAAGCAATTTAATTACAAAGGACTTGTTTTTATATATTGGGATATATATATTTATTTATTGGAATATATTTATTTATATATATATATGTGTGTGTGTGTGTGTGTGTGTGTGTGTGTGTGTGTGTGTGTGTGTGTGTGTGTAGCTGCTTGCCAAATGGGACTGTACATAATAAAGTGGGTTTTGAAAAATTATGTTCAAAACATAATCAGAAAGTGACATAGTGTGAAACTGCTATAAAAGGCAAATAGATAGTTTGCCAATGGAAACAGAGCAGGATGTTTAACTTTCTTTTTTACCACTTTTTCTAAAGGTTCTCTACTAACTGAGTGAGTTATCTAGGCTGAGGAAATGGTGGTGGAAGGAGTGTGGGAGAAGCTTTCCCTCCACTTGTCTGAAGCCTATCAGTTCAGTCAGTTCAGTCGCTCAGTCGTGTCCGACTCTCTGGGACCCCATGAATCACAGCACACCAGGCCTCCCTGTACAACACCAACTCCCGGGGTTCACTCAGACTCGTGTCCATTGAGTCAGCGATGCCATCCAGCCATCTCATCCTCTGTCGTCTCCTTCTTCTCCTGACCCCAATCCCTCCCAGCATCAGAGTCTTTTCCAATGAGTCAACTCTTTGCATGAGGTGGCCAAAGTACTGGAGTTTCAGCTTTAGCATCAGTCCTTCCAATGAATACCCAGGACTGATCTCCTTTAGAATGGACTACCTGGATCTCCTTGCAGTCCAAAAGACTCTCAAGTCTTCTCCAACACCACAATTTACTTATTATTATTATTATTTTTATTTTACAATATTGTATTGGTTTTGCCACACATCAACATGAATCCGCCACAGGTGTACACGTGTTCCCAATCCCGAAACCCCCCTCTCACCCTGCCCCACAACACCATCCCTCCAGGTCATCCCAGTAAACCAGCCCTACGCATCCTGCACCCTGCATCGAACCTAGACTGGTGATTCATTTCTTATATGATATTACACACATTTCAATGCCATTCTCCCAAATCATCCCACCTCTCCTTCTCCCACAGAGTCCAAAAGACCTTTCTATACATCTGTGTCTCTTTTGCTGTCTCACATACAGGGTTATCATTGCCATCTTTCTAAATTCCATATATATGCATTAGTATACTGTATTGGTGTTTTTCTTTCTGGCTTACTTCACTCTGTATAATCGGCTCCAGTTTCATCCACCTCATTAGAATGGATTCAAATGTATTCTTTTTAATGGCTGAGTAATACTCCATTGTGTATATGTACCACAGCTTTCTTATCCATTCATCTGCTGATGGACATCTAGGTTGCTTCCATGTCCTGGCTATTATAAACAGTGCTGCGATGAACATTGGGGTACACGTGTCTCTTTCAATTCTGGTTTCCTCGGTGTGCGTGCCCAGCAGTGGGATTGCTGGGTCATAAGGCAGTTCAATTTCCAGTTTTTTAAGGAATCTCCACACTGTTCTCCATAGTGGCTGTACTGGTTTGCATTCCCACCAACAGTGTAAGAGGGTTCCTTTTCTCCACACCCTCTCCAGCATGTATTGCTTATAGACTTTTGGATTGCAGCCATTCTAACTGGTGTGAAATGGTATCTCATTGTGGTCTTGATTTGCATTTCTCTGATAATGAGTGATGTGGAGCATCTTTTCATGTGTTTGTTAGCCATCTGTATGTCTTCTTTGGAGAAATGTCTATTTAGTTCTTTGGCCCACTTTTTGACTGGGTCGTTTATTTTTCTGGAATTGAGCTGCAGGAGTTGCTTGAGCCCATCTTTGCATGAAATATTCTCTTGGTATCTCTAATTTTCTTGAAGAGATCTCTAGTCTCTCCCATTCTGTTGTTTTCCTCTCTTTCTTTGCATTGATCACTGAGGAACACTTTCTTATCTCTCCTTGCTATTCTTTGGAACTCTGCATTCAGTGGTTATATTTTTCCTTTTCTCCTTTGCTTTTTGCTTCTCTTCTTTTCACAGCTATTTGTATGGCCTCCTCAGAGAGCCATTTTGCTTTTTTTGCATTTCTTTTCCATGGGGATGGTCTTGATCCCTGTCTCCTGTACAGTGTCACGAACCTCCATCCATAGTTCATCAGGCACTCTATGTGTCAGATCTAGTCCCTTAAATCTATTTCTCATTTCCACTGTATAATCAGAAGGGAATTTTTTAGGTCATACCTGAATGTTATAGTGGTTTTCCATACTTTCTTCACTTTAAGTCTGAATTTGGCAATAAGGAGTTCATGATCTAAGCCATAGTCAGCTCCTGGGCTTGTTTTTGTTGACTGTATAGAGCTTCTCCATCTTTGGCTGCAAATAATATAATCAGCCTGATTTCGGTGTTGATCATCTGGTGATGTCCATTTGTAGAGTCTTCTCTTGTGTTGTTGGAAGAGGGTGTTTGCTACGACCAGTGCGTTCTCCTGGCAAAACTCTATTAGTCTTTGCCCTGCTTCATTCCATACTCCAAGGCCAAATTTGCCTGTTACTTCAGGAGTTTCTTGACTTCCTACATTTGCATTCCATTTCCGTATAATGAAAAGACATATTTTGGGGATGTCAGTTCTATGAGGTCTTGTATGTCTTCATAGAACCATTCAACTTCAGCTTCTTCAGCCTTCTGTTTGGGGCATAGGCTTGGATTTCCATGATATTGAATGGTTTGCCTTGGAAATGAACACACTTTTCATCTACACAAACAAAGATAAATGAGACTGGCTAAATCAAACTTTAGTTGATTAACCAGACCAGTAGTCTTTGAGAGTACAATCTTCTGCACCAGCCCTCTTTTTCCATCTAATATACATTAAATTCGAACACATTAAAGCATGTTTGCTCTCTTTCTAATTCTGCTGTAAGCTCAAGATAAAAAGTCTTCTACTTTGTCCTCTTGACCAACAGCTGATACAATATTTTATCCACAGGAGATCCTCCAGAAATACTTTCTGCTAAGATTATTGATCTTACTCTTCCTAATTGTGTGCCTCTGAGCATTTAACCAGCCTCCCACCTCAGTCTGTTCAACTGTACAGTGAGGATAATAAATTTCACCTGCAGTTAGCATTGCAGATAATGGGTGCAAAGTACCTGGTGTATAGTAGGGCTCTGTGAATGACTGGTGGACCCTCTGTCTCAGCATAAAGTTTCCTGATTATTCTTGTTCCATCCTTTCCTGCTGTTTCATCTTCCCTGCTCCATAATGTGGCACACAAACATTATATAAATATACATATAATTTATTTTTTAAAATTGTATTGTATCAAAGTATAGTTGATTTACAATGTTGTGTTTTCTCCTGTATAGCGATATTGTGTTATTTGATGCTTTATTAACAAAGTGATTCAGTTTTAAATAAATATATATATATATTCACACACACATTCTTTCCCGTGCTCTTTACCTTTATATGTTATAATAGGATGTTGACTATAATTCCCTGTGCTATACAGTAGGATCTTGTTTATCCATCCTATATATAATAGTTTGTATCTGCTAATCCCAAACTCCCAATCCATCCATTCCTCCAACCTTTTCCCTTTAGTAACCATAAGTTTGTTTTCTGTATCTCTGAGTCTGTTTCTGTTTCCAAGATAAGTTCACTCATGTCATATTTTAGAATCCACAGATGAGTGATATCTTACTCATATGTTTTCATAGTTTCATTAATTACATGCCACATGCTAATATGCTAGCTTAAATTGTTTCATCAAATTGTTAAAGTTAACATTAGTGATATGAAGTTGGTCCTCAAAAATGTGGAACACATTTTTTCCAGTGATTTGCTGTTCAAGATTATCCTTCTAAATTCCTGCCCAGTGATTCACCTGATCAAACCTTCTCTGCTTCTCATCAAAGCACTTGAACAAATAGTTCTTTGAGGTCTTTCTGATTAAAATCATGGAGTTAGTACCTTAAATTTATAAGCAACTTTGGGCCATTTGATTTGAATAAGGTTAGAATAATACTTCACTTCATGGGAAATAGATGGGGAATCAGTGGAAACAGTGTCAGACTTTATTTTGGGGGGCTCCAAAATGACTGCAGATGGTGATTGCAGCCATGAAATTAAAAGATGCTTACTCCTTGGAAGGAAAGTTATGACCAACCTAGATAGCATATTAATAAAGCAGAGATATTACTTTGCCAACAAAGGTTTTTCCAGTGGTCATGAATGGATGTGAGAGTTGGACTGTGAAGCAAGCTGAGTGCCAAAGAATTGATGCTTTTGAACTGTGGCGTTGGAGAAGACTCTTGAGAATCCCTTGGACTTGAAGGAGATCCAACCAGTCCATCCTAAAGGAGACCAGTCCTGGGTGTTCATTGGAAGGACTGATGCTGAGGCTGAAACTCCAATACTTTGGCCACCTCATGCGAAGAGTTGACTCACTGGAAAAGACTCTGATGCTGGGAGAGATTAGGGGCAGGAGGAGACAGGGGCGACAGAGGATGAGATGGCTGGATAGCATTACCGACTCGATGCACATGAGTTTGAGTGAACTCCGGGAGTTGGTGATGGACAGGGAGGCCTGGTGTGCTGCGATTCATGGGGTCACAAAAAGTCGGACATGACTGAGCGACTGAACTTCACTGAGAATAATACTGTCCAATAGAAATTCAGTGCCAACCACACATTCAAGTTAAAATATTCTAGGCATACAATGTTGCAGGAAAAGTAGTAGGGCTTTGAACAAAGAATTGTGTCTTGCTAAAACCATTTAACTCCTTTAGCAATCTTCCTTCATTCTATAAATGATCAAAGACGACTGAGGGAAAGTATATGCAATAAAATAACTATAAGGCAAGAATTAGAGCCCCTCCAAAAATAAATTAGGAAACCGAAAGCAAGGCAAACAAAACCCAGACACACAGACCTAACAGCCACACTGGCTCACCTCTCAGAGCCTTTCCTCTTTCCTGTTCTGGGGTCAGTTTCCCGGATCTTTAGATCACTCCTTTATGTGCTGTGGGTCTTTTCTGAGATATCAGTTTTTCAGAGATGGTCTCACTGACCACCTTGTCCGTATAAGCTTTTCAGTCACCTCTGTCACCTCCCTTTGCTTTATGTTCTTTGGAGCAGTCACCAAAATCAAGTAATTTCTTGTTCACATATGTGTTTATGTGTTGTTGTCATTCTTCCACAACTGAAATACCAGTTCCAGGAGAGCAAGGGCCTTGCTCACTCCAACTTTGAAAAATGTGCCCAGGGCAGGAGGATTCTTTATGAATAATGTTAAGTGAAGGAATGTTCTTATGAAGCTGTCATGTGGCCCTAAACTTTCTGGAAGTCAAAACTGAGAGAAGGATGCTTCCCAGAGCTCCTACTGCATGGTACCCCATTCAAGGGGAACTGACTGAGGCAGTTAGATTCCTACAGTAAACGTGGAAACAGAAGCCTCCCAGCTATTTCTTAAGGTTTCTTCAAGTAAAAAATAAAAGAAATGTGAAAGGCATAACTGTCACATAGAATGTTGCCTTGGAGACAAATTTACATATCTGCATCTGAAACTTTCTGCTAAGTTGGCTTTGTCTGAACATAGAACTTGGATTAAAGGAGTAAATAATCCATAAATCTCATTTCTCACCTCTGCAGTTGTGACAGGAGCTGGAGAAAAGACAAACAATAACAACTGAAACAAAAGAAAAGCTATTCAATATTTAACTTTTTGAAGTTTCCTTTTCTTCTTGCATTCATGATTCATTTTAATGCCTCAAATAAATTGTAGGCTGAGTAAGGCAGAAACTATATCATATTTTATATTTCTGCTTATTCCTAGAACATAAAATAGTCCCTATACTTGACCAGTATTAGTTGAGAATCAAGGTTTGCTTTAGCTATTATATGCATTCATTAATCACGTAGAAATCCGTTATATGCATAAGCAAATTTTATCATCTGTACCTTTTCAAGCCAAGTTCTAAGAAACAACATGAGCCAGAATTGGGCACAGAACTTCAGAGCCAGAGGGCTTCAGCCAATGAATCTGGACCTGAACAAGCACAACTAGTTATTGACAGAGGCTCATTCTGCTATGCCAGTGTTAACAGACAACATGGAACATATTTTAAAAGTCAAGATTTTATGAGCAAAAATCAATTTGAATCAGCAGCATCAACTGAAAATGGTTAGGAGTACTCTACTAACAGGGGCTGGGGCAAGGACTTTTATAGAGAAGACATGGAAGGAAAGCGAGGAAATTATTTGATTGGCTGTAGTGAGTGGTTGCCTTCTTTGAGAAAGTCTATTTGGTGTTTGTCATGGGTTGTAATTAGGTTTCAGTTTCCTAACTTTGAGGCATTACAGGCTTAGGTTTTTGGTTTGTTGGTAAGGCATTAAGGTCACTTCAATCTAATACCCTTATTGTTTAATTAACTTAATACCAGTGATTCTCCAAAGTTAACGTACATCTAAGTTACAGGAGGAAAGCATTAAAAATGTAGATGTCTGGACTCTACTGCATATTCACAGATGCTGGATGTGCAGAGATAGCCTTTAAATTCTCTCCAGATCTTGGCAGAATACACTGCAATTCAAGGAAAATAGATAAAATATCTAGGAAATATAGAGAAGCTTAGCTAGAAGGATCTAATTAGCTACTGCACATAAAAAACTACTCCAAAACTTAAAGACTTGAAACAACTGTTTTATTATTGTTATTGCCATGGCTGTGTACAGAGTATTGTGGGTAGAGACTTGTCATAGCTCCACAGTGTTTGTTCCATCCTGAGCCAGAGTGGAAACAGCTGGGAATGTTTAGCATCACTGTTTTCCTGGAGAAAGAAATGGCAACCCACTCCAGTATTCTTGCCTGGAGAATCCTGTGGACAGGGGAGACTGGTGGGCTGCCATCCATGGGGTCACACAGAGTCAGACATGACTGAAGCGACTTCGCATGCATGCATACATTGGAGAAGGAAATGGCAACCCACTCCAGTGTTCTTGCCTGGGGAATCCAAGGGATGGAGGAGCCTGGTGGGCTGCCATCCATGGGGTCGCACAGAGCCAGACACGACTGAAGTGACTTAGCAGCAGCAGCAGCAAGACCTCTCTAGATGTTTCTCAGGTGACACTCCCTCCCAGCATGGCAACTTCAGATAGTCTGACTTCCCTTGGCTCAGGGTGTTCTGAGACAGGAGGAGGAAGCTGTCAGTCTCCTAGGAAGCTCAGTCTCAGAAACTAGCGCAATATCACTCCCACTGCATTCTGTTGGTCACAGCAGAGGCCACTGAGAACTGTCGGTGGGAGAGAGAAGAAACACCTCCTCTTCTTGGGGGTGGTGTCAAAGATTTCCTGATCTTCAGTCTACCACAGATACCTTAAACAAGTACAACTTTGGGAAACCTTAGTCCGACTTCACAGTTTTAACAGGACATTTGTTTTTCCACCTCACTGAATCAAGAGCAGGAGCTGAAAATTTTTCTAACAATACAAAATATTGCTTTTACACCATAAACCTTAAAATATGTGGGACTGCAGACACTGTTAAAATTAGACTTAAAACGTGTGTTAAATTTTTTGGACTGTATATAACATAGGATTAGTAGGATAATTAGTCCTGTTTTCATTTATTATAGATTAGGTTTTTATTTGACTTGGTAACACAGAAAGAACCATTTAAATGATAGATAAAATGTTTCAGTGTTGTGTTAGGAAATAGAGGTTTTGTTAAAGTAGCTATTTTAGGAATTGTTTTTTGTTTTTTTTTTCAGTTGTTGTTCAAGCCCAAAAAATGTTACATTGTTATGAGGAAAGAAAATATAAAAATTAAACTTTACTGCATTGAATGCAAATGTCAGCACATGCAGTATTTATAGTATACGTGTCAAGTGGAAAAATAATCTGGGTGGAGTTAGAAAATTTAATTTCAGTGTAGGCATAAAAACTCTGGAGTGTTTTATGCTCAAAATAAAATGCCAAAACATTTCAAGGCCAATGAGAATGTTAGTGTTGCTTGCCTGTGTTTTCTGTCCTACCCAGTCCCCTCCCTGTCCCTTAAACCTATACACTCAGAGTTTTCACAGGCATGAATAATCATTTATTGTCTTAAACTTGCAGGATACTTTTAACGCAGCAAGATGTTTTAGTAGGGGTGGTTTCCCTGGCCATTGCACTTTAGGTAACTAAAAATTAGTCCACTTTCTCACACTTTAATCTCTTATCAGATTAGTCATCTATAATGGGAGATTTTGCTTTGATTTTTGGTGATGATATTTCATCTCTTTCATTAAGAACATGTTTTAGAGCACCCTGAAACTCCCAATTAAGTGCCTGACTCACTGCTTTCATACCTCTCCTGTCTTTAACTGCAGGTGACTATTATGGTGCATGGTTGTTTCGCTTTGTTTTGAATAATGATGGTTTTGTAACTGGCAGAGGCTCCCTGTGTGGTTTTGAGATTAGAATGAGATTAAAAAAACACTGAAGTAGATTATTTATATGAGTTAGACAAAAACAATCATTGCTTCCACTGGAAATGCAATAGTTGTAGACTTTTATGAGTTTCTGTGTACTGTTTAAAAGTGGCTACACGCTATTTCCAAATTCTCATCATTTGGAAATAAATGACGTGCTACTTGGTAATACAGATGGCTTTTTAAATGAGGACATATGACTTGGATTTAGGAAGAGTCAGTGTGAACTGACTCACTGTGCAATAATAGATGCCAAATACAGTGAGATCTTGATTGTTCCCTATTGGAGCTCAAATTATTGCTATTATCTGAACACATTCATTTTCTCTAACTGGCTTCCCCATTTTATCCAAAATCTTTTGCATCGTATATTTCCCATCAGTTACTTTGTAATAACCAAGTAAACAGTTATTCTTCACCCTTATGGCATAAACTAAACATGTTCTTAAAAGATGTACTGTTTTCCCAGATAGTAACAGATGGAGATCACGTATAATTTGCTTATCAAGCCATACCATGAGCTCTTAATAGTCAATCAGATTATGATTAAGACCTTCCCTCTAAAACATTAAAGGAACTATAGGCTTTTAGTTCTAGAGTTTGTTATTAGTGGCATATTTAGAAGGATCTTTATTTTGATGACTAATAAAAGATTAATTTCCATAGGAATCAATAAAAGAGAAGTAGCTTGACGTTGTCTATATACCCATTACTTTGAGTTTCTGAATATTTTCTGGGAACACAGGAATTTGTTATGAAATTAAATAAATAGTCAAACCTGTTTTGAACAAGCCACTGCACGTACATTCCAGAAAAGCAGGATGGCCGGGAGCAGTGTGTTTCCACTGTGGCATCTCCAGAACCTTAACAAACGCCTAGCATGTAAGTGCCCGCTATCTGTTGGATGAATGATACTTAATGTCCTGGCAGTGGCAAAATCTGGGAGTTCCTATTCTAACTCTATAATTTAGCTACGATATGAGGAAGCACATTAGTTGATCAAGCTGTTCTTGTCCACTAATTTAAAAGAATCTTAATCTTTTCAGGAAAGATAAAGCAGAGAAAAGGTAAACTCCAACCGAGTATCTCAGATATCTATGATTCTAATCCATCCAAATCTATACCTTTGTTCAATGCGATAGTTACTTTCCTAGTTTAGACTTTCAAGGTTAAAAAAGAATTGAGATTCAGTAAGATAAAATAGCCATATAGCAAACTCATTTTTCATTTTTTCCTCTGAATTGTTTCTATTCTAAAATCTCCAGAGTTGCTGACACCTGTGAAGGTATATGTTAATAAAAGACAAATGGTATCTGTTTATGAACATTCTCTTTCAGAGTGCCTTCTAGAGCACTTTTGTCATTGTGATATGAACAGTAGAAATAGATCATTGCATCCTCGTCAGGACTGAATGCAAGTGACTTTGGCTTTGCTATTTCAGATAATCCTTGCCGTCTAAACTCTACATGGAAACAAATCTTGTTGCATTTGCAGCAGTAGACATCTTTACAGAAATGTGAGCATTTCGAATGCTTTATGTTCACAAGTCCTTCCTAACACTTCTCTTTCGTATTAAAAAATGGGCCATGTGACTTTGTGTGCATGTGGATACCTTTGTGTGTGCACACGTGTGTGTGAATCCAAAATCTTATCCCGTTACAAGATATTAATAGAATCAAAAGGTGGAGTCTTTGCTATTCTCAGGTTTTTTTCTTTATTCATATATATTTTTAAAATTTAAGTAGAAATACTTATGCAGCACATGTTAGAGATGTTTGTGACTGCTGCTGCTGCTGCTGCTAAGTCGCTACAGTCGCATCCGACTCTGTGCGACCCCATAGACGGCAGCCCACCAGGCTCCACGGTTCCTGGGATTCTCCAGGCAAGAACACTGGAGTGGGTTGCCATTGACTAAATCCCCCAAATTGCAAAATAGGTCCAGCATGACATTTTTCCCCCCTTTGGGTACTGGTTTGGCCATATCTGATTGCATTTCTGGGAAGAAAGGAGTGGAGGATTGCAGCTACACCTTTATCAGTGCTTCCAGAAGACATAGCAAAGACTCCAGATACTCTTGTAATGGACTTCTCCAGGAGATCAGGACTTGCCCTGCATCGTCTGTGGTGATGACCCAGACTCAGAAGGGTTTGAAGAACTACTTTGTAAGATGAGATTGGCTGTCTTCTACTTCCCCTGGGGTGACTGGCATTTTTCAACATAGGACAGGCACCAAGTCTTTCTTAATGGGTTTGATCAGATGCAGGGGGATGAGCAGACATATGGGACTTCCAAGCCAGAGCTCTTCTTACATTGCTGCAGCAACCCATGGCCCATCTCTTTGGACAAAGGAGACACGTTGATGAAATTATCTGTTTCAATAGATGACCCATTTCAGAGGTTGGCCTGGAAAAGTGGAGTGGTTTTTAAAGATAACCATTAATTTTTTTTTTACAAGCTTTCTTAAGGTATAATTTATTTATTTATTTATTTTAATATAAATTTATTTAATTGGAGGTTATTTACTTTACAATATTGTATTGGTTTTGTCATACATCAACATGAATCCGCCACGGGTGTATATGTGTTCCCCATCCTGAACCTCCCTCCCACCTCCCACCTCCCTCCCTATACCATCCCTCTGGGTCATCCCAGTGCACCAGCCCCAAGCATCCAGTATCATGCATCGAACCTGGACTGGCAATTCATTTCATATATGAAATTATACATGTTTCAATGCCATTCTCCCAAATCATCCCAGCCTCTCCCTCTCCCACAGAGTCCAAAAGACTGTTCTATACATCTGTGTCTCTTTTGCTGTCTCACATACAGGGTTATCATTACCATCTTTCTAAATTCCATATATATGCGTTAGTATACTGTATTGGTGTTTTTCTTTCTGGCTTACTTCACTCTGTATAATCGGCTCCAGTTTCATCCACCTCATTAGAACTGATAATTTAGACACATTTTTGTAAAAACATTTGAGGACTGAAGACAAAGGACCTATTCATTATAGAAAATTTGAAAAGTACAAACAAATATAAACTCAGAATTTTCAGATAATACCCTCTTGAAAGTTTTATTTATTAACACCACTTTTTTTCTCTATCAAACTATATGTGTGTGTGTATACACACACACACATTAAAAGTTATTGGGCTAGCATTTTGTATAGATTTTTGTAATCTGAGTTTTCATGTAAAACATGGAATTTAGAAAGATGGTAATGATAACCCTGTATGCAAGACAGCAAAAGAGACACAGATGTATAGAACAGTCTTTTGGACTCTGTGGGAGAGGGAGAGGGTGGGATGATTTGGGAGAATGGCATTGAAACATGTATAATATAATATAAGAAATGAATCACCAGTCTAGGTTCGATGCAGGATACGCAATGCTTGGGGCTGGTGCACTGGGATGACCCAGAGAGACGGTATGGGGAGGGAAGTGGGAGGGGGGTTCAGGATTGGGAACACGTGTACACCCATGGCAGATTCATGTTGATGTATGGCAAAACCCATACAGTATTATAAAGTAAAATAAAGTAAAATTTAAAAAAAAACCTGTTATTTGAATAAAAAAATAATAAAGTTTAACAGTTCATCATAAATTCTTCAAAAATCTTGCATTAATGTTTATGATGAAAACATTCAGCTTGACATTTTCTTCAGAATAATCAGAGAAGGGGAGTGAGGCCAATGAAACAGGTCAAGAGAAAACAGGGTAGCACTTGCTTGATATTTGTTGAGTGCAACTACTTATGGGATCTTTATGTGCCTCTTCTGTACACGTGTGGGCTTCCCTGGTGACTCAGATGGCAAAGAATCTGCCTGGTTTCAGCTCATGGGTTGGGAAGATCCCCTGGAGAAGGGAATGGCTACCCACTCCAGTATTCTTGCCTGGAGAATCCCATGGACGAGGAGCCTGGTGGGCTATGGTCCATGGGGCTGCAAAGGGTCGGACAAGACTGAGCAAATAACACTTTCACCTTTCTGTACATTTGCATAAGTTTGATATTTTCTATAATAAAACAATGTAAAGCCTTGTTTTGAGTAGCTATGCTATACTGCAATTTGGATGTTTATCAGAGATTTAGGTTGTTGATAGTTCCTTACTATTGAAAACATCAGTATCATAAACAGACAAGTTTTTTTAAAAGCAGCAAATGTGTTAGCCCATATCCCTTTCACTAGGCTGATGTTCCCTGCTCTCAATTAGACCCCTCAGATCTTTTAAAACTTCATGGTTCTATAAGTATCCAATGAACATTTTTACAGTTTTTCTGTCTTCTCATCATAACATAGTGTCAAAATTTATTGAACTGCATTTGGTAACTATATTTTTGGTGTTAAACACAGTAAACCTCCAAATAAAGGAATTCAGTGAATCTATGTAAATTTCCTAGATTTAATGACTCTGTTTTAAACAGTGTTGTCATTGATATGAAAGTTTAATTGATAGCTCATATAATGAAAAATGCAACACGACCAAGACTCATAGTCCTGTTTAATCTCAGCAGTGGCATGTTAAGAAGACAGATGGAGATTAGGAAAAATTTTCCTAAATAAAATACCTCATTTTACATGGTTCTGATAAGCAGTGTTTACAACATTAAATAATTTAGTGCTCATATATTTATTGAATACCTTAAAAGTATGTACACTCTGGTAAGGTCTGGGGGAAACCAGAAGAAGTAGAATATGGATCTTACTCCCAAGAAAAAATGCACAGTCTGTTGAGGGAGAGTAGGGGGGTGATTGAGGGTGATCTCAGATCTGTAAATAATTTATAAGTAAACATCTGTACATCAGACCTGTCTACAGCATGGCAAAACAGAGGATCTGAGCAAAGTGCAAAAGGAACGCAGAGGGAAGTTCTGCTATGAACTTAATATTCTTTTTCTCAAGATCAGTATTACATAACTAAAATATTTCAGCTGAATGACCTAGAAAGATAAATAGTCATGGGAAGTGAAAATGTCTTCATATCTTTATATAGCTGCTCATTTTGTAAAACACATAACTTGGCACCCCTTTTCTATTTACCCTCTTCCTCCAATAAATTCTTGGAGTTCAAAAGCTATCTTTGATTTAGTAGGTTTTTCAAAATGTTTATATTGTATCAAGTTATGGATTGGATCAGGGAGGTAGTAAAAACCATAACTGCCTCCAGAAATCATGTGGGCCCTAGCCGTGGACTGGTGGGGTTCTAGGTGAACTGAGGTTGGCCAGAGCACAGATGCAAGGCCGCGATCATATTAACAGCACCAGGGTATCTCCAAAAAGCTCTTGCTTTGGGGAAGTACTGATTTGAAGAGAATTTTGTAGGCTTATCATGTTTACCCTGGAACCTTCCATATCTGAATCTAAAGAGGAGCCCTTTCTTCTTTGCAGATTTGGGACTCTCAGATGAGGCTGCAGGAGTTCCACTGGGGTAATTCAGTTCAGTTCAGTTCAGTTCAGTAGCTCAGTCGTGTCCGACTCTTTGTGATCCCATGAACCGCAGCATGCCAGGCCTCCCTGTCCATCACCAACTCCCGGAGTTTACCCAAACTCATGTCCATTGAGTCGGGGATGCCATCCAACCATCTCATCCTCTGTCATCCCCTTCTCCTGCCCTCAATCTTTCCCAGCATCAGGGTCTTTTCAAATGAGTCAGCTCAAATGAGTCTATCCCAATGGTGCTGCTACCACTGGGGAAGATATTTGGCTTATTTGATTAAGAGTCTTGCCTCCTTGCTGGCATGCGAAGACTCATTCACAGTGATCCAGTCACCTCTGGAGGTAAAATAGAAAGAATCCAGGGAGAACACTATGGAAAATGCCTTGAACCAGGCAAGAGAGGATTCCAGTACTGAGGTGAGTTAAATTATTGTCAGATATTTGCTGCTCCTTCCATCTGTCTTCCCTGTTGAGTCCCTCCTTTCTAAAGGACTATTCTCCATGCCCCATTGCTGTAAGGCTGGGACGCATGTCTTGCTTTGAACTCTGATATGGAGGAGAAGCAATGTAAACCATTTTCTCACAAAAGTTTGAAGAGACAATTAGTGATTCAGCTGTGCAGTTTCGTTGGTCATGGATTTTGATTGGGATTGTGCTAACTATATAGATGAATTTAGAGAAAATTTACAATTTAAAAAATATTGAGTTACCTGACCCATGAACATGGTATGTCTTTCCATTTATTTAGTTCTTCTTTTTCAAAAAATTCTCTATTTACTTCTGGCTGTGCTGAATTTGTTGCTGCACTAACTTTTTTCCAGTTGCAGAAAGCAGGGACTACTCTGGCTGCGGTGTGCAGGCCTCTCTTTGCGGTGGCCTTTCTTACTGTAGGGCACTGACTGTCTAGGGATCGTAGTAGTTGATGCCTGTTGGCTCAGGCTCCAGACAGAGGCTCAGTAGTTGTGGCGCCCTGGCTTGGTTGCTCCGCGGCATGCGGGATCTTCCCAGATGAGGGACTGAAAGCTGGTCTCTTGCATTGGCAGGCGGATTCTTTGCCATTGAATCACTAGGGAAGTTCCTATTTCGTTTTTCTTTAATTTTTTTCAATGATTTTTTTAAGTTCTCAGTATACACATTTTTTGCACCCTTTGTTTTTCCCAAGTTAGTGCTGAAAATTCCATGCTTTTATGCTTTTGCTTTTTTCATTTCAATTATATGTTCTCATATACAGAAAAAAAAATTTATAGAGATAAAATTGATTTTTATATCGGTTGTGAGTACTCCAATTATGCTAAACTTATTTGTTTGTTATAATAGTTTTTAATAGATTCCAGTAAATTTTCTACAATCTTGTCATTCTTTCTTTCTAATCCAATTGCCTTGCTTTCTTGCACTGGCTAGAATGTCCAAGACAATGCTAA
Source organism: Ovis aries (assembly GCF_016772045.2). Taxonomy (NCBI): domain Eukaryota; kingdom Metazoa; phylum Chordata; class Mammalia; order Artiodactyla; family Bovidae; genus Ovis; species Ovis aries. The sequence goes on from NC_056066.1 coordinate 1,177,259, forward strand.
ATAGTAGTGGCAAGAATGGCGATGTTCATCTTGTTCTTGTTCTTAAAGGAAGAGTATTTAGATTTTCATGATTAAATATTGATAATTACGTGTAGATGCCTTTATTTAAGAGATAAAAATCCCTATTTTGCTGAGGGATTTTTTTTTAAATCAAGAATGCATGTTGGATTTTATCAATTTTTTGCATCCATGAGGTGAGCATATGATTTTTCTTTTTAGTTTGTTTTTATGATTAATTGCATTGATTAATAAGTCTACCTTTGCACTCCTAGAATAAAGCCCTCGTTTGATCATTCAGTATTGTTTTTTGCATATATTATTAGATTCAATTTGCTAATATTTTGCTTCCAAATTGGCATCTGTACTGATAAAGCATATTGAACTATGATTTTCTTTTCTCATGATTTTGTCTGATTAAGGCACTCAGGTAAAGCTGGCCTATGAAATGAGTTGGGGGTGTTCAATTTTATTTTAATGTTCTATAAGAGTTTGTAAATTATCAGTATTATTCATTTTTTGAATACTTGATAGAATTCACCAGTAAAGACATCTGGGCTTCAAGTGTCATTTGTAAGAAGATTTTTCATCTCACATAGTGTAATTTTGTTTCTAGAAGTTTTTTTTTCTAATTTATATATTTTTAAATTGAAGGATAATTCCTTTATAGAATTTTGTTGTTTTCTGTCAAACCTCAGCATGAATCAGCCATAGGTATACATATATCCCCTCTGTTTTGAATCTCCCTCCCATCTCCCGCCCCATCCCACCCCTCTAGGTTGATACAGAACCCCTGTTTGAGTTTCCTAAGCCATGCAGCAAGTTCCTGTTGGCTATCTAGTTTACATATGGTAATGTAAGTTTCCAGGTTACTCTCTCCATACATTCACCCTCTCCTCCCCTCTCCCTGTGTCCATAAGTCTGTTCTCTATGTCTGTTTCTCCACTGCTGCCCTGTTAATAAATTCTTCAGTACCACCTTTCTAAATCCATGTATATGCATTAGTATACAATATTTATCTTTCTCTTTCTGGCTTATTTTAGTCTGTATAATAGGTTCTGTGTTCATGCACCTCTTTATGACTGACTCAAATGCATTATTTTTTATGGCTGAGTAATATTGCCTTGTGTGTATGTACCACAACTCCTTTATCCGTTCATCTGTCGATGGATATCTAGGTTCTTTCCCTGTTCTAGCTATTGTAAATAGTACTACAATGAACAATGGGATACATACGTGTTTTCCAGTTTTGGTTTCCTCAAGGTATATGCCTAGGAATGGGATTATGCTGAGTCATATAGTGGTTTTATTCCTAGGTTTTTTTTAAGGAATCTCCATACCATCTTCCATAGTGACTGTATCAATTTACATTCCCACTAAGAGTGCAAGAGTATTCCCTTTTCTCCACACCCTCTCCAGCATTTATTGTTTGTAGACTTTGATGATGGCCATTCTGACCAGTGTGAGGTGATATTTCATTGTAGTTTTGATTTGCATTTCTCTAATAATAAACAATGTTGAGCACCTTTTCATGTGTTTGTTAGCCATCTGTATGTCTTCTTTGAAGAAATGTCTGTTTAGGTCTTTCTCCCACTTTTTGATGGGGTTGTTTCTTTTCCTGCTATTGAGTTATATGAGATGTGTGTATATTTTGGAAATTAATCCTTCATCAGTTGTTTCGTTTGCTATTATTTTCTCCCATTCTGAGGGATGTCTTTTTTTCACCTTGCTTATAGTTTCCTTTGCTGTGCAAAAGCTTTTAAGTTTAATCTGGTCCCACTTGTTGACTTTTGCTTTTATTTCCTTTACTCTAGGAGCTGGGTCATAGAAGATATTGCTTCGATTTATGTCATCGAGTGTTCTGCCTATGTTTTCCTCTAAGAGTTTTATATTTTCTGGTCTTCCATTTATGTCTTTAGTCCATTTTGGGTTTATCTTTGTGTATGATGTTGTGTATGGGTCTTTTTAAATATCTTCCGTGTCTCTACTTGAGTGGCTCAATGGTAAGGAATTTACCTGCAAAGCAGGAGACACAGGTTCGATTGCTGGGTCAGAAAGATTCCCTGGAGAAGGAAATGGCAACCCACTGCAGTATTATTTTAGCCTGGGAAATCCCATGGACAGAGGAACCTGGCAGGATACAGTTCATGGGGTTACAAAACAGTTGGACACAACTTAGCGACTCAGCAATATGTCTCTACTTAACATTTTGCACACGTGTGATATAGTCATGAACACTGTTTAATATGTCATTGTATGCTAATTCTGACATTTGTATGTGGTCTGGGTCAGTTTCAGTTGCTTGGCTTTTCTCCTCTTTGGGTATTTTATATTTCTACTTATTTGAAAATCTGTCAAGGTTTAACTGGATTTCAGACATTGTGAATTTTACAGTGTTAGCTGCCAGAATTTTTTCTATTCCAATGGCCATGACTTTGTTCTAGACACAATTAAGTTACTAAGAAACTATTTAGCCCTTGCGGGTCTTGCATTTAAGATTTTTTAGACCACAGGAGTATTCATCCAGCCTACTGTTAGATATTGCTTATTATCAAGACAGAAACCTTTTTGCTTTGCTTCTCTCTGCAGCTCTCCTTTCTCCAGTCCTCTTGACTTAGTCTGCGTATTTACTCAGCTCTGCGTCCTCAATTCAGAGAATCCCCGGAATGTGCGTAGGTCCCTTCTCCTTGCACCACAGACTGCCAGCTCTCTCTAGACAATAGCTGGGTTATGATAAGACTCACCTCGTTTGTTTACCATCACCCAGATACCACTGTTCTTTATTTGATTTTCTGTGTCTTAAAAAGAGTGGCTTCATGCATTTTGACTGTTGTTGTTTCAAGTAGGAGGATTATTCTGATCTCTGTTACTCCATTCTGCTTAGAAGTAGAAATAACTAAATTGATTTAGAAATCAGTACATAGTCTTTATTTTATTTTTTAACACCAAAAATATTTTGTATTGGTGTATTGCCAATTAACAATGTTGTGATAGTTTCAGATGAACAGTGAAGGGACTCAGCCATACATATACATGTATGGTGGATGAAAGATAGGTCCAAATTGTATTATTTATCTTAGCCACACCATTTACTAGCAAGCCTTCTCATTTTTAATGAATAATTCCTCTGCCAACCATTTTTATCCAACCAGCACCTTAAACTTGTTGCCCGCTTTCTGTTGACTTGCATAGAGCTCCATTGTTTAGAATTCTGAAAAGAGCCTTTCTGTCATGTGACTGCGTGTGTGAGTTACTCACTTTTGTGTAGTTTGGATAGTCAACTACATCTTCCAAATGGTGATTCCAAATGGAATTCTGACGATGTTGATACACTGCTCAAATAAATCTTTTTAAAGTTTGCATCAAAGAAAGTTTTATGGATGTGTTTGGCCTAACTGTCTTTTCTTGCCTTTTAAAAAATAGCATGGCATAACAGTAAGTAATTTAAGCAGGAAGTTTTTTTTTAGTCAGATTTCCTCCTCTACCAGTGTTAAGGAATAATTTTAGCAGCATATAGTTTCAGTGTGATAAAAAGGAGGAAAATGATGCATTTCCTCTGGGCTCAAATTATAACGTAGACATAAGTCAGGATCTAAGAATATCTGCTTTGGAATACATAATAGGATTAAATTTAAGCACAGATATTCCCAGAAGTAGATTTTTTTCATGTAATGATTTAGTCTAAGTTGGGACTTTGTTTTCATGCCTTAATTTCCATAAAACAAAGGTTATTTTATATGTGCTCTCATTTTTCTGTTTATTTCTTGAATTACATTTTTGACTACATATGTGCATGAGTAATAATAGCATTCTCATTGTAAAAAAGTCAAAAAATTCAGATAAAATAAAATGTATTTTCTTATCTCCAATATCCTTGTATTTTCTTATCTCCAATATCTTTCTTTCCCAGGAAGTCATCATTGAAATGAGTTTGCTGTGAATGACTCCCAGTGGTAGTCCCCAAATCCCAGTCTTCATCCATACCTGCCACCTTTGAGGTGTGAATTCTCATAGGCAGCTCTCTTCTTTTGTAAAAGTCTGTTCCTGCATTATGATTTTTTGTTTCAGTCAGTTCTATATGTCATTCATCTTTCACTGATTTCTTGATGTTTCTGATCATCAAGGGCCCTACATGTTCTATTGCTTGGAAGAGAAAGTAGCAAAAAAGGAACACAAACTTGGATTATTACAAAAGCAAGTTTTGAATTTAGAATGAAAGTAAATATATCATTGATTAAATCTTCTCTTTAAGTTGTACAATGAATTAAATTTTTATCTAATCCAAAGATTATGCATCATTAGAGTTTAATTGATTTTATGGCAGTTTCCAATTGTGGCACAGTTTAGGATAGTTGGAGGACTCTGGTTTATTCTAGGTGTCTGGGATAAGTTCTCTGAATGATTTTCAGGACCTAGCAAATAGGTAGCTTTTGATAGTTCATTTCTCGTACAGTTTTCAGCATTCTACGTGTTTTGGCATGATTAAAAGGTGAACATCAGGTAGTCCTTACCTTGATCTGCCTTTCTACTTTAGAAGATTTTGAAAATGAATTAACAGTGATTTGAGCATTTGATACACTGGACAATTAATAGCGTTTTAGAAAACTGTTTTCCTTCTACTTCTTAAATGTTTCTATTTTGTTTTCTCTAGATTTTTCAGTATATATTCAGAAGTATTTTGGTTTGAATTATTGTATGTTCAAGGAATTCTAAGATGATAATTATCAGGAAATTAAATAATATAAGAATGCATTCGAGACAGGATAGGTCTTGTATTGTTGTAGTGGGGGAAATGCCAGGATCCATCCTAACATTTTAAAATTAGTAATGTATTTGAAGTACTTGAATATTTTCTTTCATCTCAGACGCTAGCTTGCTCTTAAATCAGAAAACAAAGGCCAGCTGCCAGAGTGAAGGAAGTACTTTAGGAACCAAGAGAGGAGGTAAAATAGACCATTCTCAGGTGGTGATTCCGGGAGTTGTTTCAACGTGTCACAATGCTCCCCTTGCTGACTTTTTACGTAAGTTTCTACTTCTTTCTTTATTAGGCAGCGTTCAATAATGCTTGTCCCCCAGGACAATTGGCTTCCACCCTTTGGCTTTCTGGCCCTCCCGTCTCCCTCCCGTCTCCTTCCGTCTCTCTCTCTCTCTCTCTTTCCTCCCTTCCCTCCCACATTTCTTTCATTCTTTCTCTTTCCTTCCTTCATGCCTTCCTTCCTTCCTTCCCTACCTCCTGTGGTTTACAGACCAGCTCTACTACTAGGTTCTTTTGGAGCTTGAACAATAACTTTTCACTTTCAGCCTCCTGATCTGTAAAATGCAGATGATACTTTTCTATGTCAGAAATTTCTTATGATAATGATTGAGCCACAACAAATGAGAAAGCCCACCATGATATTTAGTACCTAGTCCATTCTGAAGGAGATCAGCTCTGGGATTTCTGGAAGGAATGATGCTAAAGCTGAAACTCCAGTACTTTGGCCACCTCATGCAAAGAGTTGACTCATTGGAAAAGACTTTGATGCTGGGAGGGATTGGGGCAGGAGGAGAAGGGGACGACAGAGGATGAGATGGCTGGATGGCATCACTGACTCTATGGATGTGAGTCTGAGTGAACTCCGGGAGTTGGTGATGGACAGGGAGGCCTGGCGTGCTGCGATTCATGGGGTCGCAAAGAGTCAGACACGACTGAGTGACTGAACTGAACTGAACTGAACTGAACTCAATAAATATTGTTTTTACTTTTCCTTTCTCTTTTTTTTAACTCTGCAATTTTTTTCCCCTCATCTCAGATTTAGTTCAAAATCTTAAAAAAATGTTATGGAGAAGACGAGGTATGAAACCATGAACAGAAGGAAAAGAAAAGCACCAGCCACTGAGAACTGAACACTGACACACCATTTTAAGCCCTTCACTTGCATAAATTTGTTTTGTCATTGTCTGTTTTATACTGAAGGAAACAAGATCTTAGAGAGGGTAAGCCAGCAATTAGTGGAGTCAAATGTGGCATTTTGGTTTCAGACCCTCCAGTCTCGGTGCAGCTGAGCTCGGGTAGCACTGATATCTCCGTAATGTGCTCATGCTCTCCTCATCAGGCCTTACCTGCCTCTCCTGACAGTCATGCCACTGACCTGCACTGGCCTCAAAATCCAACTTCTTTTCTACCTCAGAGCTTTTGTATATATTTGATTCTCACCACAAATTTTCCAGATCTTTGCAGCTCAGCAAAATATTATTTTCCCAAAACACCTTCTGTGATCACTCTCTTCAGAGTAATAGAGTCTCTTCCCACCAACCACTCTTATGCATGGTTTGCTTTATTCAGAATACTTATCACAGTAAGATACTATTGTCTGTATTTACTAGATTTTCTTCCTTGTCTTCTGTCTGCCATCTGAAGGAGGGTGTTACAGAGTTTGGACATTGCTTTTTGCTTCCTGATTTCTTTTCAGTGCCAAGTATTGTCCCTGTCATATAATAAATGTCTGCTGCTGCTTCTAGGTCATGTCTGACTCTGTGCGACCCCATAGATGGCAGCCCACCAGGCTCCTCTGTCCCTGGGATTCTCCAGGCAAGAACACTGGAGTGGGTTGCCATTTCCTTCTCCAAATAAATGTCTGCTGCTGCTAAGTCGCATCAGCCGTGTTCGACTCTGTGCGACCCCATAGACGGCAGCCCACCAGGCTCCCCTGTCCCTGGGATTCTCCAGGCAAGAACACTGGAGTGGGTTGCCAATTCCTTCTCCAATGCATGAAAGTGAAAAGTGAAAATAAAGTCACTCAGTCGTGTCTGACTCTACTATGAATGAAAAACTAAGAGGCTTGTATTTTACACTGCAGTGATGATGATTTGTCCTAGACTTAAAGCATTTAAGGAGAATTTACTCTCAAAAATATGGGGTCACTTATATGTATCACAACTTTGCCATAATTAATAATTAGAGATTGTCCTCAGTTCTGTCTTTCTTCTGGGCCTTTTGAAGAGAAGGTGATGAACAGTGTCAACAGACACCGTAAGGCCACTTATAGAAAGTAGATTTTCTTCCAGAATTAATTTTTGGCACAGAGTTGGCTAATGACATTTTAAAATGCTATCTGCATTGATGTAACTTGGAAACTGGTCAATGACAGCCTGTGGTAGAGTGGACCCTAAGTAAAAGAATGGACCCTAAGTAAAAGAATGAACCCTGCGACATATAGTCTTTTGTTCATACCAAGCCTTCATATTCAAATGGATGCCTCAAAAATTATCCTTCATTTTTGAGAATAATACTAAAGGTTAGGCTAGAGATTGAAGAGATTGAAGGCAAAAGGGGAATGGGGCAGCAGAGGATGAGACGGTTAGATAGACTCAATGGACATGAATCCGAAAACACTTTTGGAGATAGTGGAGAACAGAGGAGCCTGGTGTACTGCAGTCCATGGGGCTGCACAGAGCCAGGCACAACTTAGAGACGAAGCAACAATTTAGAGACACAGTGTAGAGAACAGAAGTGTGGACATGGCAGGGTGAGAGGGTGGGTGAACTGAGAGACTGAGATTGACGCATGTTCTCGGCCAGGTATGAAACAATATATAGTTGGTGGGAACCTACTGTAGAGGGCAAGAAGCTCAGCTCAGTGCCCTGTGATGACCTGGATGGTTGGGATCAGGGGTTTTGGGGAGGGAGGCTCACGCGGGAGGGGATATATGGATACATATAGCTGATTGACTTTGTTGTACAGCAGAAACTAATACAACATTTTAAAAGCAACGGTACCCCAGGTGGAAAAAGGCACAAAACAAAAGGTACATAAATGTTAGCTCTTAAAAAAAAAAAAAATGCTAACCTGTATGAGATCTCTGTGTACTTGGTCTGAACTATTTTGAAGATATTAGAAGCTTGCTTGATATAAGGTTGTAAAGGACCATTCTATTTCCAGGGATATTATATATATGTAATATATATGTCTCTGAGGAATCTGATACCTATTTATACATTAGATGTGCTAATGAATGTAATTGCTTGGAAAAAGGAAAGGTCTACAAAATTTTTATTTAAGCTCATGCATTTTATGTAGAAAAAACATTTAATTTTGGAAGCAAATAGAAAATCTGCATATTACTTTGTATATACCTTCTGCTCACTTGTTAATAGCAAAATATTTTAATTTATTCAATGCATTATCAGATATTTGAAATACCCATATATTTGTTACTGAACTTAAAAATGATATGTAAAGATTAATGTAAATACTGTCTGTCCAAAAGTAATTTTGGAAAGTAAATTAGAAGATAATATTTTGAATACAGTTCTGGCAACAGTTACTAAATATGTTTTGAGGAGAAATTACTATCCAAATTATCCATCTTATCCTTGGCCTTTTCTGAAAAGCAAGGGAATCTTTTTTTTTTTTTTTTTCCATTTTGGAAGGCTGCTCACAGCAGTAACAAGCCAATTAATGATAAATGATTCAGCCATGCACTTGACCATAGAATGGATTGGTTGTGACTGCTGGATTATACTTTTAGATGATTTTATGAAGATCCAAGCATTACTTTGACTCTCTGATGAGTACAATGATTATCTGTGCATGCCTACTCAGTCACTAAGTTGTGTCCAACTCTTTGTGACCCCATGGACTGTAGCCCGCAAGGCTCTTCTGTCCATGGGATTTTTCAGGCAAGAATACTTCAGTGGGCTGCTTTTTCCTTCTCCAGGGGATCTTCCTGACAGAAGGATCAAACCCGTGTCTCCTACATTGATAGGCAAATTCCTTACCACTGAGCCACCTGGGAAGCCCAATTATCTGTATGAATGATCAAAAAAACTCAGTAAGATTAATAAGATATTTTTCCTGGTAAACAAACTATGTTTGAATAAATAAAGTTAAATAAATAAGGCATGGAAAATATCTAGGCTTCTTATGAATTTTTAAAATTAGTTAATAAATAGTAAACAGGTGAGATCATTACAGACATTTAGTCTTATTTCTTAGGGAGTGTTTCTCTTTAATCACTACAGTCATTTGTTCATCTAGGGCGTTATATTTTTCACAAACATGTAAGTTCTGTCTGCATTTGTCTTTTTATGTGATGGTGACTGTCGTGTGTGTGTGTGTGTGTGTGTTTCCCCTTGGTCACTAATTATCTTTTAGGAAGATCATGAAGTCTATAACAAAAATATATTCTTATAGTAAGCTAAATGCCAAGAATTAAAATGTTCATTTTATAGGTTATTTCATTTAACCTTCAAAATAATTGTATGAAACAGATTCATTTTTTTCACTCCACAAATGCTTATTGAGCTACTAATAATTATAAACTCCTTTGAGACTTTGAGGCACATGGTAAAATAAGGTTGCCAAAGGCCCCTGCCCTTATAGAAATTACGTTCTGAAGGGAAGAAACATCCAGAAGGAAGAGAATTAGGACATATGACCGTGTAATAGTGACCAATGCAGTTATGCCTTACTGCATGACAAGCTGTCTCAAAATTTAGTGACTTAGGACAACTCATCATTTAGGCTCATTTTCAGCTGGTTGCAGTGTGGCTAGGCTTAGCTGTCTGGCTCTGCTGATCGAGGCTGCGCCAAGTTTATCTCAGTTGGAGCAACTTCTGAAAGTGCTCTCAGCTTCCAGATCAGCTGGAGACTGGCCAAGAGTATCTTCAACTGAAATGGTTCCTGTTTGCTTCTGATGGTCTCTCCTGTTAGATTTTTCACATAATGGTGGTTAAAGGGGTTTCAGCTGCAGCAGAGATCCTTGGGGAAAATAACATTCTTGCCTCGGTTTCATTCTTCTGAGTGTATGCTGAATAAAAGTGATCAGATGATCCACAAATCTTCCTGTTGCATTTGTCAGGGTTGAAAACCCATGAGAAAAACAAGACTCATTCTGCTGAGGGAGTGGTAGAAATAAACTTTTGAAATCTACCCTTGTGCCAAGATGTATATTTGTTGAACTTCAAACCAGTTATGTGATTCTCATTTAGAGAAAAACTATTTTACTATGACCACTCTAATGAGTCAAGTCTATAATAACGGACTTATGTGATATTCCAGGTAAGGGTAAAAAAAATAACTTGGGGGAAAATACAGATACTGCTTTTTTATAATATTCTCCTACGTATTTCTCTTACACTTGTCTCAGTGAGATGCTTTCTCATCTATCCACCTGGCCTGTCAAACACTAATACAATATTAAAAAGACAACATTGAGCAGGACTTACATTGGGAGAAGTAAAAAAACTATGCAATTTTTATTATCATAGGGAAGCAAGAAAGATATACAGATATCCTTAGAGATACTGCAGATTTGCTTCCAGACCACCACAATAAAGCAAATTCAAAATAAAGTGAATCACATAAAACTTTTGGTTTCCCAGTGCATGTTAAAGTTATGCTTAGACTACACTGTAGTCTATTAAGTATACAATATTATATCCAGAAAACAATCTACCTAACTTAATTTTAGAATATTCTAGGCTGAAATATGATAACTGTCTTCTTGAGCTTTCAGTGAGTCATAATTATTTTACAATGGTAATATCAGAGATCACTGATCACAAATCATCATAACAAATATAACCAAAATGAAAAATTTAGAATAATGGTGGGAATTACCAAAGTGCAGCACAGAGACATAAGGTGAACAAATGCTGTTGAAAGATAGTACTGATAGAAATTGCTTGACAGAAGGCCATCACAAACTTTCAATGTGTAAAAAGGCAGTAAACTGAGATACAAGGAGGTATACCTGTACAGAATCAGTGCCAGACCCTTCATATAAGGTGTTCAGTGAAGAGAAGGTACAGAAGATCATCATATAGGGAAGAATTATATATACACTCTAGAAAATTTAGAGTTATTTTGGTCCTTATTTTAAAGTGTTTTAAAATAAAATATTTTGTTGTGTGGAAATGCTATAATGTAGAAAATACTATAATGTTACATTGGAATTAGAAGTATCAATATTCACTCATGTACAACAAAATTACTTCTTTGTTCTGTTGAATAATCATCGTATTCCAGCAACAGCATCATGCCTAGCACCCAGATCATGGTTTCTTATATTAGCCACTTGGAAATCTTCCATTTTGAAATGTCTGCTCAAATCTTTTCCCTGTTTTTATTAGATTGTTCCTGTTTCTTGTGATGGAGTTTAAGGACCTCTTTCTGTATTCTAGGTAAGGGTTCATTATCACATTTATGTTTGGGGAATTAATAATTCTTAATTATGATGAAGTCCAGTGTACTTTTTAAAGATTTTATTTGTTGTTCAGGTGCTAAGTAATGTCCGACTCTTTGAGACCCCATGAACTTCAGCACCCAGGCTTCCCTGTCCTTCACAATCTCCAGAAGCCTGCTCAAACTCATGTCCCTTGAGCCAGTGACACCATCCAGCTGTCTCATACTCTGTTGCCCTCTTCTCCTCTTGCCGTCCATCTTTCCCAGAATCAGAGTCTTTTCTAGGGAGCTGGCTGTTCACATAAGGTGGTCAAAGTATTGGAGCTTCAGCTTGAGCTTCAACATCACTCCTGCAATGAATATTCAGGGTTGATTTCCTTTAAGATTGACTGGTTTGACCTCCTTGCTGTCCAAGGAACTCTCAAGAGTCTTCTCCAACACCACAGTTGAAAAGCATTAGTTCTTTGGCATTCAGACTTCTTTATATTTTAATACTCACATTTATACATGACTACTGGAAAAACCATGACTTTGACTATATGAATCTTTATCAGCAAAATGTCTCTGCTTTTTAATTTGCTGTCTAGGTTTGTCATAGCTTTTCTTACAAGGAGCCACTGTCTTTTAATTTTGTGGCTACAGTCACCACCACAATGATTTTGGAACTCAAGAAAATAAAATTTGTCACTACTTCCACTTTTTCCCCTTCTATTTGCCATGAAGTGATGGGACCGGATGCCATGATCTTAGTTATCTGAATGCTGAATTTTAAGCCAGCTTTTTCGCTTTCTGCTTTCATGCTCATCAAGAGGCTCTTTAGTTCCTCTTCACTTTCTGCAATTAGAGTGGTATCATTTGTATATCTGTGGCTGTTGATAATTCTCCCAGCAGTCTTGATGCCAGCTTGTGATTCATTCAGCCTGGCATTTTGCATGAGGTACTCTGCATATAAGTTAAATAAGCAGGATGACAATATACAGGCCTGGTGTACTCTTTTCCCAGTTTTGAACCAGTCCATTGTTCTTTGTCTATTTCTAACTGTTGCTTCGTGAGCTGCATACAGTTTCTCAGGAGACAGGTAAGGTCTGGTATCAACATCTTTTAAAGAATTTTCCATATTTTGTTGTGATCCACACAGTCAAAGGCTTTGGCATAGTCAATGAAGCAGAAGTGGATACTTTTTCTGGGATTCCTTCACATTTTCTATGACTGGTGAATGTTGGCCATTTGATTTCTGGTTTCTCTGCCTTTCTAAACCCAGCTTGTATATCTGGAAGTTCTTGGTTCATTGCTACTGATGTCTAGCTTGGAGGATTTTGACCATTACCTCGCTCAGTGTGAAGTAAGTGTAGTTGTACCATAGTTTGAACATTCTTTGCCATTGCCTTTCTTTGAAATTGGAATGATAACTGACCTTTTCCAGTCCTGTGGCCACTGCTGAGTTTTCCGAATTTGCTGGCATATTGAGTGCAGCACTGTAACAGCATCATCTTTTAGGATTTGAGATAGATCACCTTGGATGCTATCACCTCCACTAGCTTTGTTTCTTGTAATGATTCCTAATGCCTACCTGACTTCACACTCCAGGATATCTGGCTTTGGGTCTGTGACCACACTATCATGGCTTTCTGGGTCATTAAGACCTATTTTGTACAGTTTTTCTGTGTATTCTTGCCACCTCTTCTTAATCTCTTCTGTTCCTATTAGGTCCATACCATTTCTGTCCTTTATCATGTCCATCCTTGCATGAACTGTTCCTTTCATACCTCCAGTTTTCCTGAGGAGATCTCTAGTCTTTCCCATTCTATTGTTTTTCTCTATTTCTTTCCATTGTTCATTTAAAAAAGCCTTCTTGTCGCTCCTTGCTATTCTCTGAAACTGCATTCAGTCGAGTATATCTTTCCCTTTCTCACTTGCCTTTCACAGCTCTTCTTTTTGCAGCTGTTTGTAAAGCCTCTTCAGATAACCACTTTGCCTTCTGGCATTTCCTTCTTTGGCTTTATTTTGGTCACTGCCTGTTGTATAGTGTTATGAACTTTAGGCCATAGTTCTTCATGCACTCAGTCTATCAGATGTAATCCCTTGAATCTATTTGTCACCTCCGCTGTATAATCATAGGATTTGCTTTAGGTCCTACCTGAATGGTCTAGTGGTTTTCCCTACTTTCTTCAATTTAAGTGTGAATTTGGCAATAAGGAGTTCATGATCTGAGCCACAGTCAGCTCCTGGTCTTCTTTTTGCTGACTGTATAGAGCTTCTCCATCTTCGGCTGCAAAAAATATAATCAATCTGATTTCGGTGTTGACCATCTGGTGATGTCCATGTGTAGAGTCTTCTCTTGTGTTGTTGGAAGAGGGTGTTTGCTATGACCAGTGCATTCTCTTGGCAAAACTCTGTTAGCCTTTGCCCTGCTTCATTCTGTACTCCAAGGCTGAACTTGCCTGGTTACTCCATGTATCTCTTGACTTCCTACTTTTGAATTCCAACCCCCTCTGATGAAAAAGACATTTTCTAGGTGTTAGTTCTAGAAGGTCTTGTAGGTCTTCACAGAACTGATCAACATCAGCTTCTTCAGCTTTCGTGGTGGGAGTTCTCGAGGCAAGAATACCGGAGTGATTTGCCATTTCCTCCTGCAGAGGACTACATTTTGTCAGAACTCTCCACCATGACCCAACCATCTTGGGTAGCCCTGCATGGCATGCCTCATAATTTCATTGAGTTATGCAAGCCCCTTTGCCATGACAAGGCTATAATCCATGAAGGGTGTCCTTTTATAGTTATTGCCTTTCTGTCTTCTGCACAAAAATCTTTGCCTACCAGTAGGTTACAGATATTCTTCTTATGTTTTCTTCTAAAAGCTTTATAGTTTTTCTTTCATGTATAAGTCTAAAGTCTATCTAAAATAAACTTTGAATGTATTTCTTGTATTAAATACCATCAAGTGCTTAATAAAAAACCTAATAAATTCATATAATCTTGTTTTCTTGGTATGTGTTCCACCATCTGTCCTTTAAAGTCAACTGTATTAAAGTGTTTCAAAGAATGTATACAACTACCCTATACTTGTAATAACTGAATAATTATATAAATTTGCTGTGTTTTAACAAATAGAAATGCACATAAAAGTAAACATTTGTGGAGATTTTTATGTGATTCACAAAGATTTTCTCTTTACTGATATTTTTCATTAAGTCTCTCAACAAATATGTGGTAAATGTTTATTATATACTTGGCATTGTTTTAGGTGCTAGAGACACTTGAAAAATCAGGCAGAAAATGTTCCTGCTCCCCTTAGCTTACAGTTCAGTTCAGTTAGTTCAGTTCAGTCACTCAGTTGTGTCCGACTCTTTGCAACCCCATGAACTGCAGCATGCCAGGCCTCCCTCTCCATCACCAACTCCCAGAGTCCACCGAAACCCATGTCCATCAAGTTGGTATTGCCATCCAATGATCTCATCCTCTGTTGTCCCCTTCTCCTCCTGCCTTCAATCTTTCCCAGCATCAGGGTCTTTTCAAATGAGTCAGCTCTTAACATCAGGTAGCCAAAGTATTGGTGTTTCAGTTTCAACATCAGTCCTTCCAATGAACACCCAGGACTGATCTTTAGGATGGACTGGTTGGATCTCCTTGCAGACCAAAGGACTCTCAAGAGTCTTCTCCAACACCGCAGTTCAAAAGCATCAGTTCTTCAGTGCTAACCTTCCTTTATAGTCCAACTCTCACATCCATACATGACCACAGGAAAAACCATAGCCTTGACTAGATGGACCTTTGTTGGCAAAGTAATGTCTCTGCTTTTTTAATATGCTGTCTAGGTTGGTCATAACTTTCCTTCCAAGGAGTAAGCGTCTTTTAATTTCATGGCTGCAATTACCATCTGAAGTCATTTTGGAGCCCCCAAAAATAAAGTCAGTCACTGTTTCCACTGTTTCACTATCTATTTGCCATGAGATGATGGGACCAGATGCCATGATCTTCGTTTTCTGAATGTTGAGCTCTAAGCCAACTTTTTCACTCTCCTCTTTCACTTTCATCAAGAGGCTCTTTAGTTCTTCTTCACTTTCTGCCATAAGGGTGGTGTCATCTGCATATCTGAGGTTATTGATATTTCTCCTGGCAATCTAGATTCCAGCTTTTTCTTCCTCCAGCCCAGTGTTACTCATGATGTACTCTGCATATAAGTTAAATAAGCAGGGTGACAATATACAGCCTTAACGTGCTCCTTTTCCTATTTGGAACAGGTCGTTGTTCCATATCCAGTTCTAACTGTTGCTTCCTGACCTGCATACAGGTTTCTCAAGAGGCAGGTTAGGTGGTCTGGTATACCACATCCTTTTCAGAATTTTCCACAGTTTATTGTGATCCACACAGTCAAAGGGTTTGGCATAGTCAATAAAGCAGAAATATATGTTTTTCTGCAACTCTCTTTTTTTTTGATGATCCAGCAGATGTTGACAATTTGATCTCTGTTTCTTCTTCCTTTCTAAAACCAGCTTGAACATCTGGAAGTTCATGGTTCACATATTACTGAAGCCTGATTTGGAGAATTTTAAGCCTTACTTTACTAGCGTGTGAGATGAGTGCAATGTGCGGTAGTTTGAGCATTCTTTGGCCTTGCCTTTCTTTGGGATTGGAATGAAAACTGACCTTTTCCAGACTGTGGCCACTGCTCAGTTTTCCAAATTTGCTGACATATTGAGTGAAGCACTTTCATGTCATCATCGTTCAGGATTTGAAATAGCTCAACTGGAATTCATTCCATCACCTCCACTAGTTTTGTTCATCGTGCTGCTTCCTAAGGCCCACTTGACTTCACATTCCAGGATGTTGGCTCTAGATGGGTGATCACAGCATTGTGATTATCTGGGTCATGAAGATCTTTTTTGTACAGTTCTTCTGTGTATTCTTGCCACCTCTTCTTAATATCTTCTGCTTCTGTTAGGTCCATACCATTTCTGTCATTTATTGAGCCCATCTTTGCATGAAATGTTCCATTGGTATCTCTAATTTTCTTGAAGAGATCTCTAATCTTTCCCATTCTGTTGTTTTCCTCTATTTCTTTGCATTGATCACTGAGGAAGGCTTTCTTATCTCTCGTTGCTATTCTTTGGAACTCTGAATTCAAATGGGTATATCTTTCCTTTTCTCCTTTGCTTTTCACTTTCCTTCTTTTCACAGCTATTTTTAAGGCCTCCTCAGACAGCTATTTTGCTTTTTTGCATTTCTTTTTCTTAGGGATGATCTTGATTCCTGTCTCCTGTACAGTGTCACAAACCTCCATCCATAGTTCATCAGGCACACTGTCTATCAGATCTAGTCCCTTAAATCTATTTTTCACTTCCATTGTATAGTCATAAGGAATTTGATTTAGGTCATACCTGAATGGTCTAGTGGTTTTCTCCACTCTCTTCAGTATCAGTCTGAATTTGGCAATAAGGAGTTCATGATCTGAGCCACAGTCAGCTCCTGGTCTTATTTTAGTTGACTGTATAGAGGTTCTCCATCTTTGGCTGCAAAGAATATAATCTGGTGATGTCCATGTGTAGAGTCTTCTCTTGTGTTTTTGGAAGAGGATGTTTGCTATGACCAGTGCATTCTCTTGGCAGAACTCTATTAGCCTTTGCCCTGCTTCATTCCATACTCCAAGGCCAAATTCGCCAGTTACTCCAGGTGTTTCTTGACTTCCTACTTTTGCATTCCAGTCCCCTATAATGAAAAGGACATCTTTTTTGGGTGTTATTTCTAGAAGGTCTTGTAGGTCTTCATAGAACTGTTCAACTTCAGCTTCTTCAGCATTACTGGTTGGGGCATAGACTTGAATTGCCGTCATAGTGAACAGTTTGCCTTGGAAATGAACAGAGATCATTCTATTGTTATTGACATCCAAATAGTGCATTTCAGACTTTTTTGTTGACTGTGATGGCTACTCCATTTTGTCTAAGCGATTCCTGCCCATAGTAGTAGATATAATCGTCATCTGAGTTAAATTCACCCCTTCCAGTCCATCTAAGTTCACTGATTCCTAGAATGTCGATGTTCACTCTTGTCATCTCCTGTTTGACCACTTTGAATTTGCCTTGATTCATGGACCTAAAATTTCAGGTCCATGCAATATTGCTCTTTACAGCATCGAACTTTGCATCTATCGCCAATCCATTCACAGCTTACCATTAGTTGGATATTAAGTGGATGACTCAGATTTTCTACTTTTTAAAAGCAAGGTACTGATAACTTTTTTAACAAAAATCATCATATAAGAAATTTACCAGGGAATTGCATGACAGTTGAGCTGGATCAAGTATTCCAGTGCTTTTTAAAAAGTAGTTTATTCATTTAGGAAAAGGTCACTTTGATCTGAAACATCTATGAAAATCAGGCCATGAGCTATAAAGAAGCTAAGGAAAAAGAATAAGAGTCTAAGCATTTACACAGAACATGTTAGAAATTGTTCAATTTTCTTTCTTGTCATACAGATTGTTCTCTCGAGAGTTCAAAAATTCAGATATCTTAACCACCAATACAGCCAATGTTTGGGTATAGGTTCTATATACTCTTCTTGGCTTTAGGATTTAAAGACATTTAAGATATATGAAAGACCAGTCCTTGGTGACATCTAGAGCTTTGTACGATCCCTTGTCCTGTGGATAGTAATGGTAGCTGCATGCCAAGTCACTCAGTCATGTCTGACCCTTTGCAACCCAATGCACTGTAGCCCGCCAGGCTCCTCTGTCCATGGGATTTTCCAGGCAAGAATACTGGAGTGGGTTGCCATGCCCTCCTCCAGAGAGATCTTTTGGACTCAAGGATTGAACCCATGTTTTATGTCTCTTGCATTGGCAGGAGGGTTCTTTGCCACTAGCCCCACCGGGGAAGCCCGAGGAGTGATGGTAGAAATGACAAAATGACAGGGATCATGGAAGTCATAATTAGAATTCACTGTGTGCACAATATGGAGAAGGAAATGGCAACCCACTCCGGTGTTCTTGCCTGGAGAATCCCAGGGACGGGGGACCCTGGAGGGCTGCCGTCCATGGGGTCGCACAGAGTCGGACACGACTGAAGCGACTTAGCAGCATGTGCACAGAGTTCATAGTCTTTAAGTATTGTTTTTTCTGTCAATTTAGGAAAGTAAACTTTCACCAAATCCTTTATTCCTTTATTATAGATCTCTTATTAGTGATTACAAGCCCATACGCAGATCAGATGTTATTTTTTTTTTTTTGCCTGAATCCAAGTTTTAGAGTCATTTTTACTATTATTACCACTGTGGACAAGTGGCTTAACCTCCCTAAGACTTAGCTTTCTCCTCTGTAACATGGAATTCTTAGGGTTGACTCTAACTTGCTGGTAGAGTGAATTTGAGGCTTAAAGGAGATCATGCCTGAAATAGTTTACAACAGGTCCAGGAGCATCACAAGCTAAAACTAACACAACTTCGTAAATTAACTATATCTCAGTTTTAAAAATTCCAAGATATCCTAACCTTCAGGTCCAGACAACAAATTGATACCTAGAGCCTCCTGGGTATTATCTGATCCCAGGCCCTCCTCCTCTCTCTCTCACTCTGCCAGCTGCTCTGAGAGAAATGTAACGTGGACCAACCAGACAGAGGGCATATTCCCTTCAGTGCCTGGGACAGATAATGCCTTTTCCATGGCAAAGACCAACCTCTGCCAAACCAAATCACTTGGCACAATTTCCAACTCAAAATTCACTTCTTCATCGATTTGCTCAGGAACTCCCTTCTCGGCAGACAGCCTGGGAGAGACAGTGAATGTGCCTTGTACACAGCAGGTGCCTAGCAGAGGCCCTCAGTGTGCTGCTAAGAAACCAAGACAAAGGGCACGCTATAGTCGGATACAGTGTGCTCATCCAGGCCACCTCCACTGTGCCCCTGCGAGGGCTACTGGACGCTGCCCGCCTTCTGGGCTTGCTCTGCAGAGAAGGCCCTGCCCGCCTGCTGCACAGCCCCTCCTACACTGTGGGGCATCAACCCCAGCCCCACAAGATTTTCAGGCCGAGGCAAGTGAAGTGCCTGTCTGTGGTCATGTCCCTGCTGAGGTCCTAGGCTGCTCCATGAGTCTTCTGTGGAGTTGAGCTTCCCCTACAGGAGTGCTTTTTGCTTGGTAGTGGACATGCTTACGGTCTTAACAAGTATTTCCAGACAGTCTCCTTTCTAAAAGATATTAAAAAGTACTGCAGTGTTTGTCATATGCTACTATTTGTGGGACAAGTTATATATATATTTATCTCCTTTGGGTTTCTCTTCCTTCTATAATGCCTGTGTTTTACCTCTTCTAAGGTTGGCACTTTCTTCTAGGGCATGAAGAATACAATTCAAAGATAAATAAATAATCAAATATAAAAGGATATAAAATTTATAATCAATGACTTCCCTTCCTTTGTTGAATGAATTTAACATTTATCTTCTTTATTACTGACTGCTCTCTATTTTTAATATATATAATGACTACTGCATAAAAATACCACTGTATAAACTAAAATTAACAATGCTTCTGCTAAAGATAGCATAACTATGAATATATGTATATATTTAAAGTATTCCAAAAAGGAAAAATACTTGACATGAACTGTTCTGACATTTAAATCTTTTCTTACTCCCGTCAGCTCTGTCACAGTGAATGACAAAGGTAGTATTAATAGCCATACATTTTTCTGAAAATGAATTACCTAACATATTTCTAACATTTTCTAATTTTCTAACATTGACAAGGCAGATGTATATGTTTGCACTTTAAAAATCTTTAATTTACAGTTATATATCATAGTTTACATGCATATGTGTCCTTATTTAGAGAAAATAAAATGTTTATTTATTTTTTGACCCACTGATTTGAATTTAATTTAGTTTTTCCATATCTAAGTGCATTTATCCATTGAACATTTTCAAGTTCTTGTTATTCTTTGAATAACTGCATTCTCATAGATTATAAAATTTGCAAAGTTTTGGTTAATAGTAACTCTATTGTTTGTGATGAGTAGTTTTTCAAGTGCTACTCTCCAGACCTGGGAGAAAATAGTTTGTTCTGTGTGCATTTAGCAAAATTCCTGGACTATTTCTTGGTGAATGTGTACAGATCCCAATCCAAGACAATATTTTTCCATTTTGTTGGTAAATCTTAGAATATGTTCACAAAACTAATTTTATTTTATTACCATGTCTCATGTTTTCCTATTTCCTTTCTCCAAGTTATAGAAAATCCATAAACGTTGGGCATATTCAATGTCCTCTGCAACTCAATTTCAGTCAGTCTCTATACTTCCACAGTCCCGGGCAGGGCTAAACAGTGTGTGACCCTCTACTGACCAACTATGTGCTGGGAAATCTTGGAACCTGAGTTGACCGTTATCTGAACAATGACAAAATGAGATCCACCGTAGAGCTTAATATGAAGATCAAATTAGTTAATAGAGAAGAGGATACACTGGACACTTAACCATGAAACCCACCCATAGTAAAGGAATACTAAGAAGTAATCTTTCCAATCTCCAATTGATGAAATGTTTCCTTCAACACACCTCCAATAGTACGATGTGTCAAGACTCTTAGAACGACATTCAACTCTCTAACCATGGTGGTAGCTGCTCATATCAGCTATTTCTTTTATTTCTTCTAAGATGCTACCTTTCCCTGGGACACATGCAATTAAAACTATGCCTTTGAAGTAAAGCTTTAGTTTTACTAAAAACTATAGCCTCTTCCTTTTCCTGGGATTCCTGGCAAGATGCTTCTGTCCAACTCCTACATGTAGTTCAATCCCAACCCCTCCTTGACATCACTTCTTCCCTCCAACTCCGTTAATTTCTCTCTTACCTGAAGGGTCAGTAGACACTCTATCTGCTACATCAATATACATGAAAAGTACTCCACAGACCAAATCTTAAGAATATCAGTTTTTGTCCCTTCTCTTTTCTTACCTAATGGACAACTTTTTGGATGAATATGGAGAGAAAAGAACGTCACTTAATTTCTTATCTCATAAACTTTTAATCAAACTCTGTTGGTTTATTTTCCTTTTTTCCTCATAAATTACAGTGATGTAGATTGCTTATTTACAAATAGTCTCTCTTTAAAAAGATATTTAATATGACATTGTGTGGGCCTTGCAGGCTGATTCTTTACCTTCTGCGCTCTCAGGGAAACCCTGACACTACCACAAACATAAAAAGTAAAACTCTCTGGAAGGAAACATGTGTATATTTAAAACAAACAAATGAACAAGGACTTCCCTGGTGGTTAAGACTTCACTTTCCAAGGAAGGAGACGTAGATTTGATGCCTAATTGGGAAACTAAGATCCCACATGCCGCTTGACCAAAAACCCAAAACATAAAACGGAAGCGATATTGTAACAAATTCAATAAAGATTTTTAAAAAGAAATAAAAAGGAATTGAGGGTTAGGATTGGGCTGATAGAATCAAGGCTTGGAGACAGACTTCATTGTTTACATTTTTAAAATTTTGAATCATGGGAGTATATTTCTCATTTAAATATTAAATAACAAACATTTAACATAAAATTTTAAAAGTCCAGGGGAGTCTAATATGAAACTCATTCATCCAAAAGCCTGTAAACTCGTAAGTTTGCAGGAGAGAAAACAATGTAGCCGGTTTTGTCCCTGTTTACACCCTTGTCTACTTTTCCTACATTACGCAGGATGACACTCTGACATCTCTGAAGGGCTGGAGCTGGGACAAGGAGAGAAAGAAGGGACATGAGGCTTTACTTCAAAGGCATAGTTTTAATTGCGTGTTTGGCAGAAGAGTTTAATACAAAGCATATTTCCCAGTCAAGCTGCACTGCAGTCGGGTTCTGCCTGTGCACAGGCAGGCGCTGTGCTCCACGTCACGTTCACTCTGAGGACCCTGGGACGGAGCAGCGCCCATCTGTTGCATCCAATCACTCTTCCAGTTACTGTAGCAGAAAGAAAGGACCAGTGACAAGTCATGTCGTAGTTCTTGAAAGTGTCCACTCAGAAGTCACCCTGGCCACTCCAGGTGACATACCCTGGGTGGAGACTTGCAGTTCTTCCGTGTGTCCAAAAATATCAAATTGATGGCAAACACACTGATAAATATTTTCTGAGGAATATCAATCAAAAGCAGAAGTCTTTTTAAGTTTTAATTTGGTTGTTTCCTGAGCCCCAATATTTTGAGGGTGTCATATGAAATTCACATAACTAAAAAATAATATGCCTGTGCCTCAGCCCCTGCTCCAGACTTTCTGCTCTGCCTCTCTCCTTGTTCTCCTTCTTTTGAGTTTCTCTTATCTTTTTCTTTGACCTCACCCTAAAAACAGTTTTTCCCATAAGTCACCAGGAAAACAGAAAACAACACAAAATAGTACTATCTGGAGGCCCCCTGAAGTCTGAATTGTCCAGTATTGCCAGAACAGCATTGAGACCTGAGCAGCTCTGCTCTTCTGTAGCTTTTCTCTCCAGAAGGAGCTTACAGGGTAGTTCTTGCTATGAAGATGAAACTACAAGCCCTTACTGAAGGAGGACCGGTGGCAATTATTTTTGCCCTATGCTTTCTTCCAGGGTCATTTCTTTTTCTTGTGTCTGTTGCCTCTTCTCTAAGTGAGGAGAAGACACTCTTGAGACTCAGTAATGTGCTCTGTGTCAACCCTCTGTGACTATGAGGGGAACATGGGCTGGGATGTATGGAATAGATATTGATTTTAGTTATCCCACCAGAGACATTTTAAATTAATGCAGTTGGTGAATAAAATAGAAATTAAATGTTTATGTCCTTTTCCAGTTAGTGGGAGAAAGAAGTAGAAAGAATAAAGAAATAGAACCTTGGTATCTGTCTGGTGTGTTTCAGATATAAATTTAAAAGCCTATAAAGTCTTTACAATGCCAAATTTCTCATTGCTGGGATATCAAGTGAAATGCTCTGTAAAATATATCCTGTTTTGCTAGATTTGATGGAGGCAATTTTCTGAAACTGTCAAATTGCTCAGTGAGATTAACTCTTCTCCAAAAAACCATGGAAATTTTAGCATCTAAAAAAGAGAGGAGGGGAAATACAGTGGGCTCAGCTGAGAAGCAATCTTAGAGCTGGTAATTATGTCACATCTGTCTGGAGATACAAGTTGGCCTTTAAGGGAGTGAATGGGATAACAACTTAATTAAAGATGGGTTAGATTACATGCAAATTACTTGCTATTATTACTGGAGAAATCTGCTAAAACAGACAACTGGGAAAGCACTGTTTTTCATTTTTCTTGAGGGAATAACTCGACACAGCAGGAGAATTTAACTAGCTTTTCTGGATATAAGTTTTAATTCTGATGTGTGGATGGATATCATCTGCATATCTGATGTTGTTGATATTTCTCCTGGCAGTCTTGATTCCAGTTAGTATTTCATCCAGCCTGGCATTTCGCATGATGTACTCTGCATGTAAGTTAGAAGAACAGGATAACAACATACAGCTTTGTCGTAACCCTTTCCCAATTTTGAACCAGTCGGTTGTTCCTTGAAGGTCTTTAACCTTTGCTTACAGTTTCCCAGGAGACAGGTAAGGTGTCTGGTATTCCCATCTCTAAGAATTTTCCACAGTTTATTGTGATGCTTTCACATAGTCAAAGGCTTTCACATAGTTAATGAAGCAGATGTTTTTACTGGAATTCCCTTGCTTTTTCTATGATCCAACAAATATTGGCAATTTGATCTCTGGTTCCTCTGCCTTTTCTGAGTCCAGCTTGTACATCTGGAAGTTCCCAGTTCATGTACTGCTGAAGCCTAGTTTGAAGGATTTTTAGCATAACCTTACTAGCCTATGAAATGAGCTAGTAAGATAGTATGAACATTCTTTGTCATTGCCCTTCTTTGGTATTGGAATAAAAACTGACCTTTTCCAATACTGTGGTCACTGCTGAGTTTTCTAAATTTGCTGACATGTGAGTGTAGCACTTTAACAGCATCATTTTAAATATGATGTTATTATTGAAATTTATCTTTAAAATATCTTCAATACAGCTGTTATACATGGCTATTAATATAATAAATCCTGCTCCTTAGTCAAAATCCTTTTAGTCTCACAAGTGTCATGATTTCAACCATAAATTATAAGCTCATGGTCATACTAGGTAGGAATTTGTTGACCTCAGTAAATCTGAGGTTACTTCATGGCTGATCTGAGAAAGTAACAGTAATACGTTGCAAACCCTTTGGGATAGTGAAAATGTTAGGGAGTATGTTTTCCCACATGCTGCAATCCATAGTAAGCAATTATTAAAGTCAAGGTAGAATGAGAATATATAGTTAAATAAATATTATGATCACATTATGGAACACTATTCACCATCATTTGTGGCTGTGATTATAAATTCTGACCCACAGTTGAGAACTGCATAATGCTTTATTTGATTGATTAATTGATGTAGATCTCATGGCCAACAAGGGGCAAAGAGTCTGAGAAGATTATCTAGGAATGTAAAAGTCATCATTTTGTCATCATTTTGTTGAGACCCAAACAAATACATAGAGTTATATATAGAGAGAGAATTGTATTTCATATGTGTCTTATGAAAATTCAGTAGGAAGCTCAGCAATTGTTTGAGCCAACAGACTTTTCTTTGTGGGAGAAGGGAGGAGGTGAGAGGGAAGTATTTTATCACTGACTTTGTTAAGAATTGCCAGGAAAGGATGATAGTAATAATAAAAAAACTTGTAGTTATAGATGTTTAGAAATTCTTTCAGATAATCCATTCCTCAGTTATCTGCTCCTAGGGCAGACAACTTCCTCCAATTCACCCTTGTCTACATGACTGCCTAAATATTTATATTTTAGTATTTTCTTTTAGTGTCTATTAAAAATTACAATTAATTGACTACCAAAGTTTTGCACTTTTTCAGTAGTAGCAATTCAGAGTTTAAACTTCACTGGTTATTACTAACGTTTGGGGTCTTCATGCTGTATTGTAGCAGAAACATCATAGGAATCCTCTGCCTGGGTCTGGGTAGACAACGACAATCTTGCTTCAGAATGCCTGCAAACGTATATTACAAGAACAAACACTAATCCTTGTAGGACAACTGGAAATGAAGTCATCACTCTGAGCTGAAAGCAGGGAGGTTATTGAATGCATTTTCCATGTGCTTTGTAAATAAACACAAATTCAAATGAAAAATCCTTCAGTGAGGTCTAATCAAAGGCAGATGATGGTTACCATTTTGCTTATATTCTAACAGAAAGCTAGTTAATGCTATTCATTGAACTATATTATTCTTTCTGCTTATAAAATATAATGAAGAAAAAATGACAGTAGCTGTGGAGTTAATTAACATTAAGTTGGTTTAGTTTTTAGACAGTGGCACCCTCTACTAAAGACACTGGCATGAGAAAAACCATTAAAAATATTAGATGTCAGTAAAAAAAAAGAAAAGTTATTTTGTCAGTATTTAGACTGTTGAGGTGACTTTAGTCTAGCTTTGCTTCTGAAGATCCAGGAGTAAATGTACATTTTCAGGTGAATGCTTGGTACACCATTGCTCCATTAAGCCACTTAAGGGCTGGTGGAGGCATGAAAAAGCATTGCCATCTGCTTTGTTGCTCATCTCTTTGTTTATATTTATGCTTTCTTTTGAGGAACTACATTAGGGAACACTTACTCACCATTATTTCTGGCAGTGACTATAATTTTATGATCCACAGTGCAAGACTGAATAACATTTGACTAATTGATTAATACAGATTTTTTGGATAACAAGGGACAAAGAGCCTGAGAAGATTTTCTCGGTATGTAGACGTCATCATTTTGTCTACTGTGTCTGATCCCTAAAGATTTGGTGATATTAGAGGGAGTTTAGTGTCGAGTATGATGAGGATCTTGTTTGTTCTAGTAACCAAATGACTTCAGAACTGGGACAGGTTGCTTCCAAGTGAGAAATTTTCACTAGTCAAAATGAATCCTCTATATTCATAACAAAATTAATTGTCTGAATTGTATTTTGGGTGATAATACTGATCTTTTTAATCTGTAATTTTTAAATTTACTCTTCTCACAGAAGAAGTGAATTAATTTTTAATTACTGTTCCGCAGAAGTTAATTAAACCTCAGCTGGACTACTTCTAAAGGAGAGGATTTTTACCATGTATGCACCTAAATTCTTTTAGATAGAACAACCATTATTTTAAGTAGAAGCAGAAAAAATGTTTTGTATTCTAAAATTTCAGTCCATATGACTTAAATTTTATTGGATTTGTGGTTAAGTGATCGATTATTTTGGAATTAAAAGAATGATGAAGTTCTAATCCCAAAACTATAAAGTGTGCAATCACCACTTTTAAACTATTTCTTATTCATTGAGATAGTATGAGCATTTACAGAACAATATGTAAATAAACTATAAACAAGTTACTGTTTCATAACAAAAATCACAATTTAGACATGGGTGATATAGTTTCAGTTTGTTGTTTATTCAGT
Source organism: Ovis aries (assembly GCF_016772045.2). Taxonomy (NCBI): domain Eukaryota; kingdom Metazoa; phylum Chordata; class Mammalia; order Artiodactyla; family Bovidae; genus Ovis; species Ovis aries. The sequence goes on from NC_056066.1 coordinate 1,203,880, forward strand.
TGCCGCGTCATGTCCAACTCTTTGCTACTCCATGGACTGCAGCCGGGCCTCCCTGTCCTTCACCATCTCTCAGAATATGCCCAAGTTCATATCCATTACATCGGTGATGCAAGCCAACAATCTCATCCTCTGTCGCCTTCTTCTTCTGCCTTCAATCTCCCAGCATCTGGGTCTTTTTAAGTTATTTTAATAATTTCGTAGAAGTTAGTGTTACTAAATAGTTTCTTTTCTTCGCTGTGGTTGTGTTTGGGGAAAGTATTGAAGCTGTGTGAATATAAACCTACTACAACTTCTCTAAAATATTCTTTAAATGAATTGTTTTAGATTTTTGAAGAATTTATATCAACTTTTCTCCCCTTTTTTATTTTGTGGCTTCTTTCTTTAAATGTTGAAACAAAAGGGTTTAATATTTAAATCTGACATAAACAAGTCCATATGTCACAGCTGTGGTTTTTCCATTAGTCATGTATAGCTGTGAAAGTTGGACCATAAAGAAGGCTGAGCACTGAAGAATTGATGCTTTCGAACTGTGGTGCTGGAGAAGACTCTTGAGAGTCCCTTGGACTGCAAGGAGATCCAGCCAGTCCATTCTAAAGGCAATTGACCCCGACTATTCATTGGAAAAACTGATGCTGAGACTGAAGCTCAAATACCTTGGCCACCTGATGAGAAGAGCCAAATCATTGGGAAACACCCTGATGCTGGGAAGTGTTTAAGTCAGGAAGAGAAGGGGACGACAGAGGATGACATGGTCAGATGGCATCACTAACTCAAGGGACATGAGTCTGAGCAAGCTCCGGGAGATGGTGAAGGACGCAGAAGCCTGCAGTGCATGAGGTCACAGAGCCAAACACAGCTGAGTGACTGAACTGAACTGAACTGTATTATTCTATGTATGTGATGGACAAGAACAGGCAAAATTAATCAAAGAGAAGAGACCAGAGATATTTTTTCGTCTAAGAGAAAGTCACATGAGCTATAGATGGGGACAAATTTCTTAAGCCATGAACTCAGTCAGTATTAGAGTCTGGCAGTAATGAAGGGCATACACGTATACTCACTCATTTACCACAGGAAAAGTAATCTATTAAATGACAATAGGGTACAGAAGGCATTTCATGTTAAGTTTCAGTAAGACAAGTTACATTTTATAAATATAAATATAAATATCTTTGTTTTAATGCACCAAGTGTGTTAGGATATCCTGAATAATTCAAAATGTTTGAATTGAACTATACTTACCGCAAGTGCTGAAAACAAGAGTTACATCCCCATTAAAGTCTTATAAAAATTCAGTTCCCTCTACCGCTAGTTGCTGTCATTAAATAGCATAGTGTTTCCTAAAACTTACTGGGTGAGGATAGGGCCAAATTAATAGTTTCGGATGAATGTAAAGGATACAAGAGATGAAGAAGCAAAATCATTTTAAATTTCATTATTAAAAAGAAAGATAAAAATGAGAAATCCTATCCCTAAGCAATATTGTGCCTATTTTCCCATAATGTTTTTTCTGCCCTAGCAAAGAAAACTATGGTTAAATATTAAAACAGTAAATTTTAGTTTATTCATCATATAGCCCATATAGTATGGACAAATGAATATTCCTATAGTATTATATTTTGCTTCAGATGTAAAGAAATTCTTTAGAAAGGAAACACAGAGCTCAGCTTCTCAAACTGTAATATTCATACAAATCACCTGAGTATCTTATTAAAACTGAGCTTGTTCTACAGTCCTGCAGGGATGGGCTAAAGTGCTAGGTTCCTAACAATTCCCAGGTGATGCTAAAACTGCTGCATAGACCACATTGTTACTATTGACTTTGACATTGTTACTATTTGACATTGTTACTATTGATTCAATTATATAGAAATAAACCCTGGATTTTACCATGTAATTTTGGACGTTAGATTTTAATACATTTTTGTGATAAGGAGCTATTTTTACAGCAGTTTTGCATATTTTAATGTGCATATGAATCTTGCTGTAGTCAGACTCTGGTTCTGCAATTCTGGGTTAGACCTAGAGATCACATAGCTAGGTCTTAGGTTAAAAGATAATTTCAACTTACTGACATGAATTAACTTATAAAAGTCAGGGATGGTGGTGAGGGAGAACCAAAGGCAAACGTTAGTCAAGACAGAAAATGCAGTTGACCTTTGAATAACATGAGTTTGAACTGCTTGGGGTCCACTTATGTGCAGACTTTTTTTCAATGAATGAATAGCCACTACAGCTCCACATCCTTGGTTCCTTGAACCTGTGAAAGCAGAAACACAACTGGGTGCCACTAACCCCCACATCGGTCAGGAGTTAACTGTATTGCTATGTAAAAAATGGTAGATGTTTAAATATATTCCGCCCTGGAGAAACAGTCCCCCACTCTAACAGCACTACCACTTCTTTAATGTTCCTGTTTTAAGGTGATTGTAATAATAGCCCTTCAATTAAAACACTGTTTCAGTACTAGCATCTGCTTTATTAGAGCAGTGATTTTATTAAACTAATAACTGTTAGCATGAAGACACCATTACTGTAATTGTATTGTAATTATGACAGTAAATATATTCAGGTTGTATATAATTATTAGAAATGTTACCCTGATCATTTACCTCTCCCACAACTTTCTTCCTGTCATACACTCTGAATTTGTGTCAATGTTGGCTAGCTTTCAAATGTAGCTGTTTTCCTGTGTCCCATAGAGTTATGGAAATTGATGCATGCTCTGTCCAGAAACTTATATCACCCCTTTAAAGAGTAGTTAATTAGAACTTCCTTCCCAATTTCTACTTCCCTCAGTGTGGATCAGGTCAGTGCTTAGGGCCTCAATCAGAAATAATTTGCTGTCTAGCTGGGCATGTCTTTGGCTTTGAGGGAGGCACCATATAAAGAAATGTCTTTATGGAAAGTGCACATATTAAGTGTTAATGTGTAACAAACACCTGTAAGTGCAGAGGTGTAAACAACATTTATTCTCACTTCTGTCAGGTGAGGAGACTGGGGGGCCATCTGCTCCTCATGCGCCTCCTCTGAGCCTTGCCCTGGCAATGGCTGGTGCATAGAAGAGCACTTCCAACCCGCAGGCACATTGCAAGCCTCCTCCACATCTGCTGCTGCTGCTGCTGCTAAGTCACTTCCGTCGTGTCCAACTCTGTGTGACCCCATAGACGGCAGCCCACCAGGCTCCCCCGTCCCTGGGATTCTCCAGGCAAGAACACTGAAGTGGGTGCCATTGCCTTCTGCAATGCATGAAAGTGAAAAGTGAAAGGGAAGTCGCTCAGTCGTTTCCGACTCTTCGCGACCCCATGGATTGCAGCCTACCAGGCTCCTCTGTCCATGGCATTTTCCAGGCAAGAGTACTGGAGTGGGGTGCCATCGCCTTCGCCGCCGCATCTGCTAGTATCATTATATTGGTCAAAACCAGGCTCACAGTTCAGCCCAGTGTATAACCCCTCTGCTCCTGATGAGGTTAAACCAAGTCACATGACCAAGCCCAGATTATATGGAGCAGAGAGAGGTCATCCTTTCACGGGTTTGAAGGATAATGAGTGATCCTTTCAGGACAACAATCTAACCCACCAGGGGCAGTTTTCCTTTTACATGTGTAAGTACAAGTCATGTCTAAAGGCTCTGAGTCATTTAATTTTATAATATGCCAAATAGCCATACCTATATTTAGCCAACTTGGAACACTAGGATTGAATTGTTTCTTTAAGAATCTCAGGTTTGTATAGCAGAAAGCAATTAAGGCCCTAACATCCATTTATGCATTATTTTTTAGTTTAATTTTCTATATTACTAATTACAGATAAGGGTTTTAAATTTCAAAAGTCTGGTAACTAAAATCTCAGGCAAGATGGGTGTAATAGTCAAGTCATAGTCAAGGTGGCAGGTCATTCATTCAACCAGGAAACCATTCCTCAAAGCTTTTCCACGTCCCCTTTATTATGGCCAGAGAGGAATTCAACACAGTTCCAGGCTTCACAATTCTTACACATGAATGAAGAACACATTCGGTAAAAGGTGACAGGTCCTGTATACTGTGTGTATGCCACTTCTCATGGAGAGTGAGTTTAACCACTGAAGGGTGGGGACTGGATCCAAATCTTGAAAAGGAAGAAAAAAATCCATCAGGAGGTTAGAGGAGTTAGGCAATTTGCATAGAGAGATAGCATCACACTCCATTCAGGAAACTGCAAGGAGTGGATCAGGAGTATTTTGTTAGGACTAACAGTCCCCAGTCTTTTTGGCACCAGGGGCAGGTTTCATGAAAGACGATATTTCCACAGACTAGGGTGGGGTGGGAAGATTGTTTCAGCATGATTCTCATAAGGAGAATGCAGCCTAGATCCGTTGCATGCTCGATTCACCATAGGGTTCAGGCTTCTAAGAGAATCTTGTGAACCCGCTGAGCTCAGCCGGTCATGTGAGTGATAAAGTGGCTGTAAATGGAGATAAAGCATCTCTCCCTGGCCCACCACTCACCGCCTGCTGTGCGGCCAGGTTCCTAACAGGCCATGGACCTGTACCGGGGGCTGGGGACCCCTGTGATACCTTCACCCTGGCATCTTGTTCCGAGGGTGTCAGACCCTGAAGGGACCTGTGTCAAAAGCCTGGAGCCTAGGGTTGCCAGAACATGGGAAGACTTGAAACAGAGGTAGATCCCCTCAGAGGCATTGTCTACGTTTAGAACTGAAACCAGTGTCAGGCTGATGAGAACCAGTGAAAGTTCACCTTTCTATGAGTGGTGTTAGTCCAGTTCAGGATGGAGAGCAGTGAAGTTAGAGGATCCAGTGACGCCTGTGTTGCAGAAATAGCTTCAGCAGCTCCAGCAGCACTCGCATCCTGCCCTCCTCTTCCTAGGCGCACATGAGGCTGCATTTCATGCCTGCCAAGTAGTTATGGTGGTTGTTCAGTCACCATGTCGTGTCCTTTTGTGATCCCATGGACTGCAGTGTGCCAGGCATCCCTGCCCTTCACCGTCTCCCAGAGTTTGCTCAAACTCATGCCCACTGAGTCAGAGATGCCATCCAAACATCTCATCCTCTGTCGTCCCCTTCTCCTCCTGCCCTCAATCTTTCCCTGCATCAGGGTTTATTAGAGAGTCAGCTCTTGGTATCAGGAGGCCAATGTATTGGAGCTTCAGCTTCAGCATCAGTCCTTCCAATGAGCACTCAGGACTGATATCCTTTCGGATGGACTGGTTGGAACTCCTTGCAGTCCAAGGGACTCTCAACAGTCTTCTCCAACACCACAGTTCAAAAGCATCAATTCTCAGTTCAGCTTTCTTTATGGGCAACTCTCACATCCATACATGACCACTGGAAAAACCATAGCTTTGACTAGATGGACCTTTGTTGGAAAATTCATGTCTCTGCTTTTTAATATGTCGTCTAGGTTAGTCATAGCTTTTCTTCCAAGAAGCAAGCATCTTTTAATTTCATGGCTGTAGTCATCATCTGCAGTGATTTTGGAGCCCAGAAAAATAAAGTCTCTCACTGTTTCTATTGTTTCTCTATTTTGCCATGAAGTGATGGGACCGGATGCCATGATCTTCATTTTTTGAATGTTGTGTTTTAAGGCAACTTTTTCACTCTCCTCTTTCACTTTCATCAAGAGGCTCTTCACTTCCTCTTTGCTTTCTGCCATAAGGGTGCTGTCATCTGCATACCTGAGGTTTATTGATATTTCTCCCGGCAATCTTGATTCCACCTTGTCCTTTATCCAGCCCAGTATTTGACATGATGTACTCTGCTTATAAGTTATATAAGCAGGTGACAGTATACAGCTTTGAACTACTTCTTTCCCAGTTTGGAACCAGTCTGTTGTTCTATGTCCAGTTCTAACTGTTACTTCTTGTCCTTCATACAGCTTTCTCAAGAGGCAGGTCAGGTGGTCTGGTATTCCCATCTCTTTAAGAATTCTCCACAATTTTGTTGTGATCCACACAGTCAAAGGCTTTAGCATAGTCAATGAAGCAGAAATAGATGTTTTTCTGGAACTCTCTTGCTTTGTCTATGATCCAACCGATGTTGGCATACATACGATCTCTGGTTCCTCTGCCTTGTCTAAATATAGCTTGAACATCTGGAAGTTCTCAGTCCACGTACTGTGGAAGCCTGGCTTGGAGAATTTTGAGCATTACTTTGCTAGCGTGTGAGATGAGTGCAATTGTGTGTTAGTTTGAATATTCTTTGCCATTGCCTTTCTTTGGGACTGGAATGAAAAGTGACATTTTCCAGGCCTGTGGCCATGGCTGAGTTTTCCAAATTTGCTGGCATATTGAGTGCAGCACTTTCATAACATCATTATTTAGGATTTGAAATAGCTCAGCTAGAATTGCATCACCTCTGCTAATTTTGCTCATAGTGATGCTTCCTATGGCCTAATGACTTTGTACTCCAGGATGTCTGGCTCTGGGTTAGTGATCATACATCATGGTTAATCTCAGACTACTGATTTATATCCCTCCCTCCTTTCCCCTTTGGTAACCATGTTTGTTTTCTATGACTGTGTGTCTGTTTTGCAAATAAGTTCACCTGTATAATTTTTTTTAGATTCCACACATAAGCGATAGCACACAATATTTGCCTTTTATTTAGTATGATAATGTCTAGGTTCATTCATATTGCCACAAATGTCATTATTTCATTCCTTTTTGTTTCTTAGTAGTATTCCATTGTGTGTGTGTGTGTGTGTGTGTGTGTGTACCACATTTTCTTTATCCATTCATCTGTCAATTAAAGGAATTATTAGAAAAACCAGTTGGGTTCCTCTATTCATTCATAGCAATGAAGTTTTACACAGACTTCAAATTTTGCTTAAGTATTGGCTGCTTCATTTTAATTGATGATGTCATGTTTTCTAGGTGCATGCATTTTTATCAAATGTATTCTAACATTTTCTCTGTTTTTTTTTTAAACTGGGGCCTTGTTTCTATAATGTAAAACCTATTTGTAATTTCTAATATGTTATACATATTAATATCATCTTACCAGTTGGGATTAGAAAATCTCTTGGTTTATATGGTGCCCTAAGCTTCCAGGTACCTTCACCTCTAAGCCTTTGCTCTGATTTATCTTTGTATCATCCATTCCTGGGTAGTGAACATCTTTATTGTCCTCCAATATGGTAAAATTGTGTGAGAGTTGTCTTTAGTCAAAGTATACTTTTGAATTCATGCTGCTCTTCCAGGATACTCAATTCATTACATTCTGTATAATATTGTATACTGATGTCTTGGGGGCAATAATTACATTTTAATGAAAAATGGCCCCAGTTAGCAGTAATATGATAAGTTGTGTTAACATTCACCCACAGTTTCAGTTTTCTAGTAAAGCTTGTAGTGACTGAAGAAAACAGTTTATTCTG